>NC_082655.1:69361569-69667124 GCF_028023285.1 Balaenoptera ricei
CAATAAAGGTTCTGATAAAGGATGTCAATGAACAACCAGATGCAGAGGTATATAGAACAAGGTCTGGAAGGGTACCGAGCACAGGAGTACCTGTCCCCATGAAGTTGGGGTACTGCCACCTTCCCAGCATATAGATGTGCTCACCAATCCAGAAGATCCCTGAATTCCATGCCTTTGGGATTTTTATGGAGGCTTCATCACATAGGTATGATCAATCATTAAGTCAATTTCTAGCCTCTCTCCCTTTTCTGGAGGATAGAGGATGGAGCTGAAAGTTCCAAGCTTCTAATCATGACTTGATCTTTCTGGTGACCAGCCCTCATCCAGGAGCCCACCAAGCATTGCTTCATTAGAATGAAAGACACTCCTATCACCCAGAAAATGCCAAGGGATTTAGGGGAACCAGGGTCAAAGACCAAATATGAGAACAAATGCTCCTAGTGCTCTTAGTTAGGAAATTACAAGGGTTTTAGGAGCTTTGTACTAGGAACCAGGGGCAGAGACATAAATTTTGTATATATAAAACTTCAAACAGGGGCTGCAGTTTAGTGGATGAATCTAAGTAGTTAAATGAAGAGGAGAGGGTAAACCAGGGAAAGCATTTTCAGGCAATCTCAAATAGTTCACTGGAACTGAAGTCATATGGCAGTAATAGTGGAGCACACAATCAAGTCTCACTATTCATGGAAGTTATATGCTTTAAATTTGCTGTGAACACTGTTACTGAATATTGAACTATTGCTTTTAGGGGAAGTACAGGGTTGGGTTTCTGCAAGCCTCTGGTCACAACATTTTCATCAATTAAAATGCCACTTGTGATATATAGGTTCATTTGCCAGCATCCTTGTAAAACAAGCCAGTCTCAACAGCTGTGAAAACCTGTTCTTCCACATAACACTTTTCTTGAATAACACTTAGCAGGTAATTTTAAAATTCTTCTGCAGTCTTCTGATTCCTTTGGCCACATTTACCTCAGGGCTTTATAAAAGAGAAATGGTATTCTATTCAACATAGAGCTTGAAGTCCTAGCCAGAGCAATTAAGCAAGAAAAAAATTAAAAGATATCCAAAGTGGAAAGGAATATGTAAAATTTTCTCTGTTCACAAATGACAAGGTCTTTTATATATATATATATATATATATATATATATATATATATATATATATAACCCTAAAGATTCTGTCAAAAAAAAAAAACCCGTTAGAACTAATAAACGTATTCAGTAAAATTCCAAGATACAAAATCAGCACATAAAAATCAGTTATGTTTCTATACACTAACACTGAATGATCCAAAGACAATGTTAAGGGAAAAAATTCATTTACAATAACATCATAAAGAATAAAATACTTAGAATAAATTTAACCTCAAAGGTGAAAGTCTTGTATGATGAAGACTAAAAACATTGCTGAAAGAAACTAAAGACACAAACAAATAGAAAGACATGCCATGTTCATGGATTGGAAGGCCTAACATTTTTAAACTGTCAACACTACCCAAAGTGATCTACAGGTTTAAAGCAATCCCTATCAAAATCCCAATGGCATTTTTTTTTTTTTGCAAAAATAGAAAAATGCACACAGAATCTCATAGGACCAGCTGAAACAATCTTGAAAAAGAAGAAGAAATTTAGAGGTCTCATACTACCAGATTTCAAAACTTATTACAAATCTGCAGTAATCAAAGCAGTATGTTAATGGCATAAAGACAGACATATAGATCAATGGAATAGAATAGAAAGCCTAGAGATAAACCCTCTCAGATATGCTCAAATGACCTTCAACTGGGATGCGAAAACCATTCAACAGGGAAACATGGTACAACATGGATGAAACTTGAACACATTGTGCTAAGTGAAATAAACCAGACACAAAAAGTTAAATATTGTATGATTCTACATATGTAGAATAGTCAAATGCTTAGAGATAAAAGTAGAATAGTGGTTACCAGGGCTGGGGAAGGAGAAATATGGGGAGCTATTGCTTAATGGATATAGATTTTTACTTTGGGAGGATGAAAGATTTATTGAAATGGATGGTGGTGATGGTTGCACAACAATGTGAATGTGCTTAATTTCATGGAGCCACTTTTAAGTGGCTAAAGTGGTAAACTTTATATTTTATATATATAGATATATATGAAATTTTTACCACAATAAAACCAAATAAAACACAATTGTTCATAGACGTGATAGGCCCTCAAAGAACATTGTTGATGAGAATTTATGTGCACCCATGACCTATTAATAACACTATGTAATGCTATTTGCTACATGAAAAAAGAAAAGAAAGTGTTATGAAATCCAAACTTATATTTTAGAATCTTTTGTTTCCTTGTTTAGAAAAAGAAACCTTTTATTTCTTGGCTTTTTCCCCCCAGAAATTCCAAATTTTTAACATTGTAAGTCTCTATACAATATTAAAATTTCCATAAGTTATAATCAATCAATCCCACATATTATATGAAATAGATTGAAAAATTAATACATAAAAAGGATAGATATTTATTTCCCTTCCCACCATCAGCTGCAAGGTATATGAAGGACATATTTTTAAGTACCTGTGAAACTATAAAGTTTTTATCCACCCCATTTGCAGATGTCTAAACAGTCCTCACACATTCATTGGAAAAGGAAAAATCAATACCAATCTGCTTCCTGCAGCTGGATTCAGAATTGAAATTCATTTTCTTTTGTCTCTCATTTGGTAGAAAACTCTCACCAGCACACAACGCCATAATTGAAGTTTATTGAAATAATAATCCCCCTTCTAAGACATCAGAATAAGAAGCCAATTCAAAATTCTATTTAATATCAAAATATCCTGAAACTGTGCCAAAATCTCATTCTAAACCCAAACTATATCTAGAGGGATGTTCAAAAACTCAGATGATGCTCTGTGGTTTTATTTTTATGTTCCTTCACCACTGCTATTTTTGTCCTGTGATATAAATTTTTCTATACTCCCACATGCTCCAATTTTCAATGACATTTCTAATCAAACCAAACTCAAGGTGGGAAACCTTATAAGAAGGTCTTCATTCTTGGGATTTCACATTACAACTTAAAACAGAAAACTGAATAAATAACAGAAAGTTAGCTCTAACTCATGCAAGTCGACTGGGCATTAAAACATTGAGACTTCCTTGAATATTTGCACTTAACATGAATTATGTACTGAAATAATTAGTGAAAAAGATAGCAATACTGAGTTAATTGTGCCCACTTCATATAGAGGAATCAGAGGCAGAGGAGGCATCATGCAAGCTTCTCAGCATCTCAGATAACACAATAATAGATGCAATCCTTTCTATAAAGTGTTAATCTTAGCTCATCAAAATAAGTTATTTCCCAGACTTTTTTCTCAGTTCTTTTTGGAGCCCTTCAAATGTATAAAAGATTAAGAGAATGCATCATAAATCAGTAATTACTTAAGACAGTATAGAAAAAGCTGTAGCACCTACCTCATACCATACAAAATTGTCAATAAGTGATTTAATCACAAAATGAAATTCTAAAGGCACCACAAGAAAATAAGTACTCTTGCATTGGGAAATGCCTAAGAATGGAAAGTAGACATTATGAACAACCGCCAAACCTAGGGTTAAAAAAAACAAAAGAAAAACAAACAAACAAAAAACCTGTGAAAAATCTTAAGAGGCAGGGCTGGAATATGAGTTAGGAAGCACAATCTTAATTCAGCAGTTATAACTTGTCTGGTTTACATAGTGAAGGGATGGAAAGCCCAAAGGACCAGAAGTTAACCCACCAGCCTATGGATCTGATCATTCTTATCCCCGTGGCAAGAATGTCACTCTGGAAATAACCAAATCTGGCAACTGTAGTTATGGATGTTAACACTAATAACTGCCTTTTCCTGTTCTAATTCTGTGTTCATCAAGCAAACTTCTATTTAGAATATGACTTGCCATAAACATCTACTTTAGAGAGAGAATGTGTTGTTCTGGTGACACAAGTTTTCTGGTACATAAAATAACCAAATACCATTCATTCATTTATTTATTCATTTAATAAGCATGGAGGAGAGCATACGCTCTGTGCACAGCCTTAAGATTATTAAGTTAAATAAACATTAAAAAAAAAAAATCCTAGTTGACACCAAACCAAGGAATAGATATGGTGGAGGTAACTAACATCTTGCTTTGTGATTATGCACCCCAGCCTTAAAAGTGTTTCAGCATGCATACCCACGTCCAAATCACATATCTGTGACCTCCTACACTAATATATTGGACAGGTTGTAAAATGAAAAAAAAATCTAACTCTAGGGTGATCTGATGTGACTTCCATTTTCTTCCCAGGAGTAATCCAGATGTGGTTCTGTTCGCATTTTGCGTGTCCTTTTTTCATTCCATCTGCATCAAATCCCTTGGTGGGAGAGTTCAAGGAAGCAGAAGTGATAACTAGGATCCACTGGATGGCCAACTAAGGGTGCACCAGGACAAGTAAGGTGAAACAAAGTTTAACTTCTCTGTGTAGAGACAGTGTGAGATAAGGATGCTTCCAGGAATTGTAAAAAAAAAAAGCAAAAATTCAGAGAAGGGAATACAATGCCCCATGGAGAGTCAGAGGTCTTTTTTTTTTTTTTTTAACAAAACAAAAACAGAAAATTTAACACAGAGATTTTTACTAGTAAGCACTTAAAAGTTGAAAAAAATAAATAATATAAACAATATCCTTTGTGGGCTAAGCTCAAAAAAAGGAAGAAGGGCACTGGCCCACAGGGAAAGAGGAATGATTATACCAATGTTTAGAGTGTGACTTGTCACGAAATTTCTAGAGGGGATTTCTGCAGGACTTACATTAAAAATGTTTTAAATCCCCTTACTCAGAAATTCTACTTTATGCTCAGAAAAAGTTTCAGGATATGCGGAAAGGCTTACTTAAATATTTATTAGGTGCTAACTACGTGCCAGGCACCTGTGACACACACAGCTGGGTCACCAAGATGGCCCTGCAGGAAAGGACTTGTTGTGTCCAGCTGTTGGCCCCTGCAGGAATGGCCTTAGCTGCAGAGCCACCTCGCCCAGGGTGGGTCACCCCAAGACTGATGGAATTGGGCTGTAGAGGCCCAGCCATTCTGGCTCCACTGGGATGACACCAACAGGTCATTTGACCTCAGGAGCCAAGGCAGCTGGGCCAGCATTGCAGCTCAACTCCTCCCTCTGCTGTATGTTGCTTCTGCTTTCTCCCTTGCACAGGTGTTGATCCAAAGGGCTCACTGTAATAAGCAACCTGCACACTAAACCCTGCCTCAGTGTCTGCCCCCGCCAAACCCCACCTGCAACAGCTCTCTTCTAGAAGTTGGGGACACCATGGTGAACAAGAGATAAAGATCCCGGTTCTTGGCACTCACATCTGGCTTAGAGGAAACATAAAATAAACAAATAGATGAACATGGTAACTACAGAGAGTAATTAGTGTGGTGAAGAAAATAAAACAAGATAATTTGAGGGAGCAACCAGAGCTGTGTGGAGGTTATTTCTTGATTGAGAGGTCTGAGAAGGAAGTCACATTTAAGCAGAGAGCTGAACGGCAAGAAAGGACCAGCCAGGCACAGATATGGTAGCAGGTGCTACAAGAAATTGCAAGAGCAAAGGCACTATGGTATAAAAAAATAAAAATGTAAAGTTATTGAGAGAGAACATCAAAGAATGTCTGTATGATCTTAAAGTGGGAAAGGGTTCTTTAAACAAGTCACAAAAAATGCAAACCACACAGAAAATTTAACTGCATTTAATGTAAAGCGTCTGTACTACAAAATATACTATAAACAAAGGGAAAGGGCAAAACCACAGACTCGGAAAAAATATTTGCTGTGTGTGTAACTGACAGAGAATTATTGTCCAGAACATGCAAAGCACCCCTCCCACCCATAAGAAAAACAACTCTAGAGAAAGAAATGGGATCAGGGATTAGGGCTTTTTATTTGTAGCGCCAATGTTTCATTTCTATCAAAAATGATTTGAAGCAGCATATCTGACAGCTGAAAATTAAGATTCAACAAGATGAATGGGGGAGTTGGTATTCATTTTAAATTGGTCTCTGCCCTTTTTAAAACCTGAAATATTTCATCAGTTTTTTAAAAAAAGAGATCCCATGTACCTGGAGTTTAGGGAGCAATGGGAAGAGATTGCAGGACGGAGATTGGATTTCATTCTGATTGCAATAGGAAGCAAAATGGAAGGTCTTAAACAGGGATGTGAGATCATGATTTTAGAAGAACACTCTGGATATTGTGTGGAGAGGGGATTGAGAGGCGCCAGTGTGAATGAAGGAGACAGTTGTGAAGCTGTTGTCACAGTTCAGATGAAAGATGATGACAACTTGATCAAAGATGGTAGCTAAGGAAAGGTGGACAGACTGTTTTGAAATAATTTTGGACTTATAGAAAAGATGGGAAAATAGTACAGAGATTTCCATATTATCTTCATCCAGCTTCCCCTAATGTTAACATTTTACCTGACCATAATACAATGGTCAAAACCAGGAAATTAACGTTGTTATAGTACTATGAGCTGAACGATAGATTGCACTGGATTTTCATCAGTTTTTCCACAAATATCCTTTTTCTGTCCCAGGAGCCAATCCAGACTCTCACATTGCATTTAGTTGTCATGTCTTCTTAGTCTCCTCCAATCTGTGGTAGTTCCTCATTCTCTCCAATCTTGCCTTTGAAATTTTGAGGAGGATTGGTCAATTATTTTGTAGAATGTTCCTCAGTTTGGGATTGTCTGAAGTTTTCCCATGCTTAGATTTAGGCTGTGCATTTTTATCAAGAATACCATGAGGTTATGCTGTTCCTTCCTCAGTACATCTTATCAAGTGGTACATAGTTACCTTTTGCATGTGTGTGTGTGTGTGTGTGTGTGTGTGTGTGTGCGCGTGTGTTGAGAACACTTAAGATCAACTCTCTTAGCAAATTTCAAGTAAACAACACAGTATTAATAACTTATCATCCAACTACCTACTTTTTTCAATCATTTTTCCCCTCTGGCAATCAATTCCCTAAAAAAAAGGATAAAATCTTTGGCCATATTGGGAGGCCACAAACAGTAATCATTAGTTAGAAAAGTCATGATGATCTTAACCACAATATTACCAGGCTTTTTGCTTCCTGACAATGAAGTTCGGTGAAGCTATCTCACTAGCTTCCTGCAAATCTTAACCACCTTATCATGTCATCACTATCAGAAGAATCTCTGTAAAACCATCCTAGAACTATTTAAGCTGTTCTTCATAAAAATGCAGACTTTTACCAAGATGTCCTTCAATAAGTGAATAAACTGTGGTACATCCATGCAATGTAATACTATTCAGTGATTTTTAAAAATGAGTTATCATGCCATGAAAAGACACGGAGCAAACTTAAATGCATATTACAACATGGAAAAAGCCAGTCTGAAAAGGCTACATATTGTATGATTCCAACTATACGACATTCTGGAAAAGGCAAAACTATGGAGATCTGATCAAAAGATCAGCAGCTGTCGGGGTGGAGAGGAGAAAAAGGAGTGAAGGATAAACAGGGGAAGCACAGGGGATTTTTAGGACAGTGAAACTCTTCTGTATGACTCTATAACGGTGGATACATGACATTCTGCCCTGGTCAAAGCCCATGGAACTACACAACACAAAGAGTGGACCCCAATGTAAACTATGGGCTTCAGAACCTATATTGGTACAATAACTATAACAAGTGAACCACACTAATGAAAGATGTTAATAATAGGGGAAATCGTAGGAGGGAGCATATGGGAACTCAGTTCTTTTTATTCAATTTTTCTATAAACCTAAAACTGCTCTAAAAATTAAAGTCTATTATTTTTAAAAAAATGTTTTGCAAAGCACAGATAAAGCTACAAAAGTTAAAGTGAAAATATTTTGCTGGAGAAATCTGGTTTCTCTCCCTTGAGATTTCCAGTAGTATAGGTTGACTTTATTTACCTTTCTTTTTTCTGAAGTTAGGTCATTTCTTTCCAATGTGTTGGTGAAATATGAGAGTGACAGGTCATTGCTGTGGCCTCAGGTATAGGAGGTGTGTGTACATTGTCACCGAATCGAAAGAGGATGACTGCTAGTGAGATGTGCAAAGCAAGCGCTCACGGATGTTGGTTGTAAGGTAACTGCAGAGGCAGGGAGCAGATAGGCGTCGAGACCCAACTACAACAAGCTACCACTGTTTGCATGTGCCCAGCCTGTGTGCCAGACAGTGAGCTGAGAAGCCATTAAGTCATCAAGATGACTCCAGCCCCTGTCTGACTATGACTGCTTGAGGTACCCTCAGTGAAAACTGCCTACCTGTCCAATCCATCCTCAGATCTGTGACAGATGCTAATAATAAATGATCGTTGCATGTCAATAAGTTTGGGGTGGCTTGTTTACAGAAAAAGACAAGTGAAACAGGTAGTAACTGCTACCATTACTCTTACTCAGTTTTACTTTCATCTTCTTCCTCATAGATGAGCCTTTAATATTTACGTCAGTTATTTAATAAAGTTTAAGTTTTATCACTTTATCTATGGCAGAACTAGTTTTTTACCTAAAGGCTTTGCCTTTGTCTGAATGATCAGTTGAACATACTTCTATCTTTTGAAAAATCTGCTGCTGGGAAAACTCAAACTAACACTATGATCTTCTAAAAGTTAACTAGGAAAAAAAGACACTCCCTGATAATAACTTTTTTATTTCCAAAACTCTGCATGGCATCTTTACAAAAGAATAAAAGAAACATAGGAGATAATTAAGGCATGTTATGACAATCTTATAATAATTTTAAGTACAAAAATTTGTTGTTTATTGTTTAATGTTATTCACTTAAATGTTAACTATTTCTTCTGTTTAAGTAGCATTAAAAATAGAATTTGCCTTCTACATACTCTGTTGGGCAGATCTTTTAGCGCTGCTTTGTCACTTGTTCTATTCAGACAATTCACTTCTTAAAATTGAAAATAGCTTCCAAATGCTATTATCATTTTCTAACTTTCATAGACACTGAACAGAATGCTAATTAAATTTTAGTTATAATTTTCATATTTTTAATTAATTAATGGAGCCACATAATTTTTATTTGGCCAAGTAACTAGGCAGACATGAAGAGATAACTTCTTTAACCGTATTACGTCATAAATATTTTTTGTGAATTTTACACTATAAAAGGGTGGAACATAATTTCTGTGAAGTGCAGAGGTTTTTATAACAATCATTTTGAAAATATGTCCATCAAATCTCAATTCACTGACGGTTTTTGGTTTCCTAGAGATCTCTGCTAGATATCACTGCACATCTAATCTTTCATCTCTCAACCACATATAAAGAACTTTTAAAATAGTGTATCAGTCAGTTATTGCCACAATAATGCTGGACCGCCAGCCACTCTAAAATTTTGTGACACGTTACGATTAGCATCTATTTCTCAACAATGCATCCAGAGGGTCAGCTGGGGTGGCTCTACTCCATGTGTCTCTTCTGGGGCTATAGGTCTCATTCTGTTCTTCTCAAGAGAATAGCAGAAAATAAGAAGTCCCAAAGTGGAAGCATATTTCAATCCTCTACTCATTAACATCCTAACATCCCATTGGCCAAAGCAAGCCACATGACCCAGTGTCAAGGAGCAGGGAGGTTAGGCCATGGCAACCGTGTAGACGTCTAATTCTACTACAGCAGAGTGAAGCATTGGGACCAAAAAGTCAGTCCACCATAAATGGTAAATGAGGACACGTATGCTCCCTTGAACCCTGAATACTATACTTGGCCCACCAGGATACACGTCTAGAGCCAAGCCCTGAAGTCCAGCCAGGTCAGTTCCTTAGTCCTTCTTGTTTAGGTCTCATTCCAGGTCAAAGGTCAAATTTCCTCCTTGTCCAGACCTGATTCTAGGATGCAATCGTAGACCAACTGTCATGCCATTACCCTCAGATATTCTAAAGTAACGACCTAATATGAACTTTCCCAGAACAACACAATGGAATAGATAAAAGAAGTAGAAAAAAGCATCATTTTGGAATGACAAAAGCAGTAGTAACTGTCACCATTTATTGACAGCTTAATATGTGACAAGTATTGTGCTGAGTGCTTTACAGACTTATTTCACAAGATGGGAGGTATTCATATGGAGGTACCCTAAAACAGTAATTATCTATCTCATGAGTGGGGACTTTGGTGGTCCAGTTTTATACCCACTGCTAAATTCTAACTGAATATAGTAAACATAGTTTTGGCTGCCCTTCCCAGCCTGAGACTTTTTATTTTCTAGGACTTTATATTTTTACTAGAGAGACAAAGAGAGGGGGGAAATATGAAGCTGATTTACTGAAATTGTAGATTAGCCCCTGCTACAGGATTCCCAGAGCATTACTGCTTTCTGTCCTTTCTAGCAGGTTCTTTAGCTGATCTTTTGTTTAGTGAACCATGGCAGATCCTTCCAAAGGTTAACTTTTTGCTGACATCTTCAGAGCCAGTTTCTTTTTGCTTTCTACCAAGAGCCCGAACTGCACAGAGGTCTTCCACATGAGTAAGCTAGCTAGAGTCACATAGAAAGTCAGCACTCACTAAACAACTAAGGTCCTGGAGGGTGGGAAGACATTTTTCATCTATGTATACTTAGCGTCCGGAACATAACATGCTACAGACTGAACGTTTTTGCCCCTCCCCCAAATCCATATGTTGAAAGCTAATCCCCAAGAGTATTTGGAGGTGGGATCTTTGGGAGGTGATTAGATCATGATGCTGGCGCCCTTATAAAAGACACTCAGCTTTCTCACCCCTTCTGCCAACATGTGATGACACAGCAAGAAGACAGCCAGCTATGAACTAGGACGCAGACCGTCACCAGACATGGGATCTGCTGGCGCCTTGATTTTGGACTTCCTGACTTCCAGAACTGTGAGAAATAAACTCTGTTATTTATAAGCCACCTAGTCTATGGTGGTTTGTGATAGCAGCCTGAAAGGACCAGGACAAGACGTAATTTATTTGTTCCAGATTTTCATGCAGACCATCTGGCTCCTGTTATTTAAAGATGACATCTATCACTCACCTCCATACTATCTCTGTGCTTCAACTTCCCTGACTTCAGCAAATTTTTAACCTGAGAAGATCAGGAGCTCAGGCTATTTCTCAGCAAATATTCAGTCTGCAAAATTATTCTGTGAGGACTCATGTTTAATTGGGGGCCTTGTATTAACAAAACGCATACCAGCTAACTACAAAAGGGTTGTCTCAAAAGAAAAACATATGCCAAAAGTTCCCCTAGCCGGGCATGGACAACTATATAGAATGATAAATGTTCCCTATAATACTTTAACATGGATAAGGAAAACTGAGGCTTTTTAAAATCCAAGTTAGCTTCAGAGAAATAAGAAGCTTATTCTAAAAACATCCTGGGTATTGTCAGTTACCCAAATAGCTTGAACAAGATTTAGGAATAAGTTCTTTTTAAGGGAAGATATTCTTTATCTGCAAAATAAATTTCAGATGCAACACTGAGAGAAGAACTAAACTTTTCAACATCAAAAATACATGGAAGAATTTTTTAATACAATTTTGGAAAATTAAAGTGGGCTACCTCTTAGTGCTGCAGCTTGGCTGCACCTTTAGCTCCCCTAGCATGACCTTACCTTCACTTCCAAATCTCATGGGAAAATAAAGACTTTGCCAACCTGATGGCTGAAACCAACGCTTCAAAGTTGAGTTTGGTCAGAATGGGGCTTACCCTGAAACCATCACGGGTTCAGTGTGCTGACTGGCTTAGGGAATCAGGGGTGAAGCTCACCTCCTAGAACACAAAGACTGCAAGGAGTGGGAGAGCTTGCTACCATAATGAGAACTGGGGCTGATGCTTGAAGTAGAAAGAATGGGAATGGGAGACAAACCACAAATGTCTGCTACTATAAAACCATCACTGAAAGAAAACCACCATTGACATTCTGTTATATGTGTGTACACACACACACACATACACGTGTGTAAGAAATTAGAGCATTTAAAAACTGATTTATAGAAACTAACACAAAATTTAAAAATCTGTATTATTCTATTTATATGAAATTTAAAAAATAAATCTAAAAGTAGGTTATGGGGTGCCCAGGGCTGGGGGTTGGAAGATGATGGAAATGTTCTCTGTCTTGATTAGGATGGTCACCATTTACACCATTTGTCAAAACTCATAAAACCGTACTCTCAAAATGGGTGAATTTTATTGTATATCCATTATACTAGAGTTGAAAATAAAACAAACCTAAACTAAACGATAAACACTGATTTATAGTCTTCTCTTTTTACTTTTTCATGTACAACAAGCATTGTTGTGTGAGAAGAAGCTACCATCAATTTGACAATTAGCACATAGCTCTACTAATTCTATGATTTTGGGGACTAAGTTAAAATTCCTCTTCAAACTGGAGGCCTGTATTAACCATTGTAGGTGACCAACTTCTTTGTTTTTCTAGTTTCTCATTCCTGTGCAACTCTTTGTAAAGATTAGTATATATAAAATTTCCTCTTCTCTCTTAAAGTAGCACACCACGTACACTCTATATATGCTCTTTTGCACTTTGGTGCTCTTACTTAGCAAGATATCCAGGAAATCATTCCATAGAGATCATCCCACTATTTGCCACAGCTGTGTAGTACTCCATTGTGTTTATTCAACCTTTCTTCTATATTTGGAAATTCAGGTAGTTTCCAGTATTTGTTGGAATTATTTTTATTTATACACTTACGTATAATTTGACAACCATGATGTTCTCTGTTTCTGAGTAATGCTGACAGTGGAAGTTTTGCGTGATTTTATTTACTTATATTATTGCTTTTCATGTCATTTGGGTAGAGTATAGGGAGATTTGAAATCAAGTGAATATCATTAACCTCCAGACTACCAATTGTAAATTTCAAAAAATTATTTCTCTTTACTTCTCTTTCATGGCAACCAGTTTTTGTTTTATGGATTAACGTTTTTCCAAATCTCTTGAAGGATATTAACAAAACTTAAAAAAAAAATCTCTCTTCTGATCCCTGAATTGTCTCTGTTTTCTCCAGGGTCAATTTTTTTTTCTTTTGTACCTTAGTGTCCTCGAAAACATATGATTGTTGATTGCCCATTCTCATTCACGGATAAAGGGCTGAGTTGCTAATATGAGTACATGGCATGGATGTCCTCTGAATATGTTCAGTCTAATTTCCCTTCTAAGTCCCTCAGCTGAATGGGATGGCTGGCTGCAATCTCCATGTAAACGGGTGCTACCTTGTCCTTTGGCAAGACAGAACACCCCTCACTCCCATCCCCACCAACACGAACAGAAAGGGCTTTACTTTGGGGTGCCCTTACCCATACTCTGATCCCTAGGATTCTTCACACAGATCAGCTGATATTTTTAGAAGTCACTGTTACAGTTTTGTCCTGCAAACAATCACCCAAGGCATTGATGATGACAAGGGATGGGGGTGAGAGTTCAAGCTCAAAACTAATCCAGTAACAACACTTCTCTAGGTAACTCTTGAATTAATCACCTACTAATGCTTCTCTTCTCGTCTTACCACCTCTCAGTCTGTAGACTTCCCATGGCTATGACACTAGCTTCTACCTCCACTGTAGATACTTCCCTGATAATTCTTTAAAATTTAGCTCCTGTTCTAGTTCATCTTTCAGTATTATCCCTTTGACTTTCCATTTTTAAGAAATGGGTTTCAATCTCTGATCTTCCATTGTTCTCTCCTCCCATCTCAGGGCTCTTATGAATTCATTCTATTTTAAATTTCCTTTTAATACTGTCAGTGGAATGTGTGAAGGTTAAGATGTCAATGTGAATATTCAGTTAGACAAGCTTGTATCATTTCTCCTCCCATCTCAGGACTCTTGTGAACTCACTCTATTTTAAATTTCCTTATAATGCTGTCAATGGAATGCGTGAAGGATAAGAGGTCAATGTGAACATTCAGTTAGACAAGCTTGTATCATTTCTTTATTAGAGCATGGATAGCACCATGAACTCTGCATGGATCGTGTGGGATGGAGCTGCACTGCTTATCACAAGTGTTAATGTGCATGAAGGTTTGCACCCTGGGTAGGAACTGTGGCTCACAGGAGCCATGCTGTAAGTTCTGCTGCAGTCTAGAGGCACAAGCCGTCGAAGGTGGAAGAGCTAAAAGAGTGAAAAAAGTGCTGGATTGGTTGTCCTGGTCAGTCCACGGGTTCCCAGGGAAAAGTATTGCCTTCCAGGAAGCTCACCCCTATGAATATCACAGTCATTCGATTCTACCGCCGTAGAACATGAAGTGGCTGTATGTGATAGAACCATAAGTAGATACCAAGAATTCAGTCCCCTAGTCTTTCCACTTTCTAATGCTTCTGTACACAAAGAACATTGGAAAACTCTGCTTATCTCTCTATGCTAATGACATCCATTTTCCACCCTTGATAATTTCAGATATGAAGTAGAATTTCCTGGACTGACTCAGCCTCAAGTTTCAGATACCAAGAATAACTAGGCCTCTTTTTGTATTTATATATTATTTCTGCACACTGTCATAACAGTCACAGTAATATTCCATTTTTAAAACATCTTTATTAGATTAAGGAGAAGGTTAAATATTTCTCAAAAAGCATTCATGGTAATGGCAGTCTACATTTTGAACTCAACTTTAAGGATTTCATGTAGAATGACTTCAATTTTTTAGCATTAGCTGCAAACACCGAGAGATCTTAGAAAATGAAATCTATTTTTTCTTCACAGGCACAGAGAGAGGAGGAACTTTAACATTTGACAATGACAGAAACTCATTTAATTGCTGAATTAACCTGCATTCATCGTACACAAACAGCTGGAGAGACACACCCTGCTCAGGCTCTCTTGCAGGGTTTCCATCTCTGCTCGTTGCATTGCTCTGTTCTAGTGACTCACCACCAATATTGTCCATTCTCTAGTTCATATTTCCTTTGTTTTTCAAAATCCCTGTATGCAGTTGCTAAATATTCATTTCTTTATTTTCTCCTTTCTTCTTGAAGCTGGCCTTCTGCTGCTTTGCAGATTTCTCATTAATGATCACACATAAAAAATTTGCTGCAGGGAATCCCAAGCTCAGATTGAGAATGATTTTCTTTCTCAGGACCCTGAGTCACATTCTCCTTTGTCCTTTTAATTTTGATCTGTAATATGTCATACGATAACTTGGATTCATACTCACAGAAAAAAGAGTTGTCATAATCACACTTTCAAAGATATGCTAAGGAGAGGGTCTCAAACATGAGTTGCTAATGCCATCTAAAATTCCGTTTGATTTATTATCTCTCTTTTCTTTCCTACCTATTCACCTGTCACTTAGAATGCTTTAAGGGTGAGTGTCTCAAAAAGACCAAAAGAACAGATATGGGCATAACGTTGATGGGAGCTTACCAAACTCCAGCAAAGTCTTTGATATAAGTAGAGATTTTTAAAAATGGATTTAGAATTTTCAACTTCAAAGTCTTATCACAACATCCCTTTAGTCAAAGATTACAAATGTAATAAATAGCCTTCTGGCTCAAGACTAGGAAGGTTTTATAAAGGCTTCTTGATTGAGTGTAGAGCAGCCCATCCATTTGTATTCAACTTTATAGAATAGTGGATGAAAACATGGATTTTATAGTCAGAGAGACCAAGGTTCAGATGCATTTCTAACTCTTATTACTTATATGATTTGGCGTATGTTTTTAAAAATTTCTGAGTTTCGTTTTCCTAAGGTGTAAAATGGGGAAATAATAATAACATCTACTTCACGGAGTTGTGACAGGGATTGAATGAGATAATGTATGCAAAGTGCTTAGCAGAGAGCTTGACACACAGTAAGCAGAGGAAAATATTAACAAAAACAAAGAAATGCCTTTTGAACAGTATCTCTATACTATTGCAGAAGATAACTTGTGAAATTGCTCCCCTTTTCTTTGATATTTCAACATCTTTATTTTATGAATGGAATTTTTACCCTCTAGACATAGCTTCTAAAAATGCTTAATAAAATATGTTCTTAAAATTCTTTTGAAAAATTGAATAAGCCTGGGAGAAAATGAGAAAAACAAACAAACAAACAAACAAACACGGAGGGAATTCCCTGGTCGTCCAGTGGTTAGGACTCCGCACTTTCACTGCGGAAGACACGGGTTCAATCCCTGGTCAGGAAACTAAGATCCCGCAAGGTGTGGCCAAAAAATAAATAAATAAATAGCAGGATTATTTAAAAACAAAAAACACAAAATAACCCATGGAGAAGAGGAGCAAAGGCGAAGCATGAGTTGAGGGAAGTGAGTGAGCACTGGATCTGGGGGATGCTTAGGGACCACCACCCCGAAGCCTGGAGCTTTAGTACACAAGGGTGTAGGGAGAAAGCCTGGGGCCTTTGTAGAAAAGGGGTATGGATCAAAGGCCATTCACTTAGAGTCAGCATCCTGGGAGAAATATACTGTTAGGAAGAGGACAACCTAGGAAAAAAATAACCTTTCCACAAAAGCAGTTGCCAAGAAAGTTTTCTCTCTTGGTCTTCGTTCTAGATAGAGCTAAAAAAAAAAAGTCTTGCCTAAAAATTCTTGATCACTGGTCAGACCTCATGCAGGTTTGGGGCCTAATTCATAGCCTTTTCATAGCCCTAAAACCTGCTGACCAAAAATTGTTGTTTAAAGTGTGTGCAAGTTTATCATGCCCCAGGTAATGGTAGGAGCAAACATAAATACTCCCTAAAAGAACACATGCTCTTGCTCAGACTGAAAGATTCTCAGAAACACTTCCAACAAATGTAAGTTTACAATAAAAAATAAAACACATGAGAAAAGCCACTGTGAGTGAGTGTCAGCAAAAACAACCAACAACAGAATCAGACCTGCAAAAAAATAAGACACTAGGATTTTCAAGCACGTAACACAAAATAATGTTAAATGTGTTTAAAGAAACAAAAAAGTGGAACACAACAAGAGCAAGATACCATTAAAAAATAAATAGGCAGATTTTTTTAAAGAACCAAAGAGAAGTTCTAGAAATGAATGACGTAATCATTTAATTTTAGAACTGTCTAGAATGGTTAAATAGCAGAACTGAGATAAGAATTAGGAAACGTGGAGGTATTAGACAACACTACACAGAAAGCAAAGAATGTAGACAACAAAGAGATGAAAAATATTGAAAGTAACTTTCTAAGTTAAATATGCATGTTACGAGTTTAAGAGTAAACACAGGGGGAAAAGTAGAAGAAGGAAAAGAGCTCCCAATCAATTAAAAATAGGCAAGAAATGAAAGGGGAAAAAAAGAAACAGAAAAAACAGAAAAATAAAAAGCACAAAATTAAAATGGCAGGGATATATATATATATATTAGCACTTACAATACATTTAAATGGATTAATGGAAATAGTTGAAGTCTTCAGTTAAATGGCAGAAATTTTCATATAGGGAGTCAGAATTCAGCTACATGAAAAAAGGAAGAGACACATAAGGGGAAAAAAAAAAAAAGGTTGAAAATGAAGACATGAAAATAATTATATAAGGCAAATACCAACCAGTAGAAAAGGTGGATAGCTATACTAACATCAGACAAAATAGAAATTAGGGCAAAAACACTTTTGCTATGTTATGATAAAAGTTTCAGCTCACCAAAAGGATTAAACAATTCTAAATTCACTTGTACCTAATAGCATAATTTCAAAAATATAAGCAAAAATGATAGGAAAAATGGGCGAATTCACCATCACAAAAGGAGATTTTTGACTCATCTCTCATAATGGATAGAATAAGCAGATTTTAAAAATAAGTTAAAAAATCATGAATGTCATGATTAACATGCTTGATCTAATAAACATGCATTGAACCCTAAATCAGCAATTGGAGAATACCCATTTCCTTCACACACGGAACATTGCTGGAAACTACATCTTGAATTATTATGCTGTAGCAGAAACACAGCTCCGGCAGGGTCCTCTGGTTTCTACCAGCTTCAATCCTACTTTGCAGATTGAAATGCCAGCAGCCACTCTGGAGCAGTCTAATTCATGCAGTCTAACATTTTTCAAACTGTTATGCATAATATCTAATCTCCCTGGGTGCCTAATGTTCTCACAGGTGCTAAACAAAGTCTTCCTCTGCCCTTGCTTCCGTAAAGCTCCTCTCCAGAGAAAGCTAAAATTGCCCGGTTTAAGTAGATGACCAGAAGTCCTGGCCCTTGTTCACCCCTCAGTCATAGCAGATGCTTCTAGAACATGTCTATTTGTCCTTAACATCACTCAAATTCCTCACCCTGCAAGTTCAATGGTAACTAATTAAAAGATGGTTTTCTGTTCAGTAATTTCCATTTCATGTCATCTCTAAAAATTTTTAGAAGCACAAAATGGGTTTTTTTAATCTTCAAATACACAAAGTCATGTAGTGCATAAAAAATAGTTTTGAATGTTACAAAATTTCCATAGTACCTGACGTTACAAAGCATGGAAAGCCCTCCCAAAGATTATACCACCTGCCTTGTGCCTCAGGGTTCCATAGTCAAAGAGGTGGTGAAGCAAATAGCTTATTATAAAGTGACAACGCTGGACTTCATCTGAGCCCCGTGCTCCTGGTAAGCAGTGACAGTTGAAAAACCTCCCTACCCTTTTGTAACTCTTTCATGTTTGAGAAATGGCAAAATGGCTAAGTAGCTAATGGGTTGACTCCAAAGGACCACCATGTTCCTGCATGTTCTAAAGTTAAGACCCACCTCCACCCTTCCTTAATGACTGTCTTTTTTTTAAAAACCTCAAGTTTTCTCCCTCTGCTTTGAGACATTTATCACTAGAGAATGCTCTCTCTGTTGCAATAACCTGAGTAAAATCATCTTAATTGTCTGGTGCATTTTGTCTTTTAGGATTTGATGCTGTGACTCAGATGACATTGGTCTTAGCCTTATGATCCCATTGTCTCCTACCAGGTAATGAGGCTTCTCAGAGCCTTTAGTGCTCTGTTCCCGAGTGACACTCCAGGGACCCAAAAGTGAGCTCAGCTCCAGATCCTGTGTTCTGGACTCTTGTCCACCCATAGCATAATAAAGATTTGATTTGATTCCTTGTGAATACTTGTTTCATATCTGGTGCCGGTTTCCTTCGGTTTCATGGTCTGATCATTTTGTGATTTCTATAAACGTGTTAATGATTTATAGAGATCTTGTTTCTCTTGGTTGAAAGACAACAGAGAATCTGGTATGTTAGCCCTTTATGCTTCTCTTTTTGTCTATTTTGAGTTCAAACAAATTAAGAATTTGTACGCCCTGGTGATAAAACCCTCTTAGATTTAGACTGGTGAGGTTTGTACTTCTGTGTTTATGCTTAACTCATGGCTGAAAGTTTTAAAAAATAAAGCTATAAGCCCTCTATTGTCTGGTTGTATGTTCTTTGTGTAAGTACATAACATTTTCCTACCCTTTCATGGTATTAATAATTAGAGTATAAAATCTCTTAAAGGAGCCTTATTCTGATTGGTATAGTGATAAAAAGCACTTATAATTTAAATATTCCTAAAATTTTCAGATATTAAGGAAATTGAAACTCCTCAAATGTTAAAAAAAAAAAAAGGTATCCTTATAGAAATGAACTCAGAAATGTTTTAAGAAGTTCACATAATGTAGGTCTATCCTTGGCAAACAAGGCTAGTTTAATCATTTTGATTTAATTAAAAACAGGTATGTATTTTCTATTAGATTAGTGTAAGTATAATTTACATGGAGACTTTTATTCTACTTGGACATGTTTTCCCTAACCACATGCAAGTTTGCTGATTGAATAAGATAACATTCCTTCTACCAAAAGTTTAAGATCATGAAAAATGTAAATATGTTTAACCAAAATTGAATCACTCTTCTGACAAATTTTATTTCAATAGTGTCGTGGACCCAAAATGTGGTTAAGATTGGACGCTGAGGACTTCCCTGGTGGCGCAGTGGTTAAGAATCCGCCTGCCAATGCAGGGGACACGTGTTCAGGCCCTGGTCCGGGAAGATCCCACATGCCGCGGAGCAGCTGAGCCCGTGCGCCACAACTACTGAGCCTGCGCTCTAGAGCCCGTGCTCCGCAACAAGAGAAGCCACCGCAAGGAGAAGCCCGTGCACCGCAACGAACAGCAGCCTCTGTTCACCGCAACTAGAGAAAGCCCGCGCTCAGCAACGAAGACCCAACGCAGCCAAAAATAAATAAATAAATTAAAAATAAAAAAATAAAAAAGGTTGGAGGCTGATGACGCTACACAAACACCAAGAAGGTAGGAAAAGGTTTACTTCTCACAGAAGATGCCTTTCTAGAGAGAGCAGGGCAGGCCTCCCAGATAGGTCCAAAATGGTTTAAGAAAGAACAAGGAAAGGAGACTGGCTTTCCGTTTTCAAGGTGGTTAGGGGCAGGGCTGGAATGCAGTTTCCCACGTACAGGCAGGGGCTTGCATGGATTGAACTCCTGTCCCACAACCCAGACCTGGGCACCAAAGGAGGAAGCACCTGGGCTTCCTGATCAACCTGCCCAAAGGTGGGACAGAAGGGGGGAGAGGGAAAAGGGAGACTTAAAAGCTGTCAGCACATCAGCTTAGGCAGGCTCTTAATTATAAACAGTAGTATGTCAACTTGAAGACAATTTCCAAGATTTTTAGGCAACTTAAACCTTGCACTGGTATTAACTTGAGTTAATCAATGGTTACTGGATGTCTAGATAATTTCTAAGATAGAATACTGAAACATCGGTTACTAAGCATAATTTTAAGTTTATATATTTTGCCTCTTATTCTTATGATATAGAGAGAGGGTATGTACTTGGGTCTCTTAAAGAGCATTTTCATTTTTGCTACTTTGAGAAGCTGTGCTATAAGGGATATGTTTCTGTCAAGGAAATGAGAGTAGTTTTGTCCTAAAGTAGAAGGACTATTCCAGAATGAGGAGAGAAAAGTGTAGGACACACCCTGAATGACTACAGAAAGGTGTGGAAGTTTTGCTGAAAGGGAATTTTGTTGTTGTTGTTATGATCAAAGTGGCCTAAAATTTGATGGGCGTATTAGTCTCCTATTACAGCTGTAACAAATTACCACAAATTTTGTGGCCTAAACTGACCCAAATTTATTATCTTATGGTTCAGAAGTTCAACATGAGTCTCACTGGGCAAAAATCAGGATATCATCAGAACCGCATTCTTCCTGGAAGGTCTAGAAGAGAACCCATTGTCTTTCCTTTGCAAGCTGGTAGAGGCCGCCTGGAATCCTCAGTTTACCGCCCCCCTGCAGCTTTAAAGTCAGCAACAAGCGGTGAGTGTTCCTCACATTGCATCCTCTGACACTCTCCCCTGCCTGCCTCTTCCACATTTAAATGATCATCATGATTACATTGTGACCACCAGACAATCCAGGATACTCGTATTATTTTGTCAAATGATTGACAACCTAAGTTCTCTCTTTCTTCTTTGAGGCATTCCTTAATGAACATTCTTCCTACTGCAGTAGGCTGAATAATTAGCTATTTTCCAAGCTGACTTTTGCTTTACTTGGAACCCCTGCTCTTGAGGAGAAATGTACCTTGGTTAGTTGTTCAGAGCATGTGGTCTGGAGCAAACCTCAAACTCTGGCTCTGCCCCTCATACTATGTGACCACAGCCAAGGGACTTGATCTTTCTGTGTTTCCATGTACTCATCTGTAAATGGGGACGATGATGATGATGACGATGATGATGATGGAACCTGTCTCACAGGGTTGGCATGTAGAGAGCTCATAATAAGCGCCTGGTTCAGAGAGTTATACACGCGTCTGTTATCACTGTTTGAGGAAGACCTAATGTTCACCAAGTCTTGATATTCTGAGAAAAGTTTTTCCTATGCAGTACTTCTGAACTGAAATATCATACTCACCTTGCAAACCCAGGGCTGTAGAGCACATTTATTGTAGAAGAACAATAAATACTGAATAAATTAATGAATCGATGGATGGATGGACGGATGGATGGATGGATGGATGGACGGGTGTAAGCATGGATGTAAGGATAGATGGATGGATGGATGGAGGAAGGAAGGAACTATGGGTGAGGGGGCAAGTACTATTATAAGCAAAAGATGACTTTTTAGTCAAATATAGTATTTCTTTACAGTTAAATGAACAAACTGAATTCTAAGCTCTATCTCACAGGTGTGTCTTTAACGTGCAGAAATCAAATTAAATACATTTTGTCGTGGAGGGAGTGGGTCCTACACAGGCAGCTGATACGATCCAGAACATTGCACTCAGTGTTCTGGGGTGAGGCACGTGAGGCAGTGTGACCTAACTTCAATTAATGACAGCTGTCTCCGGAAACCCAATTTCTTCCCTAGGGAAATAGAGTATAAATTAAAGTCTAGCCAGATTGAAATACATTACTGTTCAATGAGTGCAGAAACTTGAATTCACACTTTTTGATTTATCAGTAAGACAGAAATGCTTTCAACATATAATCAGCCCCATCGTTCTCCACACCCAATCGAAATACACAGACTTATTCAGGCACTAAATGTGGGAAATCTTTTTAAACTCTAAAACAGACAGCAGAACTGTACGTTGTTTAAAAAAATTGAGCTGTAATGTGATATTCAGTTTACGTTCTGAAACAAATCAATATTCCAGGCAAGTCATAACTCTTACTACATACTGCCCTCCAGTGGATTCCTGTCAGACATAACCTCTGAACATCTGAAATAACCTATACATAAGCTTTCTTTTAGAAGTGATATTCAACCTTTGACATAAATTTTTTAAATGCTCTTGAAAATACTAAACAATGATCTTCAAAGCTTTTTTTTTTTTTTTTTTTTTTTTTAAAGGATTTAATACTTTATTTATTTATTTATTTATGGCTGTGTTGGGTCTCTTAGTTTTCGTGTGAGGGCTTTCTCTAGTTGCGGCAAGTGGGGGCCACTCTTCATCGCGGTGCGGGGGCCGCTCTTCATCGCGGTGCGTGGGCCTTTCACTATCGCGGCCCCTTCCGTTGCGGGGCACAGGCTCCAGATGCGCAGGCTCAGTAGTTGTGGCTCACAGGCCCAGTTGCTCCGTGGCATGTGGAATCTTCCCAGACCAGGGCTCGAACCCGTGTCCCCTGCATTAGCAGGCAGATTCTCAACCACTGCGCCACCAGGGAAGCCCAAAGCTTTTTTTTAAAGAGACTTGTATTTAAATTACCTGATGTCAAGGTAAAGTACCTGTCCATTTCCCCCAGAGCTTGACTATCCTTCAGTGCTAGTTTATTTTTATTTTGGCCCATCTCATTAGTGGGCCCTGAGCCTACTACTATGTAAAAAATTAATAAACAGAAACCTCAATTAAATAGAGCCAGGAGACCAGCCATGGAGCTCTCACACCCTGTAACTGTAGCAGAGCCCGATAGGAAGTAGACTATTCTTTCCTGCCAAGGACTCAGCCAATGAAAATGGACTCTTTGTGCACTACAGCCCTCCCAGCTTTCTTCTCCCACCCTCCACCCCCGCTGTAAAAATGTTCTCCTTCCTTTGCCCTGGGAAAACTTGCACATGGCTACCCATGGTTGCAGACCCAGAATTGCAATTCTCTGCTCATCCTGAATAAACCTGTTTTGCTGGAGAAATATATCTGGCAGTCTATTTATTGCAGGTCAACAACGATTTCTATCTAAATTCACTTTGGGTAAAAGAGAAATGACTTTGTACTTGTTAGAAGATGTTTAGATTAACTTCTTTAAATGCTGCCTTGACACTACTGGGTAAGCAAACAACTACTTCTTCTCATTTTACAAATGAAAGTCACAAATTCATGGTAAAGTTTAAAATAAAACTTAGATGGCCCATTTCTGGTGACTCCTGGATGTGTGAAGTTTGATAACAACAAGATGACTTCCAACACACTATGGTTTGACTTGTTCCGCTTAGAATTTGGTTTGGTGAAATGTTCCCATTTTTCAGTGTCTACCAGCTTTCTCACTGACTCCATTTTAGTATCTGGAAACTGCAACATTTTCTGTTGTTTCAAAATAATACCTCATCACTATGCTGTATGACTGAAACTAACACAATATTGTAAATCAACTATACTTCGATTTAAAAAAATAAGTAATAATACCTCAGGGTAGGGCTGTTCCTCATAAGGTAATTATCTTCCTTGTTTTTCCTAGGTAAACGTTATACAGCAAACATTCCACAAGGAATCGTGAATTTAATCCATTAAATTTCCTCAGGGCAGGAATTTATGATGAATATTGATAGCAGGACTCTCACAGGTTAACTAATTACATGGAAAAGAAAATGACCAGGAGGACATTTCCGGAAGAAAGTTATTGTTTTTTCCTTTAAAGTAAGGATGACCGCAGTTAAGCGCAACTTCTCTTAAATGTACATATAAAATGTTAAATCATCTAGCAGAAACTAGCCTCTTTCTAGTTGGTAAAAGATCTTTTTAGAAGCAGGTTTTTAAAATATTGCTCTAGGAGTAATTCACCACCAGATTACTGGACACTGCAAATGTGCTTGCTGTCTAATGAAACTGTGAAATAACACAGCCCTTTAAGTCATGCTATTTGAGTTTATTTTGAATACACTTTTACATCCTGTTTGCTTATCAAAATATTCCCTCAATATCCACAAAACTGAATATAGAAAATTGTCTGTTTAGCTTATAATAATAACCTCAATTATATTTTAAATATGCCACAAGCAAACTTTGAGATAAATCTCTTTACAGAACGCTTTGACAAAAAAGACGAAGTTGATTAAGACGAGCTCTTGAAAGCGATTGATTAAATTTGACTCTAGTATAATTTTTACATATTCAACATGTATTCACTTATTTATTCTCTGGCTCTCCAAATATCTGTTGAGCATCTACGACATACCAGAAAATATATAATATATGGAGGATTCAAACTTGAGAAAGACAAGGTCTTCATGAACAGGAGTGCAACACTCAGTGGGAAAGTCAGATGGGTAAATAGATAATTAAAATACAATATAGTTAAGCGTTGTCATAGAGACATGCAGAGAGTATTACGAGAACGTAGAGGGAATATATAACTGCGAGTGGGGACAGTTCACAGAAACAGCATTATTTGCGTTTTAAAAGATAAGTGAGTTTATTGAGCACACAAACTGCAATAAGGCTCCTCCAAATGCAAATACGGCCGGGCACAGAAAAGCCTGGCTAGTGAAGGAAATTACAAATAGCTCTGTTTGGTTTGAGGCTGCACAGCCTGTAGGGGGAGGGGACAATTACAGGATTGGCAGGGGTCTTACATTTTTCCACAGGTGCTTTGGAAAGGTAATGGAAAAGTTGAAGGATTGTAAGCAGGATAATGGCACAATCAGATTACAAGTTTAGCAAGTGTACTCTGGTGGGGAGAAATTGTGAGGGACACTTCTCTAGCAGCAGGTAAGCCAATTAAGAGGACTGGAGATAATCCAAATGCGAGATGATGAGAAATGCAAAGCTAAGACAATAAATCCAATAAAATGTCTTTAAAAACTTATATTAAAACCTCTTTCCAGATTTTTATAAATTCTCCAAAGTGAATGTTTGTATAAATCATATCCAATTGTTTCTAAGAAAACATAGGCGGTAAGCTCTTTGACATTGGTCTTGGCAATGATTTTTTGTATTTGACACCAAAAGCAAAAGCAACAAAAGCAAAACTAAACCAGTGGGATTACATCAAATCGAAAAGCTTCTGCACAATAAAATAAACCATCAAAAAATGGAAAGGCAACCTACTGAATGGCAGAAAATATCTGCAAATCATATATCTGAGAAGCAGCTAATATCCAAAATATATAAAGAACTCATTCAACTCAATAGCAATAAAATCCAAAAACTCCAATTTAAAAATGGGCAGAAGGATCTGAACAAACATTTTTCCAAAGAAGACATACAGATAGCTAACAGGTAGATGAAAAGATGCTCAACATCACTAATCATCATGGAGAAGCCAATCAAAATGACAATGACATATCACCTCACACCTGTCAGAATGGCTATTATCAAAAAAGACTAGAAATAACAAGTGTTGGGGAGGATATGGAGAAAAGGGAACCCTTGTGCATTGTTGGTGGGAATGAAAATTGAAAAACAGTATGGACATTCATCAAAAAATGCAAAAATAAAATTACCATATGATCCAGCAATTACAGTTTGGGGTATTTATCCAAAGAAAATGAAAACACTACCTCAGAAAGATATCTGCACCCCCATGTCATAGCAGCATTATTTACGATAGCCGAGATATGGAAACAACCTAAGTGTCCATTGACAGATGAATGGATAAAGAAGATGTAGTGTGTGTGTGTGTGTGTGTGTGTGTGTGTGTGTGTGTGTGTGTGCGCATTGTGTGTGTGTGTATACACACACATACATACAATGAAATATTACTCAGCCATAAAAAAGAATGAAATCTTGCCATTTACAACAACATGGATGGACCCTGAGGGCATTATGCTAAGTAGAAACAGTCTCACAGAGCAAGACAAAAACTGTATGATCTCTCTTATACGTGAAATCTAAAAAAAAAGAAGAAAAAAAAAACACAAGTTCACAGATACAGAGAACAGGTTAGTGGTTGCCAGAGGCAGGGGTTAGGGAGTCGGTGAAATGGGTGAAGGGAGCTAAAAGGTACAAACTCCCAGTTGTAAAATAAATAAGTACTGGGGATGTCACTTACAGCATGGTGACTGTAGTCAATAATACTGTACTGTATATTTGAAAGTTGCTGAGAGAGTAGATCTTAAAAGTTCTTGTCCCAATAAAAACATTCTGTAACTAAGTATGGTGACAGTTGTTAACTAGACTTATTATAGTGATATTTCACAATGAATACAAATACTGAATCATTATGTTGCACACCTGAAATGAATATAATATTGTGTGTCAATTATAGCTCAGTTTTTTAAAATGGTTTCTTAGGTGAAAAATGTTTTAAGAGTGAATTTCTAATCAGAAATATGACCACATATCACTAATATAAGCAGTTGTTACTTTTATTTGCTCATTTGTTTTCTTTCTTGTAGGGTATCATTCTGTACACCTATTTGCATCTGCTCATGTCTCCAATTTGTCAAATCTATACTCAGATCTGAATCTTGCCTTCTCAAGTACATCCCATCATTTCTAGGTTATTTTAATCATTTCAAAGCATTATTCATGAGCCAAAAGAAATCTCTGAAATAAAAATTAGTGGAAGGAATGAATTGACCAAAAAAAAGAAAACAAGTGGCAAGAGACAATGACAGACACTCAGGATAATACATGGGTATGTCCACAATGACTGAAGATCTTCTAGAACACAGTGCACTCATTCTTAATTAGACGGAGCCAACCTGAGAATCATTTCTAAAAGCACCACTCCTGAGCCAAAAATAAAATTCAAATGAGCCCAATTTCAATACTTAAATGAAATTGTATTGGAGGGAAAATAAAAACAAACAAACTCTTTATACTCTATATGACAGCTGAACTCAATTTTAGTATGGCAAAGTTAGGCAAGCGTGCTTAGTTTATGGAAAAAAGTCCAAACTTGGGCATGGCATCATGACCCAAGGGCCCTTGGGCTTGCATCACCAACTGGGTGAAGAAACCTTTCTTTCCAGAGCCCTCTGGGGGCGAAGCGCCCCTCAGCCACTAGCTGGCTGTGGGTCCTTGGACACATTATTTACTAGTTTCTTCCTGTAACAGGGTTTCATGGCACCATTGACAGTCTGGGTGAGACAGTTCTTTGTTGCAGGGGACAATCTGGAATCTAATCCCAGGTTAAGTTTAGCCAAGCGATTCTGAGTTTATTTCCTCTAGAGTGAGGGCAAACTCCCGCCTACGTATGTTCAGCCTTGTTTCTCTCTGGTGACGATTTACACACATTATATATATATATATGATCTCCACATTATAGACACCATGTACCCAGGTGAATTCTTTGCAGCGAAAACCAATACTTCCCAAAGAATTAAACGTCTGCAAGAATAGCACTCCAGCTAAAACAAGAGGAGTCCCCATTACGAAGAAAATGTCTAGGTTTTTACTCTTAAATGTCTGCATTCGAGTCACTTTACAATTTCCTTAAGAATAGTAGAGTGGATTATTATTATTTTACTGGAAGAGTCCAGTATTGTCCACAAAAACAAATGCCCAGTCCAAGTTCAAGTTTGGCTCTTTTGCCAGGCAGTAACCATGGGCAGGCGAGTTTGAAGTCAGAGCTTGCCTTAACTTCTACCATCAACAGACTGTATGCTCCTCTGGTTCATTGGTTGATTTGGGGAACGGAGTTTTGGTCTGAGCATCTTGCTACAAATGTAAATTTTACCCTTTTTTGTGTATTTTAAAATGTGAGCCACATATTAATTTTGGCTTCTTTTTAAGTCTTGCAAGCTACGAAGCCACATATGATTGCCAATGTCATGTAAGAAAGCTCCAGGCTCCACTATTATAAGATTACTTTTGCTTCTTTTAGTCACATTTTCCAACTTTTGCCCAATTTGAAAATGTCTTGAGGTTGCTTTTGTTTCATTGTAACATCTTCTCTATTATTACTTGCTCTGGGAGAACTGCCAGAGCTAAAAGATGGGATAAAAAGACAGAGAGAGAGTTATTTATCAAGAAAATGAAGATTTGTATTAGCCCTCCCAGTTTCTAAAATTCATTTCTAAATAAAATATGTAGAATTTAAAGCATAAGTAAATAAATAAACAAACAAAGGGACTTGTGTGGCCAAAGATGTAGTTGAGAGATTCCAAAATTCCTCCCAAGATGTCATGTGCTGTCAGCCGCTAGTCTTTCATATATAGCTTCAAGTGTTGGAAGAACCCACTTAGAGGGAGCTAAGCCGTGCAGGAAGCAGGCGAAGGTATTTAAATGTCTTCTTTTGTGCCAAGCACCATTTCTCTAGACAGAGCCACTCAGACCTCTCCACGAGGTGTAATCAACTGGGTAAATAGAAAATTCTCAGAGAGCTATAGATATTCATCTTTCTGCCCTTGTCAAGAATAGCAGTGTTAACAATTGTAACCCAAAGTCCACTCCAAACTTTATGAAATATTGATAGTCTCAGTAAGCAGACAACTGACCCTTGCCTAGTTACTCATCCTTAAAACCATGTGCAGATTTTGCCCAAAATAGGAATGCTTAGTTTCCAGCAAATCTAGCTAGCGCCCACCTCTGTACATGGAGACTCAGTTGCCAAAATGGTATGAGTTTTCAGGTACAAGTAAGAGTTTCCTCGCCCAAATACCTCTGGTATCCCTCTCCCAGGCATTTAGCTTTCATTTATTTGGGGTAAGGGACTTCTTTATCTGCAAATGGGGAGTAGCAATAGGTACTCAGCTCTTTACCAACAAGACAGTGAGATGAGGTGTACTTGGAGGAGCAGAAACTTTATGGGCTAGGCACTGGTGAAGGAGGGGAAGAAGGAAACCTAACAAGGACTGTAGGCAAATGTTGAAGATAAGCTTGTTCACCACACAACTTTTACAAGGGCTACTCCATTCCAATTCCCATGATTTACTTCTTCTTACTTTTAAAGTTAAAATTGTGGGCACTCAACCATACTGACCATGTTCTACTGATCAGGTCTACTGCTAACTCTATAATTCATCACTTGAAAGGAAGAGTTAGAATATTTTTATAGCCACCAGCAGCATTAAGGATTCAAATGGTCTTCTGCAAAGCAAAAATGCCACCTGAAACTGTCATAGAGCTTGGAGTGTGTAACACCCCAATGAGATTCCAAAACTCACTATTTATTATTATTTTTCTGCAAGAAATGGAAAAATCATTTCATTAAGACAAAGGCATTTTCTCTTAGCATTTGATTCAGGATCTATTTCACACTGAAGCTTGATTCAGAGACAGATATTGCTTCTGAAAATTTTCAGGTAACACAATTCCAAAATATTACCTTTTCAACAGAAATCAGAAATAATATTGTTTCTAGGATATAAAAGACCCTAAAATAATAAAGTGAAGAATTCTAGTTATTAATGTGCTCATGTACCAAGTGCTTTGCATATGGCAGAGACTTTAGTCACCCTCAATATCCATGATATACTTCTCACATAATATTAATAATAGAATTCAACCTTCTAAACTGAGATAGTAACTGTCCAATCGAAGGCTACAATTTTAAGACTACACTTGCAGCAAAAGTGTGAAAATATGACTAACTTCTAGCCAAGGGGGCTTGAGTGGAAATGATAGGTACAACATCCAGGTCTTGCCCTTAAAGGACAAGCCACACCACCCACTTTCCCTTCACCATGGGGTGGGAAGTGGGCATAGTCATCTTAGACCACAGGTGGAAACTGAATGTTGACAGTTGTCAAGCAACAAGGTAGGAGCCTGAACTCTGAGGAACCTGCAGCCACTGCACCAAGCCTGAACTGCACATTAGGACATCTGCATTACAGAGAAATAACATTTCATCTTGTTTAACCGACTATTATTTTGGTTCTGTCATTAGCCAAACCAACTTCCTAATAAACCACTCCATCTTCAGAACAATCCTAAAAGGGAAATGTTATTATCTCCATCTTACAAATGAGGAAATTTTTAAAAAACCTACCAAGTTTCCATTACCAGAAAGGTCACAACACCTTAGAGGGGGCCAGGAAATAGCTGCTCCTACTGCTAACCCAGCTGTCACTAAGCTGCTTCACATCATAAAGCTGACGATTTGAAGGCAAAGTGTACCAGAACCTCAGCTGCAAAGGAATCTGGGAAATGTAGTTTTTACCCTTCCAGAGCCTCTCCTCCTTACGGGGGAAGATATAGAAGGAAATAGAGATGAATGCACAGAGAGCATTAGAAGAGATGATCTCTAAGAATCCTGGCCCCACTTCTTACTTGCTATGTGTCCTTGGGTAAGTTACTTAACCTATCTGTGCCTCAATTTTGTCTAAAAATAAGGATAACAATGGTGCCTACTACGCAGGGTGTTGTGAAGATTAAAAGACCACAAAAATATGCAAAGTATTTAGACAGTGACTGATACATACTATTATATATGTTATCTATTATAATTATTACCATTATCATTAATCCTATTCTAATTCTAAAATCCTGTATTTATTTTCTAGTGAGTCCAAAAGGTGAAGTACATAGGTCACCTACTTCAAAAAACTCGAGCTAAAAGTGTAGAATTTTAGAGCTACATTTACCTTCAGTTTAAGAAATTGCAAGAAGAATCACCCAACATCCTCTGTTGTTAGCTGCATAGAGAATCTTTGACTGTTCAAGGAAGCCTGTGATGTATCTCTTCTCACTTATTACACTTTAAATGCTGAAATTCCTAAGATCCTCTCAGATAAAATTCATTCAGATTTCTGGTCAATTTTTAAATGATAACATGGCAGAGGCTGATGGTTTTCCTAGAGTAAAAAGTAAATTCTCTCTCTCTCTCTGTCTCCTAGTGATACATCCTCCTGGTTCTTTGGCTGGATAGATGCTGTCCAGAATACACACAGCATTCCAGCCTCCCCTGCATCTAGGATGAACATGTGACTAAGTTCTGACCCATGAGGGTGAACAGAAGTAGAACCTCATTTTGCCCTTAAACAGAAGGTTGTGCCTTCTCTTTCCCCTGCGGCCCGCCGTATGCTGCCACCCACTAATACTGCCTTACAAGAAGTGATTGTTAAATATGCAAGAATTTTGAAGCCAGTTGTTCAACAATTGGTAGTTTAACAGCAGCCACTGAAGGAATATTTACAACATGGAAATCCACAAACACTACAAATCAGGCCCCTGCTCCCCAGTCAGGCTCTTTTTTTTTTTTTTTTCAGAGAGTCACTTTACCAGCACACATTGCCCTTGCCCCCCTAGGATCAGGATACTTGAGGGAGATCTATGGGTTCACATGATCACGGCAGGTCCAAGAGATGACAAAGCTCAGAGTCTGGCCTCCAGCACAGGGCAGAGCTGCCACGCCAGCTTGGACTCCCCATGAGTGAAACATACATTTCTATCCAGCTCACTGATTCTCAATAAGGGAAAACTTTGCCCTTAAGGGGACATTTGGCAGTGTCAGGAGACATTTTTGGTTGTCACAGCTGAGAGGGTATGGTTGCTTCTGGCATTTGTGGGTAGAATCCAGGGATGTTGCTAAACATCCTACAATACACAGGAAGACCCCCTCTACCAAGAATTCTATGGTTCAAAACATGAACAATGCCAAGATTGAAAAGCCCTGACCTAGTTTAAGCTACTATTATGTTGGATTTCTATTATAGAAGGAAAACCTAGAGCCTAACTAATACAAATGTATAACTGAAATCTCTAATATCCTTATATAAATATAAATGCCTGCAAATGCTCAATACCTACAGATATATGTACATACACACATACAATAAGCTGTATTTAAAACAAAATTTGAAAGAAACCACTTTCATAATGGGTTTCTAAGTATTTCTCACCTTTAGAAGTATTCATTCCTTGAAATCTCCAAGCACTGTTCTGGGTAATGGAAGAGGTAATTTACCAAGTGACTAGAGAGGTGTTAAGGAATTAATGCCCCTTCAGAAAATGAGTAACTCACTCCTAGACAGAATCTTATATTGGGAGCAAGAGGTGAGGGTGTTAATATTTCCCCTCCAGGGAAGTGGCAGACCTGCAGTGCTCTCTGTAATTTCCTGCTGAAATTATGCCAAGGATGTTAGTGAACTTGACCGATAGAGGTCCTCTGGTCACATACAAGTAAAAATGGATTCCACAGAAATGTTCCCCAGGGAAATAAAAATGTTTACAAAGAAACAAAAATTCATAGATGTTCTGTTGAAGTAAAACTGAAAATGCATATTCTGTGAGACAAGAGTGAACCTGAGAAAAAAAATAAAAGCAATAAATACTTTCCAGTTTTTATGTAAGGGAAAAATGGACAGATTTCTGATCTCTCCAAGGCAAACGGATGATTTTGGTATTAAGTATTAACAAAAGTTTATTTCTCAATTATTTATATAGCACGAATAGTATATCTATAATATAAATTATATAGGTGTGTATTATGTGTATGTGTGCATATAAACTAAACCAATGAGTTCTAAAATTTTAAACATAATTATAGTTTTATAGTTTAACCTGATTTTATTTCTTATACTTTACCTAATTGAGGAACCACACTTTTGCAAGTAATAACTTTTCTTTTCATCATTCCAAATACATCCTATGATTTCTATCCCTTAACTCTGTCTTTTTATTTTTCTTTTTCCTTTTTTTCCTTTCTAAAATTCATCCAGGCCCTGAGGGATTCATCTATCCCTCATCTTGATGAGAATTATTCCTCAAACTTCTCCCATTGACTCATTCTGATATTTTCTATACCTTTTACTTGTGTTCTACTTGATGCTCAAAGTTATCAAGTATGCTCCCCTCAAAAAATGTCTACTATTCATCACCATTATCATTTCTAATCAAGAACTTCCTCCCCAGCCCCTCAGTTCAAATCTTTTACTCATTTATCAAGTTTTAAAGCTATTATTAATCTAATCGCCACCAAACATACATTTATTAAATAGCTTCTATATGCTAAGGCTCTGGAGGAATCAGGTCCTCCTCTAAAGAAACTCACGATCTAGTAAGGGAATTTAGACATGTTAAACAAATTACATTTCATTTATACCATGCTTCAAGGGGAAGCTTTTATGGTTTACTGAATCCGCATAATATTAAAGCAACACATAGTGATTTGTGATCATATATTCTTGAATGTTGATGCTAAATAATTAATTAAATATATTTCGATAGTGCTCGCTTTTCGAAAGAAAGATAATTATTGAATTTTAAAGAATTTCAAATTTCTCTTTAGAATTTTCTCTAAAGCAATTATTACTCTTGGTTTCCCCATTTGTGCCCAAATTCGGCCTCATGGATATTAACATATATGTGCAAAGAACAAACAAAACTGCAGCCTGCATTCCACGCATGACTCAGAGGTTGCAACCCGGTACCTAAGGAGCCCCTTCTAACTCCAGATATTCATGGCTGAACATGCACCACTGTGGGGTTTCTTTAAAGTATTATTATTTTTCATACTGCATGCAATTTATCATGCCTTTTATTAGTTCTGTGCCTTTTCTTCTGTTGTTCCTCGACCTGCAGGTCTAGCCCTGGCCCTCTCTTTCCAGCTATACAAATCCTACCCATCCTGCAAGACCTGGGGACCAGAGTCCCACTGTAAAGCCTTTCTCAGTTATGCCAGTTTTCACTGATCTTACTCTCTAACCCCTTTCTATCATCCATATCACATATTCACAGCTGTCTTTTTATATGTGAGGCCATTTATTGAAAGCTTCATTCATTCCTCATCTCTGGAAGGGGTTTTGCCTGCAGAGACAAACTGACTACCACTATTCACTACAGGAAGTCCACAGTTAGGACCACTGCCCCGCCATCTTGAAGCACAATGGGTGCAGTTGGAAAGTGATGGCCACTCAGCATCTCGCATTAAAATATCCCCGGAGAGACTGTTGATGGGAATGAAGTCTCCACGCGCAGAGCCAGGAGCTTCGTAAGGGAATCGGCCCTGCAGCGCCGATGCACCCTCCTTAGGGTGCCAGCTCTTCAGGGCACACCTTCTGCTCCCTTATCCCTACCTGCACCCCCGATTCCAGCTCCAGAACACCCCAATACTTCCAAACCTAACCCTGCCTCTATTTGCGTCAGCCCTTCCTGGGGCTTTTGAAGGCTGCTTTATCCCACCCTCACTCCGGAATGAAAGGCTCTATCCTTTCCTAGTTACACGTGTTAGAAAACACTTAATCAGGTTTGTAAAAATTTCAAAGATATTATGAAATTATATAAAGTGAACTTTATCATCTGACACGTGGTGTAGTTGTTATGCAGTATGACGTTACGACATCTGACACCAACAGAAGCTGTATTTTACATATGTTACCAAACCAGGTTCATTTGCCTGACGCGCAGCAAGCCAAACACTGAGACACTGAGGTTTGCAGCAAAGAAAGGGTTTATTCACGATGCAGCCAAGGGAGGAGGTGAGAGAACAGATCCCAAACCCACCTCTCTGAAAGCGAGAGGCCAGGATATTTACTTGGGATAAAGCCGAGGCGTGGGGAGCATGGGGAAAGGTGATTGGAAATAAGGAAAACGTGAGTAATCATCATTCTGCGCAGGCTTAACTAAGCTACAGGATTTTTCTTGGCACGCATGCCCAGAACATCGACCACCACGCCACCACCTACCCCCAGCCAACGTTTTGACGGTGGAGCTCCTGGCTCGCTGACGTCAAAGGTCACAGAGCGGACACTCGCGCATGCCCAGTTGGAGTGTCTGTGGTCCTAACCAGTCCTAACCAGTCTTAACCAGCTGGAGCTTGAACTGGACACAGCTGACTGCAAGCTTCTGAAAAAGCAACTTTGGCAAACATCTTATTGTTTAGACTACGTGATGCTCGGAGGATATACAAGTTTTTGAAAAACAAAGGGAGCTTGATCAGTGAAGGCAGGTGACAGTTTATTATTTATTAACGACTAATTGATGACAACCCTTCGTTTTTCAAATATTCACAAAATTCCCCCAGAAGGCTAACCTCTTTTAAGGCATCTTTTGTTCTCTTCACTTCCTGTATTTCGAGTGTCCTCCATAATCTTCAAGTATGTGACTGACCATGTGAGCCTAAGACCCATACTGTGAGGGTTTCGAATTTCTGAATTAAGAAAATGCACACCTGAGTCACGGTAGCTTTTTTCAAACAGGAATGGAATATGCATTACTTCCCTAGAATAGAAATCATCACTGCCCCAAAGGCAGCAAAAAAATTTCCAAACCACTTTTATGGTACCGTTTTTTTCTTCCCAGCATTTTGTGTATTAAATAGTTTTCTTCCATTACCATAAGAAAACAACCTCTTGATCTTTTTTCCTTTTATTTTTTCCCTTTCTTTAAAATCCTAGTTAAGATTTGAAAGAACACATGTTTTAATATTTAAATTAGAGACTAAACATGACCACTCAAATGGTCTAAGAAGTCAAAAAGAGTCCAAAAGGCCAATCAAGGGGAAATCCAACCAGAAGGACCGATTTCAAGAGATCGTGACTGTCTTAATGCTCCATTTGTGTTCTAAATGCTCTCTACTTACATTTGATTTGGGTGTCGCCCAGATATTGTATTTGTTGTTACTTCAGGTACTGTGTATGTATGGTTTTATGAATATAAAGCATAATGATCAGAATAATTTTTAATTAATGGATAGCTCTGATATATTTCCTGCCCTGAATTATAAACATGGCAATTATGTGGGAGTTATTAAAAATGTCAAAGTATTTGATTTATTCAATATGCCTTTCTAGTTCCCCTTTTCAATGACTGGTGAACTAACTTTCATTCTCTGATTTCAAAAGAGTATGACTACCTAACCAATGGCAGTAGGAGCCTAATACCAAAAGTTCTAGTGAATGCAAAACCATCATATTGCCAGAAAATTTTGAAATTTACTACTTTGAAAAATACATGCTAGATATTACTAATGTGGCTATAAATGACAATGGAACAACACAAATCATTTTTTCAGGTGGTGTATCCAACACACAGAAAAACTAATTATGCAGGTATAATTTAAATTATTAACATTATTCACAAAGAAATATTTTAATTCGTTACACATAATACCTCACTATTATTACTTACTAATTCCTTAAGAGTCACATATATCTAAATACAGTATTTATGATGGATAAATACAAATAATCACTTGGTATAAAACCAAGAATAAAACTATGAAACAAAACAACCTCGCTCTCTCAAAAATAAAATGAAATCCATAGCCCTTATCACCTTTTAGATTAGAGTACTTATTGAAAAGTTTTCAGCTTGTTTTTTTTTTTTTTAATTTATTTATTTACTTTTTGGCTGTGTTGGGTCTTCGTTTCTGTGCGAGGGCTTTCTCTAGTTGTGGCAAGCGGGGGCCACTCTTCATCGCCGTGCGCGGGCCTCTCACTGTCGCGGCCTCTCTTGTTGCGGAGCGCAGGCTCAGTAGTTGTGGCTCACTGGCCTAGTGGCTCCGCGGCATGTGGGATCTTCCCAGACCAGGGCTCGAACCCGTGTCCCCTGCATTGGCAGGCAGATTCTTAACCACTGCGCCACCAGGGAAGCCCTCAGCTTGTTTTTATTTTTTAAATTAAGCTTATTTCTTCCCAGGCACTATGTTCATAAATCTTCCTCAGGAAGACAACTACTCACTGACACCATTCACTACACTAACTCTAGGACAGAAGTTACACTCTATGATGCATGCTCTGATTTAGTGCTGACCAACCCGCTGGATTCAGGCAGCAACAAAGAGACCAGATTCTACAGGTATCCAGGCTCTCCTTTCTAAAGTGAAGAGTTGGGACTGAGAGGCAGGTGTGCAGGTGACTCAGGGCAGGTGTATACAGAGGACGTGTGACTCCGTGATAAGATCTTTTTTTTTTAAATGAGTCACCAGCTTTTATTTTTTATTTTTTTAAAAATTTATTTATTTATTTTTGGCGCGTTGGGTCTTCGTTGCTGCACGCGGGCTTTCTCTAGTTGCGGCGGGCGAGGGCTACTCTTCCTTGCGGTGCTCCGGCTTCTCATTAAAGTGGCTTCTCTTGTTGCGGAGCACAGGCTCTAGGCACAAAGGCTCTAGGCGTGCAGGCTCAGTAGTTGTGGTGTGGGCTGTGTAGTTGTGGCTTGTGGGCTCTAGAGCGCAGGCTCAGTAGTTGTGGCGCACGGGCTTAGTTGCTCCGCAGCATGTGGGATCTTCCTGGACCAGGGCTCAAACCCGTGTCCCCTGCATTGGCAGGAGGATTCTTAACCACTGTGCCACCAGGGAAACCCCGTGGTAAGATCTTGTCCATGGATGTGCACCAGCATCAACTAGGCTGGGCTCTTCTGGACAGAAGCAGATGAACCTTCTATGTTGCCTTTTCCTCCTTCAGTAAGGAGATAAAGACTTAAGACCATAGGGAATGTTGAGACTCAAAGATTAAAGGAGCCTTTGTCCCCAGATCATTGCTTGGAGAAAGCTGCCCCCAGACCATGAACATACACACTTGACCTTTACAGGAGCAGAAACATCTATTTTGCTAAACTACTAGTTTTTTTGTTGTTGTTGTTTTTATATGTATAGCAAATACAGTTAACTAAACTGCAGACCTTTTTTTTTTTCTTTTTTTGCAAAAGCAACTGGTCAAGTTGACAACATGTAATACTGATGATGTTTATACTACTGGGTTGCACTATAAAGTCATGACTTTCAACAAATGTTAATTTTCATGATGCTAGTCAATTCCAACATAAGGTCCTTATTAAAATAGAAATTATTTACCCTGAAGAAAACTCAACATTCTCTAATTATATAGTGTGTAATTTGTATCTGCACAAATGGAGTTTTTAGTACCTCTCATGTAAGAGATTCTGTTTTCTTCCTATGTCCTCTCATTTGAAATACATTGCTCCTATAATTCAAAGAATAAAATATTTCAACGAGTTTTTTCACAAGCATGACTGTGATGGTTAATTTTAAGTGTCAACTTGACTGGCCATAAGGTACCCAGATCAAGCCCTTCTGGGGATGTCTGGGAAGGTGTTTCCAGATGACATTAGGACTTGAATCCATGGACCCCATAAAGCAGATTTCTCTACCTAATATGGGTATTACATCATCCAATCTATTGACAACTGGGATAGAAGAAAAGATGGAGGAAGGAAGAACTTGTCCCTTTTTCCTGCCTCACCGTTCAGCTGGGACATTCATCTCTTCTCCTGCCCTCGGACTACGATTTACACCATTGGCTCCCCTGGTTCTCAGGCCTCAGACTCAGAACTTCAGACTGAAGTACAGCACTGGCTTGTCTGGGTCTGTAGCTGGCAGACAGCTGATTGTAAGCCAATTCCTCATAGTAAATAATAAATTACAATGATGATCGTTCTTCTCACATTTGTTCCAATGAATTTAAAACAAAACTTCTTAAAAGACTGTTATGTCTGTGACATGATTATTAGCAGTTCCTTTTCTTCTGAATTATGAAAAACTAGTTAAGACTTACATGTAGTTTTTAAAAGTATAATATCCTTAGGAAATAAATTTATAAAACACCTAATGACATTTTGTCTTAAATTCATGAGTTACTTTCTTAGGAGTTATGCCCTCAAAGCTTATTCACTACCAAGCCTGTTACCCCTTCATCCTCAAAGCCAGAAGATTTTTTGACTAGAATCTCTGCAGTTAATTTAGCTGTTGGACACTTGGTTGGGAAAATATATGCCTTACCACACATAACTATCACTAAAATAAACACCATCTTTTTCCCATTGATTAACATAAGGCCTCTGAATTGCTTGTCTCATAAACTCAGCTTTTCATGTTTTGGGAAGTTGGTGGCATCACACAGTATTATACGCCACAGGCACAACTGTTTAGGGTCTGGGGTGCCCCCTCCATTCTCAAATGTCTCCCAGCTTTGACTCTATAAACCCAATATAACAATGCAACCTCAGATCCCTTGGGACTGTCCCAACCTATATATATTGTTACCTTGTACTTGGGACTTTTTTTAAAATTTTTATTTATTTATTTATTTTTGGCTGTGCTGAGTCTTCATTGCTGTGCGTGGGCTTTCTCTAGTTGCGGCGAGCGGGGGCTACTCTTCTTTGCGGTGCACTGGTTTCTCATTGCGGGGGCTTCTCTTGTTGCGGAGCTCGGGCTCCAGGCACACGGGCTCAGTAGTTGTGGCTCACGGGCTCTAGAACACAGGCTCAGTAGTTTTGGCACACGGGCTTAGTTGCTCCGCGGCATGTGGGATCTTCCCGGACCAGGGCTCGAACCTGTGTTCCCTGCATTGGCAGAAGGATTCTTAACCACTGTGCCACCAGGGAAGCCCTACTTGGGAGGTTTTCATATGACCCTTCTTATCCAAGAATGACGAGTGGGGAGCAGGTGGCGTAGAGAAAGGCATCATCCACATCACTGGGGCCTGCCTAATCGGAGCACACCAGCCATGACGTTCCCAGGTGCCAAGTTCACCTGGAGACTACAATGAGCTTAGAGCCCAAAGCCCCAAAGAAGAATGAAATGCATATCCTCCCTCAAGAACCCAGAAGGAGTATCAGCAACCCCTCTGGTCTCCTGGTCCTGGCCACTGCTCATGGGTGTCCTCTCTCCTCATCTCCCTTTGAATCTGCTAGCGCTTTGAACAGCCAGGGGAGAAGCAAGGCATTCCGGCTGCTGGTGATCTCATGCTTCCCCTGCACCCAGCTTCACCTTGGAGTTGAGACTAACACTTATTACTGCACAGGCTTTAAGAGTTGAATTGGAGAAAAGGTGGGAACAGGAAATATTAGCTAAAATGAGATGTGAGATTATCTTGAGTTTTCAGGGACGTGTGCTTTTTCTCTCCTGTTTTGTATTGGTCTTTGAGTTACTACTGGTGCAAAATAGTGTGAATTAGAGTGGTAAGAGGAGAAAAATATCTTAAGCATTACAACACTCATTTTTTTTGCTGCCAGGGCAACACCAGAACCTTATTCCAGTTTTGAAATGACAAGTGGGTCTCTAGCCTCCCTGGTCCAGATCTCTCTGCTGTGAGTGGCAGAAGCTCAGCGAATCGTTCCAGGGCAGATGTGAGATCGTTACGCTCATCTCCAGTGCTCTTTTGCCTCTTGTCCTCATCATGGACTTCCCCAGCCCCCCAGCAATATGGGACCCAGAAGCTACTGAATGTCTGTTTTTCAACTTCCCCTAGTCGATAATAATCCAAGCCCACTGCCCAAAGATAAAGATCTAAAACCGAGTACCATGCCCTCTATCAGGAATACAACCAGGGCACTCCAGCAATCCGAAAGGTTTCATGCAGTATCAATGCACAAAAATGCGTAGCAAGGCTTAAAGGAATAAGGGGGCCTCCTGGTAGAACACAACTTGTCCCCTGGTATTAAGAACACTAAAGGACTCCCACACAGCCAAGTTTAACAAACCATTTTTCAACGGATGCCTCGCGTGGAGACATTTCCAGTGTGCGTCTCATGCTCTAATGCTCCACAGCTGCAGTGGTAACCCTCGATGAGTTCCATATGGAGCTGTGGTTATAATCAGCTCCTTCTGGAAAAGCTCTCTTGGACTTCTTTAATTAGGATTAAAATGCGCTGAGGGCCCACAGGAGATGCGAGAGAGGCCTTTTACTTCAGGCATTATCATTACTCTCAGGCAAGATCACCTTTCAGAAACTGTGTAGATTCTCTCTGTAATCTTCACAAAAAGAGGTCCAGCCTGTCCAACTAAATTCCCTCATTTTTTAATAATCTGAAAATGACTTCAAGGCAGCAAGCTTCAGCAGAAAAGCAATTGTTCATTGCTCCACTAAAAGGCGCTGCTGGGATCAACAGTGGGTTGGGGCATTTGTAAGAAAAATAAAAGCATAGCTCATTGAGAAGGGCAGACACAGAAACCTCAGAAAGAAAACTGACAGGTCATTTTAATGAGATAATGTTCTCCCAAACATTATCTGTGACAAGGCAATTATGTAAATTAACATATACCGAAGGCTTGAAAAATATAAGTAAAAGAGCCACCAGAAATCAGCTATGCACGCAAAAGCAGAATTCATAAAAGGAATAGATACATTAACTTGACTATTAAAACTGTAAAGCATCTATATGAACAAAACACTGTAAAATTAAAATACAAACAACAAACCTGGAGTTAGAGGAGATTGCAGGATAATATATGTCAAACTGTAGGTTAATATCCTCACTATAGGAAAAGCTCTTACAACTCAACAAAGACAAAAATATATGACACCCCAACAGAGAATTTAGCAAAGCCAAAGAATAGGAAATTCACAAAGGAACAAATGCCAAGTATATAAATATAACAAGAAAAATTGAACCTCATAATTAATCAAAGAAATTCAAATTAAAACAAGGAAAGATCAGTTTCCACTACTAAATGGGCGCAGAATTAAAACATTTTTAAAAGAGGTACTTCGCAGGAATTTTTTTGAGGAACTAAAAAAAAAAGACCTTCCAATATGATAGGAGTGTCGGGAAGAAGAATTAAAAGGAAAATAGAAAGTTTTTGAAGGAAAATTTGGCAATAAATATTAAAAATATTAAGCTGTACCTCCATCCTGGCTGGAGGAGGTCATCCAAAGGACATGAGGGCTGGTTGACCCTTGAGCTGCACCGGGCAGGAAGCTCCTCACCCCTCCCCCGTCCTTGGAGGGTATATTCTGCCCACCGCTGCCGCAGTAGGAGCTGGTTCCGAGGACTCGCCTTCAGAGAGTAATGTGTTGTCGAGACCACCTGGACCGGGTACGTGACTGAACCCTGATAAGGCCTCTCTATAAGCTTTTTAAATTTGGTGGGCGGGGGCGGAGATCTACTCACTATGCATCCGCCCAAGGCGAACTTGTTAAGTTTCCCGGCTTATCCTGCCCGCCTCCTCCTCATCTGCCTCTTTCTTCCCTCTCTCGACCTCTGTGTACAGTGGCCAGTTTCAGATTTCATCCGGGAAATTCCCAGGTGTATGAACCAACACTCCTTCACCCAGCAATTCCACTAGAGGAAAAATGTAATTATTTGCCTTTAATTGGGGCTTTGAGATTGAAATTTACATTTTTGATGTTTAAATTTAAAACCTAATGGATTATTAGCATTTTAATAAGTAAAAGTCATATTCATTTAAGTGGACTCAAAACATCTAAACTATTAATTTCTTGATACAATACCTGTATTTTCTTGAAAATAAGATGAAAAAGAAAAAGATTACTTCATAAATTTTGTCCTCCTGACCCTGTTTTCATTTTCCTGTGCTTCCATTTCTCTCCTGCTAGAGGCTCCGCTTCATTATCTTAAAGGCAAGAAGAGGCAGCATGACAGTGGCCCTGATGGTAGAGGACTTGATTTGGCACCTGAGTCTGCTTCTTACTACCTGTGTACCTGGGGCAAGTTTTCTGGTCGCTGTCAACTTCAGTTTCCTCATCTGGCTAATTGGGAGTACAGGTATATCTCATTTTATTGCACTTTGCTTTATTGTGTCTTGCAAATACTGCATTCTTTGCACATTGAGGGTTTGCAGCAGCCCTGCACTGAGCAAGTCTATTGGCACCATTTTTCTAACAGCATTTGCTCACTTGTGTCTCTGTGTCATATTCTGATAATTCTTACAATATTTCAAACTTTTTCATAATTATTATATTTGTTATGGTGATCTGTGATAAGTGATCTTTGATGTTACTGTTGCAAAAAGATTATGACTCGCTGAAGGCTCAGATGATGGTTAGAGTTTTTTTGCAATTAAGTCTTTTTAATGAAGGTATGGACATTGTTTTTAGACATAATGCTATTGCACACTTAATAGACTACAGTGTAGTGGAAACATAACTTTTGTATGCACTGGGAAATCAAAAATTTCATGTGACTTGCTTTATTTCAATATTAATTTTCTTGCGGTGGTCTGGAACCGAACTTGCAATGTCTCTGAGATGTCCTGTAATCATCCAATCTAAGCCCTCGGGCAAGTACAAGGGTTACATGAGGTACTATGCTCTGATCACTTAGCACAGGGTACTATGCAGTGCCTCAGACTGAATACTAAGGAAGGGTAATTCTTATATAAAATGTCTCTAAAAAATATTATGCATGCTTTATATGTTACTGACTACTCATACCTTAAATGTGAGGTTCTAAAATTCCATTGCTGATATATTATTGAAATTCTGGTCCGTCGCATGTAAAAATAGCACTGTCTCAACTCTACAATGAGTAGTAGTCTGAGGAATTGCCATAAAAGCAAAATTTTGAAAAAATTTTTAACTTTCTACAAGATGGAATTCATTAAATAAGTTATTGTGGGCTTCCCTGGTGGCGCAGTGGTTGAGAATCTGCCTGCCAATGCAGGGGACACGGGTTCGAGCCCTGGTCTGGGAGGATCCCACATGCCGCGGAGCGACTAGGCCCGTGAGCCACAACTACTGAGCCTGCGCGTCTGGAGCCTGTGCTCCGCAACAGGAGAGGCTGCGATAGTGAGAGGCCCGCGCACCGCGATGAAGAGTGGCCCCCGCTTGCCGCAACTAGAGAAAGCCCTCGCACAGAAACAAAGACCCAACACAGCCAAAAATAAATAAATAAATAAATAAATAAATAAATTAAAAAAAAAAAAAAAAAAAATAAGTTATTGTATCTATATAGGATGGACCACTATGCAGCTATTAAAATTATGTTATAGATAAGTATTAAAGGTATTTAATAGGTGTTTGCATGGCCCTTGTTTTCTCATCTGTGAAACCAGAGACCTAGGTTAGAGATGATTTATAGTCACTTTGGGCTCTTTTCTCCCACTTTTTCTGTAGATTTTCATTGTAGTTTAATTTTTTTTTAGTTTGTTATTAAAATGGATTTGGAGGTATTATACCCACACTGAAAGAAAATAGACAGGAGTGAATAGGAGAGATCATCGTGATAACTAGATTTCCAGGGAATAGTGAAATACATTCCATCTCTCATACTGCAGCAAAGTGAATGATGCCTTGGACTTGTGCAATATGGCGGCCCTGCAGGTGACTACACCTGCTTCTAGTAGGAGAAGCCCTTCCACAGCGTATGCAGATAATGCTGGGATGGGTCCAACCAAAAAGACATCGGCAATCTGAAGCCTGCTCCAGGAACCGGCAGCAGAAATTCAATAGGCCTTTACCTATCTAGCAAAAGAGAAAAATATTTTGTTTTGGAAATTTGTACTCAATCTTAGTTTCCTTGTCAACTGTAGAAAGTTTATCCTGAGTAGGTATCCAGCAGCCCCTCCTCCCTGAATCTCTCTCCCTCACTGGCTTCTGCTCGTTTGCCTTGTGCCCAGGGCCCCAGCTCATCCTCCCACAGCCCCCAGTGAGGAAAGCAGAAGAACATTCCTAGAGCGGGGGAGAGAGCAGCGTTCCGCATAGCCGGGCAGCTCAGAAACAGTCAAACTTTTCTCTAGGCCAAAAGGTCAGAATCAGAGAAGTCTGAATGAAAAATTCTGGAGCAGAAATTCTGAGGTGGAGCCCAGCAACCTGTGTTTTCCCAAGCCCTCCAGGTGGTTCTCATGCCCTAAAAACTGAGAGTTACTGATCCACTCCATTCTGTTGCTTCGCTCCATATTCGGCTGAGTCCAAATAGGTAAACTCACAAGGATATCACCTTGATAGCATCCTATGAAAATAGCCCTACTTATTTTTTGCTCTCACCTCTGCTTATGGGAAGCTATCCTCACCTGAATAATATGTTAAATTAGATAAAGTAACATTTATTCTGCCACAGTTGTGTATGCATGTGTGTTTGTGTTTAAACAGAGGGGAGTGAACTGAAAAACTGAAGCTTGAGGTCCTTGAGATTTTGATTATGTCTTCCAGTGGATTGAGCACCCGATTAAGAAACTGAGGACTCACGATGCATGAACATGCTCTGTTTCTTTCCTACAGCTTCTCCTTGTAGTCTGCCCCCCATTCCACTATTTTAATCCCTAGTAATAATGAATTCAATATCCATTTCACGACAACACTTTTTGCAGCACAATGAATGCATTCTGAAGCATTTGGTGTTGATCTCTAGCTTCTTTATCTGGATGGTGCCAATGAAACTTAGGTGTGATCTTCTGATGATGAAGGATTCCAAGCTGTGCTTTATTTTTAAAAGTCTAGTTGCTTAAAGTCAGAGAGATGAATAATTCTTGGGTCTTTGTCCCACAGTAGTGGCATTTCCTAATGGATCCCATTGTTACATTTGTGTGTGCTCTAGTCTTAGATATATCCCAGCCACCCTTCAAGATACTTTCTTTGTTTGGGGGTAAGAAGAGCACACATTTAATAATCTAATAAGACTTGAAATAGTTTTCCAAAGGAACAAATACCAGATTGATACAACTCTGGACTGCTGAAGTCTGCCTTTGTTAAATGAATGTCATACTATCTTTGCAGTTAGGTTCACAGGAGAATGAATTTATTCATGAGGGATTTGCTTCCCTTTCCGATGGCATTATATCCAGAAAGCAATCTCCAGTTAAGCCTCATAGCAGGTTGTGAGGGACGATGTAATTCACACACTCTGCCCTCAGCGATGCACATTCTGTTTCTTTGGCTCAGGAATGGTTTTCCTTTTCAATCTAGGAGCAAAACATGTAGCTCTGTGTGCTTTCCTCCCAGATCACTAAAACCTGGAGGCACAGGGCTACTTTCTAAACTGGCTCTTGCAGCAAGAACTAAAATATTGGGCTTAAAAAATCTCCACAGAAATACATGCTTTACAATAATAGACTGCTCATAATTTTGATGGGGTGACTGAATAGCCCGACTCCATCCCATCAGTGTTTAAAGTTGAAGGAGCAGCTGCCGGGCCTGCCAGCGAGATGGTGGGTCACTGGCCTCCACCACCACTTGGCATCACTCAGGGGTTAAACTGCTGCACTCCGTGGATTGGAACGTAGGGCTTTTGCTCTGTGGCCTCAGAGTCCCCTACTCCCCCTCACCCAGGTCTCCAGCCACGTCTCATTGGGATTCCACAGGTTGATATTCAAGGGAATGCTGCTCCCATCTCCATGAGCCTTGTGGTTAAACCCTACAGATAGAAACTCCATGCGGAGGGAGCCTAGACCCCAAAGGCTGGTTCTGTGCCCCTTTAAAGACAGTGGACAATTTCCGTGTGCCCTGGCATGCAGCTTTCATCCCCCACCCCTGCCGACCACCCAGTCACATGCCAAACACACCTTTGACCCCACGACTTCAAATTCACAATAAAGACACTGCAAGAATATTCATGCCAGAGAAAGATCCAAGTCCGGCATCTTCTTGCACTTGAAGTAAGTGGCCTTTGGCATTCACAGTTTTATGTGGTATCATCCCATTTTTGCCATCAACCTATATTAAAGTATCCTCCCTGACACTGTTTTCCCACCTTTTTCACACCATGACAAATGCATAAACTTGCCAGGAGAAACAGGAGGTGGAGGAGGGCAGCCCAGCCCACCCCCTTGCCCCCATCCAAGGGTCGGACATCTGTCTCACCATCTTGCCTCCCACCTCCAGTCTCTATTTGAACACATACAAGCACAGAAAGGAGCTGTCATCTTCTATGGTTTTCCAACCAACTTTACTGTAAAACAAAACTTGGCAAAAAAAAAAGACTTCAGGCAGAACAGGACTAAGGTTGATAAGGTCTCCCTTGGTTGCCTTCCCACTTTGCATTTCAGAATCCTCCTTCCATCCAGGCTGCCCACACCCTGCCAGGCCCACCCCACCCACATGCAATTCTCCAATAGCTGAAGGCAACCACTGGGGCAGGGAGTGGGGGCTGGGGGGGAGGGGGTCCTATCTGCATTTGTTCTTCCCGAACAGCACCTGGTTATCTGAATAAGAAAGGTTATCTCCCTCCCTCATAAATGCAATCAAATGTTGTACATTCTGTTACATTCCTATCTCTTAGAATCCTGGTATCATCTTGCTTCTCTGACAAAAACTGTAATGATATTAATAGGCAGCAATGAAGCAATGTTAGCTTTCCTGGGAAAATAGTTCAACTTTTCTCATTTTTCTCAGTTAACTAACATCTATTAAGACTTACAGTGAATGAAACCCCATGATACAAAAATGAAAAAAAATATATGGTTTCTGCATTTTAGAAGCTTACATTCTAGCTAGGAGAAAGGGTGCAAACCAAACTGTATTTGAACAAAAACAAATTATAACACAATGTCATTAAATGCTCTAATACAAGTCTGCAAAAACTGATATGGAGACACTGGACAGGAAAAAGAATGAGAATGGATAAGAGCAGCTGGAAGTGAAACAAACAAACAAAAACAGTTAAAAGTCAGTTATGAACAACTGCACATTCCTAACAGGTTAGACTGTTCTCTCTTCCTGCAAGCGGAAAATTTACACAGTCACTTTCTGAGGCTAACTTGGCCCACTGAAGTGAGTGTAAGAGGAAGACTTAGGTGTCCTGGGTGAATTAGGTCCTGCAGGTCTTACAGAGTTACCTCCACCCCAGCACAGGCCTTGACCTCCCCCCACCCCGTCCTGACTTTGTTTGGGAAGTAGTTTCCTAGGACACCATTTTAAAAGCAGGATTCAGTGTGTATAACCCTGTCTTCTCAGAGGGTTTTAGGAAAAAGGTATTTATACTTTCAACAGAATGAAGTGCAATGTTATCTAAATGAAAAGGTCAGTGAGAACAACATTCTTATTTGAAAAGAGAAAAATCCACTAATAGATAACACTAAAGGAAGTATAGACTTTGAATTTAATTGACAAAGAGATTACCAGCAGATGTCAGACGAAAAAGAATAAAAACACGGGACCTTCAAGATGGCAGAGGAATGAGACGTGGAGATCATCTTCCTCCCCACAAATACATCGAAAATACATCTACATGTGGAACAACTCCTACAGAATACCTACTGAACGCTGGCAGAAGACCTCAGACTTCCCAAAAGGCAAGAAACTTCCCCACGTACCTGGGTAGGGCAAGAGAAAAAAGAAAAAACAGAGACAAAAGAATAGGGATGGGACCTGCACCAGTGGGAGGGAGCTGTGAAGGAGGAAAAGTTTCCACACACTAGAAGCCCCTTCACTGGCGGAGATTGGAGGGTAGGCCGGGGGGAAGTTTCGGAGCCACAGAGGAGAGCGCAGCAACAGGGGTGTGGAGGGCAAAGCAGAGAGATTCCCACACAGAGGATCGGTGCCGACCAGCACTCACCAGCCCGAGAGGCTTGTCTGCTCACCCGCCGGGGCGGGTGGGGCTGGGAGCTGAGGCTCGGGCTTCGGTCGGATCGCAGGGAGAGGACTGGGGTTGGCAGCGTGAACACAGCCTGAAGGGGGCTAGTGCACCACAGCTAGCCGGGAGGGAGTCCAGGAAAAAGACTGGACCTGCCGAAGAGGCAAGAGACCACTATTTGGGGTGCACGAGGAGAGGGGGTTCAGAGCACCGCCTAAACGAGCTCCAGAGACGGGCGCGAGCCGCAGTTATCAGCGCGGACACCAGAGACGGGCATGAGACGCTAAGACTGCTGCTGCCGCCACCAAGAAGCCTGTGTGCAGCACAGGTCACTCTCCACACTGCCCCTCCCGGGAGCCTGTGCAGCCCGCCACTGCCAGCGTCCCGTGATCCGGGGACAACTTCCCCGGGAGAACGCACGGCGCGCCTCGGGCTGCTGCAACGTCACGACGCCTCTGCCACGCAGGCTCGCCCCACATTCCGTACCCCTCCCTCTCCCCGTCCTGAGTGAGCCAGAGCCCCCGAAGCAGCTGCTCCTTTAACCCTGTCCTGGCTGGGTGAAGAACAGACGCCAGAGAGTGACCTACCTGCAGAGGCGGGGTCAAATCGAAAGCTGAAACCCAGGAGCTGTGCGAACAAAGAAGAGAAAGAGAAATTTCTCTGTGCAGCCTCAGGAGCAGCGGATTAAATCTTCACAATCAACTTGATGTACCCTGCATCTGTGGAATACCTGAATAGGCAACAAATCATCCCAAAATTGAGGTGGTGGACTTTGGGAGCAACTGTAGACTTGGGGTTTGCTGTATGTGACTGACTAGTTTCTGATTTATATCAGAAACTAGTATCTGATTTATATGAGAAAGTAGTTTGGTTTTTAATGCTTGTTGTCATTGGTGGATTTGTTCATTGGTTTGGTTGCTCTCTTCTTTAAAAAAATTTTTTTTTATTTTAATAATATATATTTTTTTATTTTAATATTTTATTTTATTTCATTTGATTTCATTTCATTTCATTTCTCCCTTTTCTTCTGAGCCATGTGGCTGACAGAGTCTTGGTGCTCTGGCCGGGGGTCAGGCCTGAGCCTCAGAGGAGGGAGAGCTGAGTTCAGGATTGGACCACCAAAGACCTCCCAGCCCCATGTAATATCAATCGGGAAGAGCTCTCCTGGAGATCTCTGTCTCAACGCTAAGACCCAGCTCCACTCAACGACCAGCAAGCTCCAATGCTGGACACCCTATGCCAAACAACTTGCAAAACAGGAACACAACCCCACCCATTAGCCAAGAGGCTGCCTAAAATCATAATAAGTTCACAGATACCCCAAAACACACCACCAGACTCAGTCATGCCCACCAGAAAGACAAGATCCAGCCTCATCCAACAGAACACAGGCACCAGTCCCCTCCACCAGGAAGCCTATACAACCCACTGAACCAATGTTACCCACTTGGGGCAGACACCAAAAACAATGGGAAATATGACCCTGCAGCCTGCGAAATGGAGACCCCAAACACAGTAAGTTAAGCAAAATGAGAAGACAGAGAAATACACAGCAGATGAAGGAGCAAGGTAAAAACCCACCAGACCAAACAAATGAAGAGGAAATAGGCAGTCTACCTGAAAAAGAATTCAGAGTAACGATAGTAAAGATGATCCAAAATCTTGGAAATACAATGGAGAAAATATAAGAAACGTTTAACAAGGACCTAGAAGAACTAAAGAGCAAACAAACAATCATGAAAACACAATAAATGAAATTAAAAATCTCTAGAAGGAAGCAATAGCAGAATAACTGAGGCAGAAGAACGGATAAGTGACCTGGAAGATAAAAGAGTGGAAATAACTACCACAGAGCAGAATAAAGAAAAAAGAATGAAAAGAATTGAGGACAGTCTCAGAGACCTCTGGGACAACATTAAACGCACCAACATTCAAATTATAGGGGTCCCAGAAGAAGAGAAAAAGAAAGAGAGTGAGAAAATATTTGAAGCGATTATAGTTGAAAACTTCCCTAATATGGGAAAGGAAATAGTCAATCAAGTCCAGGAAGCACAGAGAGTCCCATATGGGATAAATTCAAGGATAAACACGCCAAGACAAATACTAATCAAACTATCAAAAATTAAATACAAAGAAAAAGTATTAAAAGCAGCAAGAGAAAAGCAACAAATAACATACAAGGGAATCCCCGTAACATTAACAGCTGATCTTTCAGCTGAAACTCTGCAAGCCAGAAGAGAGTGGCAGGACATACTTAAAGTGATGAAAGGGAAGAACCGACAAACAAGATTACTCTGCCCAGCAAGGATCTCATTTAGCTTTGATGGAGAAATTAAAACCCTTACAGACAAGCAAAAGCTAATAGAATTCAGCACCACCAAACCAGCTTTAAAACAAATGCTAAAGGAACTTCTCTACGCAGGAAACCCAAGAGAAGGAAAACACCTGCAATAACAAACCCAAAACAATTAAGAAAATGGTAATAGGAACATGCATATCGATAAGTACCTTAAATGTAAATGGATTAAAAGCTCCAACCAAAAGACATAGACTGGCTGAATGGATACAAAAGCAAGACCCGTATATATGCTGTCTACAAGAGACCCACTTCAGACCTAGGGACACATACAGACTGAAAGTGAGGGGATGGAAAAAGATATTCCATGCAAATGGAAATCAAAAGAAAGCTGGAGTAGCAATTCTGATATCAGACAAAACTGACCTTAAAATAAAGACTATTACAGGAGACAAAGAAGGACACTACATAATGATCAAGAGATCAATCCAAGAAGAAGATATAACAATTGTAAATATTTATGCATGCAGTATAGGAGCACTTCAATACATAAGGCCAATGCTAACAGCCATAAAAGGGGAAGTTGACAGTAACACAATCATAGTAAGGGACTTTAACACCCCACTTTCACCAATGGACAGATCAACCAAAATGAAAATAAATAAGGAAACACAAGCTTTAAGTGATACATTAAACAAGATGGACTTAATTGATATTTATAGGACATTCCATCCAAAAACAACAGAATACACTTTCTTCTCAAGTGTTCATGGAACATTCTCCAGGATAGATCATACCTTCGGTCACAAATCAAGCCTTGGCAAATTTAAGAAAATTGAAATCGTATCAAGTATCTTTTGCAACCACAATGCTATGAGACTAGATATCAATTACAGGAAAAAACCTGTAAAAAATACAAACACATGGAAGCTAAATAATATACTGCTAAATAACCAAGAGATCACTGAAGAAATCAAAGAGGAAATCAAAAAATACCTAGAAACAAATGGCAATGAAAACACAACAGCCCAAAACATATGGGATGCAGCAAAAGCAGTTCTAAGAGGGAACTTTATAGCAATACAATCCTACCTCAAGAAACAAGAAACATCTCAAATAAACAACCTAACCTTACACCTAAAGCAATTAGAGAAAGGAGAACAAAAAAACCCCGAAGTTAGCAGAAGGAAAGAAATTGTAAAGATCAGATCAGAAATAAATGAAAAGGAAATGAAGGAAACGATAGCAAAGATCAATAAAACTAAAACCTGGTTCTTTGAGAAGATAAACAAAATTGATAAACTATTAGCCAGACTCATCAAGAAAAAAAAGGAGGGCTTCCCTGTTAGGTGCAGTGTTTAAGAATCCGCCTGCCAGTGTAGGGGACATGGGTTTGAGCCCTGGTTCAGGAAGATCCTACATGCCGTGCAACAACTAAGCCCATGTGCCACAACTACAGAGCCTGTGCTCTAGAGCCTGCGAGCCACAACTACTGAGCCTGTGTGCCACAACTACTGAAGCCCACGCACCTAGAGCCCATGCTACACAACAAGAGAAGCCACTTTAATGAGAGGCCTGTGCACCACAATGAAGAGTAGCCCCCATTCACTGCAACTAGAAAAGAAAGCCCATATGCAACAACAAAGACCCAAGGTAGCCAAAAATTAATTAATTAATTAATTAATTAATTAAAAAGGAAAAAGGGAAAAGACTCAAATCAACAGAACTAGAAATGAGAAAGGAGAAGTAACAACTGACACTGCAGAAATACAAAGGATCATGAGAGATTACTACAAGCAAGTATATGCCAGTAAAATGGACACCCTGGAAGAAATGGACAAATTCTTAGAAAAGCACAACCTCCCAAGACTGAACTAGGAAGAAGTAGAAAATATAAACAGATGAGTCACAAGCACTGAAATTGAAACTGTGGTTAAAAATCTTCCAACAAACAAAAACCCAGGACCAGATGGCTTCACAGGCGAATTCTATCAAATATTTAGAGAAGAGTTAACACCTATCCTTCTCAAATTCTTCCAAAATATACCGGAGGTAGGAACACTCCCAGACTCATTCTACGAGGCCACCATCACCCTGATACCAAAAGCAGACAAAGATGTCACAAAGAAAGAAAACTACAGGCCAATATCACTGATGAACACAGATGCAAAAATCCTCAACAAAATACTAGCAAACAGAATCCAGCAGCACATTAAAAGGATCATACACTATGATCAAGTGGGGTTTATCCCAGGAATGCAAGAATTCTTTAATATATGCAAATGAATCAATGTGATACACCATATTAACAAATTGAAGGAGAAAATCCATATGATCATCTCAATAGATGCAGAGAAAGCTTTCGACAAAATTCAACATGCGTTTATGATAAAAACCCTCCAGAAAGTAGGCATACAGGGAACTTACCTCAACATAATAAAGGCCATATATGACAAACCCACAGCCAACATCGTTCTCAATGGTGAAAAACTGAAACCATTTCCACTAAGATCAGGAAGAAGACAAGGTTGCCCACTCTCACCACTATTATTCAACATAGTTTTGGAAGTTTTAGCCACAGCAATCAGAGAAGAAAAAGAAATAAAAGGAATCCAAATCAGAAAAGAAGAAGTAAAACTGTCACTCTTTGCAGTTGACATGATGCTACCAGAAAACTACTAGTGCTAATCAATGAATTTGGTAAAGTAGCAGGATACAAAATTAATGCACAGAAATCTCTTGCATTCCTATACACTAATGATGAAAAATCTGAAAGAGAAATTAAGGAAACACTCCCATTTCCCACTGCAACAAAAAGAATCAAATACCTAGGAATAAACCTAAGGAAACAAAAGACCTGTATGCAGAAAACTATAAGACACTGATGAAAGAAATTAAAGATGATACAAAGAGATGGAGAGATATACCATGTTCTTGGATTGGAAGAATCAACACTGTGAAAATGACTATACTACCCAAAGCAATCTACAGACTCAGTGCAATCCCTATCAAACTACCAATGGCATTTTTCACAGAACTAGAACAAAAAATTTCACAATTTGTATGGAAACACAAAAAACCCAAAATAGGCAAAGCAGTCTTGAGAAAGAAAAACGGAGCTGGAGGAATCAGGCTCCCAGACTTCAGACTATACTACAAAGCTACAGTAATCAAGACAGTATGGTATGGGCACAAAAACAGAAATATAGATCAGTGTAACAGGATAGAAAGCCCAGAGATAAACCCACGCACTGTGATCACCTTATCTTTGATAAAGGAGGCAAGAATATACAATGGAGAAAAGACAGCCTCTTCAATAAGTGGTGCTGGGAAAACTGGACAGCTACCTGTAAAAGAATGAATTTAAAACACTCCCTAGCACCATACACAAAAATAAACTCAAAATGGATTAAAGACCTAAATGTAAGGCCAGACACTATCAAACTCTTAGAGAAAAACGTAGGTAGAACACTCTATGACATAAATCACAGCAAGATCCTTTTTGACCCATCTCCTAGAGAAATGGAAATAAAAACAAAAATAAACAAATGGGACCTAATGAAACGTAAATGCTTTTGCACAGCAAAGGAAACCATAAACAAGACGAAAAGACAACCCTCAGCATGGGAGAAAATATTTGCAAACGAAGCAACTGACAAAGGATTAATCTCCAAAATATACAAGCAGCTCATGCAGTTCAATATCAAAAAAACAAACAACCCAATCCAAAAATGGGCCGAAGACCTAAATGGACATTTCTCCAAAGAAGATACACAGATTGCCAACAAACACATGAAAGGATGCTCAACATCACTAATCATTAGAGAAATGCAAATCAACACTACAATGAGGTGTCACTTCACACTGGTCAGAATGGCCATCATCAAAATATCTACGAACACTAAATGCTGGAGAGGGTGTGGAGAAAAGGGAACCCTCTTGCACTGTTGGTGGGAATGTAAATTGATACAGCCACTATGGAGAACAGTATGGAGGTTCCTTAAAAAACTAAAAATAGAACTACCATATGACCCAGGAATCCCACTACTGGGCATATACCCTGAGAAAACCATAATTCAAAAAGAGTCATATACCACAGTGTTCATTCAGCACTATTTATGATAGCCAGGACACGGAAGCAACCTAAGTGTCCATTGACGGATGAATGGATAAAGAAGATGTGGCACATATATAGAATGGAATATTACTCAGCCATAAAATGAAATGAAATTGAGTTATTTGTAGTGAGGTGGATGGACCTAGAGTCTGTCATACAGAGTGAAGTAAGTCAGAAAGTGAAAAATACCGTATGCTAACATATATATATATGGAATCTAATAAAAAAAAGTGGTTCTGAAGAACCTAGGGGCAGGACAGGAGTAAAGATGCAGACCCAGAGAATGGACTTAGGTACACAGGGAGGGGAAAGGGTAAGCTGGGACAAAGTGAGAGAGTGGCATGGACATATATACACTATCAAATGTAAAATAGGTAGCTGTGGGAAGCAGCCGCATAGCACAGGGAGATCAGCTCGGTGCTTTGTGACCACCTAGAAGGGTGGGATAAGGAGGGTGGGAGGGAGATGCAAGAGGGAGGAGATATGGGGATATATGTATACGTATAGCTGATTCACTTTGTTATACAGGAGAAACTAACACACCATTGTAAAGCAATTATACTCCAATAAAGATGTTTAAAAAAAGAATAAAAACACATAGAATAAAAGGTGTATGATAAAAACTATGATTTAGAAATTAGTAATGAGTTTTATTGTTTCTATAATATAACGCTTGGAAACACAGCATCGTAAATGTGATAAAACATAACATTTAACATTGTACATCTCCTTGAGAATTTTTTAAACCACTACACACAATTTTCACAACCACGGCTATGTACTATGGAAAAGTCTAAGCCAAAGCATAGCAGAATGGGAGCCAATGAGTGAATAGTGTAGAGAGAGAGATTGATGTATGCTAAGCTTACGAAGAAAAAAATTGAGGACTTTCCAAAAGTGCAGAACTAAATTCAGTCCTACAGCTACATAAGGAAACTCTTAACTAAAACAGTCGTGCCATTCAGTATTTTGAAATTATAATTGGTCTTGCAGCATTATTTTGCCTTGAGTTAGTCTCCTTTAACTATTAATCCAGAAATAGCAGCCCCAACCAATGCATCTTCCTTGTACCCTTAAAATTTGATAAAGATCATTACTTTCTTTAGTATATGTGAATTTCAAATGTTTGCTGAATGATGTCTTAAAGTACATTCTAGATAGGATTACATGCATTGGCACACAGGAACGCTAATGAGAGGCTACAGGCCATTCCCAATTTAAAACTTGATTGCGTTACACAAATGTATTGGAAAAGTTGACTAATTGGAACTCAGAATGTATCCTCTTGTGGAAATAAATGATGGATAATTTCCTGGACAGCCCACAACAATTAAGCCAGACCATGACACAATCAAGCCATTGTTCCAACAGCAGGATTCTAGGTCCAGGCAACAGGGTGTTCTTGGGAGAGCAGGAAGAAAGGAGATACAGTGAGGTTCGCTTTGTCTTAGGATTAATGTGATTATATATTAAATAGGTTAAGAGTGTCGTGACCATTCTCTCACATCTCATTCAGCAGCTCTGCCCTCCTTGCTAGTGCTCCTGTGTTCAGAGCTACCGTGTGTCACCAGGCAGCTTCAGTGGTGCGCCCCCCAGAAGTCCCTCCACCCCAGCCTGCCCCCTGCAAGCAAAGTGTCTAAGGTCCAAAAGTACCTTCCCTCCCTCCACCCTAACCCAGCCCCACGGTCTTCATGCCGAGAGCTCAGCAGAACGGCAGGCAGCGCTAGGGACACACTTGCAGTTCATTAGATCGGCCCCTTATACGCTCTCTTATTGGCCAGAATTCTTTTAGGAGCAGCAGCTCCTCTCATTGCTGCTTCTGGGTTTTGAGAGACCAAATTGTCATTACGAAGAAAATCAAGAAATTTTCAGATGCTCCATTCTTGGCAGTAAAAGCCCTGGCAAGTTCCGGACAGCAGAAGCCCCTGCTGCCATTATTTCTTGCTTCCGTGCCAGTGTTGAATCGGTTAAAGAACAGCTGTCTGTGGCTTTTCTCTCTCCTTTTCTCTTTCCTTGACTGTTCTGTCGGCCCAGTGTTCCCTTTAAGTGAGATGCAGGTACACTTGTCGCTGCGCGGTTCTGGTCGTGCGGTCCGTTACACGAGACCAGGCTGTCCTTGCATGCAGGCTGACCCTGGGTAGAGAGGCAACAGGGGAGGAACAGGCGTGGCAGGGAGGGCGGTGCTCAACACAGACTCCAGAGCTTCGCAGGGGCTGCCCAGAAAGTGCCAGAGAAGGATTCCAAGGAGGAGGTCCCAGTTCCGCAGCAAGAGGGTCGCGGTTGACTGTTGATGCGGGCGTGAAGATTGGCCAGTGGGTGGTGAGGGACCCCACACACTCACACATACACTCTGTATCCCCGGCAGAAGGGAGTAAGGCCGATCTGGGTTCAATTCCAGATTTTTTCATATACTAGCTGTGTGACCTTGGGCAATTCAACTTTAGTTGCCTCACTTGAAAACTGAGATAAAACCTACATCAAAGAGTAAAAGTTAACATTTGTAAAGATGTAAAAGTGCTGAACTATTAATTCTTTTTTTTTTTTTTAAATCGATCTAAGGAAATGTTGTTTTTTGTTTTTTTTTTAATTTATTTATTTATTTTTGGCTGTGTTGGGTCTTCGTTTCTGTGCGAGGGCTTTCTCCAGTTGCGGCGAGCGGGGGCCACTCTTCATCGCGGTGCGCGGGCCTCTCACTATCGCGGCCTCTCTTGTTGCGGAGCACGGGCTCCAGACGCGCAGGCTCAGCAATTGTGGCTCACGGGCCCAGTTGCTCCGTGGCATGTGGGATCTTCCCAGACCAGGGCTCAAAACCCGTGTCCCCTGCATCGGCAGGCAGACTCCCAACCACTGCGCCACCAGGGAAGCCCTGAACTATTAATTCTTATCCTTTTCACTAACACCATCTGCCACTGTCTTTTTTTTTTTTTAAGTTACAACCAGCATTATAACTTACTTACTTACTTATTATTTATTTATTTATTTATTTATTTATTTATTTATTTATTTATTTATTTATTTAATTTTGGCTGCGTTGGGTCTTCATTGCTGCGCGCGGGCTTTCTCTAGTTGCGGCGAGCCGGGGCTACTCTTTGTTGCGGTGCGCAGGCTTCTCATTAAAGTGGCTTCTCTTGTTGCGGAACACGGGCTCTAGGCGCGTGGGCTTCAGTAGTTGTGGCACGTGGGCTCAGTAGTTGTGGCTCGTGGGCTCTAGAGCGCAGGCTCAGTAGTTGTGGCGCACGGGCTTAGTTACTCTGTGGCATGTGGGATCTTCCCGGACCAGGGCTCGAACCTGTGTCCCCTGCATTGGCAGGCAGATTCTCAACCACTGCGCCACCAGGGAAGCCCCTGCCACTGTCTTTTAATCAGCTGAATTCGTAAATATTGGTCCAGACATAGGTTCTGAGCCCAACCTCGGGCACAGTCTCTCTCCATCAGTTAGTTACCTGTCTGTAAGTGGGGATGTTAACACCCACCTGACAAGGCTGTTGTAGGGAGCAGAGATGCTGATGTAGAGTCACGTAGGTAGGAAATGTGCAGTGAGTGAGGGCCCAACATGGAGTGTGCCCGTCCCCAACCTGTCACATTCGGATAGGATGCCACCCCGCTCTACCCTGCTATTCACGCAGGGACAGTCACGTGGAAAGCCAGTGGACAGCTCGCACACTTTCAAGAGGCCTTCTGGCTGTGCTTGGTAAAGGGGGGCCCTGTAGCCCCACTGTGATTGTCAATGAGGAATGGCCACAGAAATAGCTGGCCCTGGAGCTCACACTTCCATCAAGGCCCTCCAGCCCCAACAAAACATATTCTTCTCTGTCCTAACCCGTGTGCCCCATGAGGTAGGGAAATGGGGTTTAGAAGATTGCTGCAGATGAAAAGCAGTAACCCAGTCTGTACTACATCAGAGCATGGTGTCATCATCTGGGATGCAGGAGCCCAGAGCTCCATCAAGGCCTGGGAGTGCGGCATGTTGAATGAGTGCCTTCACCTTTGAATTCAGTCATTTAGCACCAAAGACAGAGTCTAGCACAGAGTAGACATTCAATACATTTGTTGCTGATAAATTAATAGCACAAATACCATACATTCCTGTGCCCCAGGAATGCCAAAATGTTCAATGATAGTAATAATGCAGTTAGTAATTAGGATACCAAAAAATGTGAATGTCACACTTAATCAAATCTAGCAGTTCTACCTTGTTTAGTCCTATTGTAATCATCAACCAGTTTGATTACTTTTATCTCTGATTTTAACTCCCCAGCTGGCTATCCAACTGATTATTGCCTGGACTTAAAGATTCAAATGAATACAACATTGAGGGGAATTTTTAGAATTAGTAAGTTTCCTTCAATTCTGATATTTAAGATTAATGATATTAAAATTATCAATTTCCTGGTTGTTACCAGAGTTTTCTATAGTATATACCCTCTAATTATAAAGATAGAGGTCATAGATAGCCAAGTGATAGCTAGAAAAAACACACTGACTTTTACTTCACAATTTTAAAGTCACCTGTTTGACTCTGAATAAAAATTTTTGCCAAACAAAAATGGTTTTTATACATTAATAATGATAGCCAGACTCTATTTTCTGTCCCCAAATTCTCTAATTTTGTTACTAACAGAATTTGTTCAATATAAAGGCATGAGTGCATTATTTTTGTCACTAGAGGGCAGGAAATTAAAGTACATTGTTTCTAAAATCCCTTAAAGCTAAGAGTATATTTAGTGAATCATAATGATTTCCTAAAAGAAGGAAATAATTCAGTAAGTAAATATTATCCTAACAAATAATTCATAAGCACTAATAAATTCAACAAATAATAAACTCAACTGTTTTTGCTTTAATAATTTTTATAAGAAAGAAATATGAAATTCTATTGGATGACAATTTTTTAAATGAACATTTCTCCTGAAACAATATGTCTTTTGTTTAATAGTTCTCATTTGCTGTAAGAAAATTCCTTCTTGCCTTCTGCTGTGGTTATTCATCATGTGATGAGTTTCTTTTCTCAGAAGTCTCTTTAACCTTGTTAAATCCTTAGCGAATGGTTTAAATCTTGAATAATGGAATTTTATCTATTGATTTCCAGTCATCTTCCGAATTGGCTTTCCAGGCGCTTTTCCATAGCTGGCACACCTGTGAATGCCTTCCTGAACAAGATCTCCAGGTCAGTGCCCTGAGAAGTTATGCACACTTAACATTTCTTTAAGTACTTACCAAATGAACCAGCAGACCTGAGTCCCTTCCTAAACTCCTTGGATTCAAAATACAAAGCTAAAGTTAGAAATTTGCACAACAAAATAATGCAAAGGGAAATGATCAAATGTGAATTCTGTGAACATAGAATTCGAATCAAGTGATCTATTTGTCTCAACCCGAGTATGGTAGGCAGAATGGCTGTCTCACAGACCCTGCAGATATGTACCTTCCATGGCAAAGGGACTTGCAGAGATAACTGGGGTTAAAGACCTTGAGAGGGAGAGATTTTCCTAGACTGTCTAGGTGGACCAGTCTAATTACACGAGTTCTTAAAATCAGAAGAAGAAAGCAGAAGAGGCGGGGCCAGAGAGATGAGCTGGAAGACGCAGCAGGAGAGATGAGACGTGTGAGAGGAAGTGGCCCCACCGTTGCCGGCTTGGAAGGTGTGGGGGCAGGGCCCCAGGCCAAGGAATGTGGGTGGCTTCTAGAACCTCTGAACAGCCCTCAGCTGACAGCTGTAAGAAATGAGGACCATGCTCCTCCAGCCACAAGGAACAGAATTCTACCAACAACCTGAATGAGCAAGGAAATGGTTTCTCCCTTAGAGCCTCCAGAAAGGAACACACCCTGCAGACACCTTAATTTTAGCTCAGGGAAGCATGTATTGCACTTCAGACCTACAGAACTGTAAGATAATAAACGTGTATTGTTTAAGCTTCTAAGTTAGTGGGAATTTGTATGGCAGTCCTAGGAAACAAATGCACCTGGCTGCTGCTGATGGGATGGGAGAGTTCCCCTTTCCGATCCCACCCAGTGCCTTAGCTTTGCATGTTCCTCCCAGCTTACACACACCTCCACCAAGCTTTCCTGTAGGAGGCAGTGCCTAAACTGAGTCTTACAGAGGAGTTAGCCAAAAGAAAGGGGGGTTGTTTCAGGCAGAAGGGGCCGAGTAAGTAAAGGCAGAGAGACGGGAAATTGTATACCATGTGGAAAGGAGATGAAGGCGGCCCTGCGTTGTGAAGCGTAACGTGCAGCAGGGGGTACAGAGAATGAGGCTGAAGAGGTAGACCAGAATCAAAGCAAGGAAACAAGCACGATGTTAAATACCACCTGCACCTGTAGGCAATAGGGAGCCATTCATGGACCACTAGGCAGAGTTTTAAACAAGGTTTAAGCATGTGCTTCACAGGTGATCATTCTTGCAACTGTCAGGAAATGAAACAGAATATTCATGCATAAGGCTGGGTAAGATGTGATACCTAACCTAAGACAATGGTAGGAAAGACATCTATCTGAGGATGAATCCAACAGGTGTTTAGCTCAAGAAATCAGCAAAACTTAGTGATTGATTAGGTATGGGATTTGAGTGGGAGGTAGGGTCTTGATTAACTTCCAGGGTCTGAGTCAGTGGTGGTACCTCCAACAGAGATGAAAATCTACAGAAGGAAGAGCTGTTTAGTGGGAAGGAGGGTAATGTGCTATTTTTGGCATATGCTATGGAATCTGAGATGTCTATGGAAAATCAAGGATGGTCCAGCACTCAGCCATATTTTTGAGTCTGAAATGCAGGGGAGATGTTATGTTTTAAATATAAACATGGACGTCATCAGTGTATGGCATATGTAGAGTAGTGAAAATCGTTAAGGGTAACAATTCCCAGAAATAATATGTTGAATGAAAAGAAATAAGAATCTCACGTTAAACCCTTGAGTACACAATATTAGAGCCATGGAGAGAAAGAAGAACCCACAAAAGGACCAGAAGAGCAAAAGTCGGTGAGATTGGAGAAACCATGAAGTATGGTGCAAGCAAAGTAAAAAGAGAAGAGAGATTCCAGAAAAAGGAAGTGGCCAGCAGTGAAGTGAGACCTACAACATGTGCTTGAATCCACCATGTAAGAAGTCTCCGGTGATCTGATGGCAGTCCCAGTAGCACAGGTGACGTTGAAGCAAGTCACAGTGAAATGAGGAGAATATAGCACATGAGAAAGTAAAGAGAGTGCTATTTCTTCCTTAATATTGATTGCATTTTGGCTCTGAAATCTATTCTTGGTCTTACCAGGACATAGGCTCTTGCCTGCTCCATTAAAACTAGAGTTTACTGAGCACCTACTCAATGCCATACACTGAACTATGGAGAAGACAAAGATACGTAAGTGTAGGGTCTTCCCATTAAGGAACTTACAGTTAAAAGGCAAGATAATGCATAATAAAAACAATAGCTTGCCTTTATTGAACATTTTCAATGTGCCAGGCACTGATTTCATGAATTCTTTTCATCTTTATAACAAACCATGTTAGTCACAATTATTATCCCTGTTTTTTTTTCAGATGAGGAAACTGAGGCACAGAAAAGTTATGTAACATGCCCAAGGTCACTTATCTAGTAAATATTCACACAAGAACTTAACTTCAGGAGATGGCTGCAGTGTGCGCATTTAACTACTACGACCTGTAACTATAAGGAAAGGACAAACATAAGAGGGGCCAGGAGAGGAACCACGAAGCAATTTGGGTGTTCAGAAGAGAGAGAAAATAACTGCTATTGAAGGAAGCGGGAAAGAGTTCATGAGGGGGAGGCATTTGGTTAGCTTTGATGGAGGCATGAGTCATGGTGTGCTGGGAAGGAGGACAGCTAGGCCGCTGAGGAGCTGAACAAAGGTCCAGAGGTGGAGGTGGGGTTGCATGTGGGGTGCACAGGACCAGGCGTGTGTCTGGTTTGATGTAGAAGGAAAACAGGGAGCGATATATGGCTGAAAGGAAGGTGTGGCCAGAATTTGGAGGAAGCTAATTAGACCTTTTTAAAGTCATTCAAAAAAAACACACACAAAAAAAACCCTACAGATGGTTTTGAGAAGGGTTAAGAATATGACTGGTGTATTTTTAGAGAGATTAATTCAGCAGCAGTGTTTAGGGAGAGCTAAAATACCATCTTTCTTTAATCCCACCTACCTCCCCAGATTGCCCTATAAGTTATCTAGGAATTCTGTCCTAGTTTCCTAGGGCTGCTATAGCAAAGTACCAGCAACTTGGTGGCTTAAAACAACATTCATTTATTCTCTTAGATCTCCTGAGTTCAGAAGTGCAAAGCTGGTTTCACTGGGCCGCGCTCCTTCTGGAGACCGTAGGGGAGAGTCTGTTTCCTTGCTTTTTCCAGATTTTAGAGCTGCATTTCTCACACTCTTTGACTTGTGGCCCCTTCGGTCTTCAAAACCAGTAATGTAGCATCTTCTTTCAGTGACCACATTGCCCTCCTTGTCTGTCTCAAGTCTCCCTAAGATGCCTCCCCCCTTAAAAGGATACCTGTGATTGCATTTAGGGTCCACCTGGATAATCCAGGGTCATCTTCTCCTAAAATCCTTAATTTAATCACACCTGCAATGTCCTTTTTTGCCATAAAAGGTTCACAGGGTCTAGAGATTAAGATCAGTATATCTTTGGAGGCCATTATTCAACCTAGAATAACATCCATTTAGAACAACAATTCCAAATCCTTTGGCTTATTTTTCTTCCTTGTCCTTGAGTGACAAAACTATTAGCCTTCATTTGGAACAGTGAGCTGGAACTGGCAAGAGGGCAAGGGAAACATTCAGACCCCTCCATCCACCCCTGTGGTGCTTTAGGAAGGGAGAGAAAAAACAACCCCTATTGAAGGAAACAACAGATTCCACTTGGCCAAGAGATTAGTGAGATGCCCACTGCAGTTCATGGGGGGAGGTGGAAGGAATGCTGGTGATGGTGGCGGGGGGTTACTTGTACATCATGTGTGTATGGCAATGGTGGAAGAGACTGGTACACAGGTGTACTGTGGTGGAAACACTGCTATCATTTAGGACTAAGCTGGATGATGACATGGAGTTTGAGAGAAAAAGCAGTGAGGAAGGGCCAGTACCAGGGCCTGAATCAGTTACAAGGACCACGTGCAGAGCCCCTAGGCGCTGCTGAGGCACGTGGAGAAGACAGAAATCCTAGGAGGAAGGAAGTCCTGAAAACCTGGACACCATGAAGAATAGATTTGTGAAGAAGAGGTGAGTTCAGCCCCTGTCATGATGACCAGAAATTCGGAATGTAAAATAACAAGTTCATGAAATTTACAGTATAATTGGCTCATCTTTTGCTCTGTTTCCTCCACTATTCCACTTTTCTACAAAATTTGAATTTTTGAGCTTCTTTTTATATTGATCTATGCAATATGAAATAAGTGCACATGTCTAACAATTGCGAGTTAAATAGGCCATTCATTTATATTAAGGAAATATTTATTAGTGAAAAAATATTGCTGAAAGAGATCAAGCCTTCGGAGATTGAACTACAGTGATCTTCCATTAAGGCGTTCATTTCATTTGGGCCAGGATCAAAACTGGAAATAAACTTGTGGCTGTCTATGAATACACTATTAAAAATGTAAAGACATTATTTCAACCTGATATAAGATGCTATCATATTGATAAATCTCAGAAATGGAGATGGGCATTATCTACTTTGGAAACCCAACTATCTTACAGTAAAGATGTTTGCATCCGAGGTGTTTCAGTCAAGGTCCTGGAATTAGACAGATGGCGTCGCAGCCTGGGATTTTTGAAGAAGCCTTTTTGGTGAAGGAATTGTTTGCAGTGGTGTAGACAGGGTTAAGGGACCCTGTACACAGGGGGTGTTGAAGCATGCTCAAAGACTAGCAACAGCTGGAAACCATTACCACCCATAGGCCTGAGGTGTAACGGGAGGGAGACTTTCCAGGAACCAGGGACAGCCAAGGCCTTGGGAGACAGAATAATCATCACACTCCCCAGTAACATATATTTTGGTAAGGTTGGGAGACTTCAAGAACTAGAATCAAAGCAACCTCACCCCGCCTCCCACCAGTCATGGCATATAACATCCTGCCCTGAGCTGTAAGAGTTGACTGCAACCCAAAACAACAATAATCTGTTCTGGAGATCACCTTTGAAAAATTATGTGCAATTTCAGCCAAACACAGGACCTAAGGTGGTCTTAGCAGGCTCCTAGTAACCAGAGCTCTGACTTGGTCTGACCCAGACTGGGTAAGATTAGAGCAACCTGAAGCATGGGCAGTTCCATCCTGTGATCAACCCTGTATATACAACCTCACTTAGACCCTCAACAACAATTTTAACTCCATCTACTGGAGGAAGAGAATGTACCTTCTTTCTCACTTACACAGCCCCAGGCAGTGAATCCAGTGCATCCCTAACGACAAACCTTGAATGCAGAAGTTGAGAAGAGCCTGGTCAGCCTCAGGGCGGCGAACAATTCCTCCAGGACTTGAGCCCCGAAGAGGTATCCCTGAAAGGTAATAGAAGAGTTTTCAACAGGAAACACTTCTGCTAAAGGGTTCCATACATTCTAAATGGGAAATGTCAAGACTGAAATATTATTTTTATTGTTATGATCATCACTTTTGCTGGAACAAGCAAATCATCACATATGGACTTTACAGCTGAACAATTTTCCCCAGCTTTTCAATTCCTCTGTCAGGCCCAAAATAAGTAATTACAGAAGCAGATGAAACCCTTTCTACAATCCAAAGGTTTTGAGGGAGCCGTTACCACCTACATGCTGGGCAGCAGGTCCTCTGGGAAACATTCAGTGTGAGCCACATCTGAATGAAAGTGGAAACCAAGTTCTGGCTTTGGAACGTATGGTGCAGTAAATTGTCAGCATGCAGTCTATAATTAAGGACACAGCTTCTCAGTAATAACACCTAAACGTGCACGTACTCAGCTGCACATCACCTCCTGGAACGGAATCAGATATGGTCAAGCTTTGGTCTGAGGCAACACTGATGCTTTGGTGACTGTCATGAACAGCCTCAAAATTATAAATACCTTCCTCATCCACTCCTACCAGCCTCCACACGTTTCACATCTTATGTTATGTGACCCCATCATCTTGGCCACAAGCAAGTGGGATCAGGGACTGGGGTCTGGGTCGGTGACTGTGACCAGAAGCCCCCAAGGTGGTTTAGCCTGAGAACCCCACAGCGGCATCCTGCGCCAAAGAGCGTCAACCCAACGCAATTACGTACTCTCCCTGGAGAAGTTTCAGTGGAAGCAGAGGCCAGGCAGCAAAAGCCTCCAGGTGCAGACACAAGCCATCCTGACAGAGAGTACAGGGCAACAGGGAAGAAGGCAGGAGGAGGTGGCAGACAGGCTGTAGCTTGGCATCAAGCACAGCAATGGAAACTGAGGCTCCAGAATAGTGTTGTATTTAGAATAGAGAGTGATGGATGCCAGATTCTGATGTAGCTACAGCAGCAGCCTGAACAGCCAAGAACGGCACCCCACTTTCTTAGTGCCTGGCTGTGAGACTGCAGGTATCACTTCCCCATATGTCCTTATAGAAATTCCTACCGCTGAGGATGTCCCTGTGATGTCTCTGAGCACGTGATGTCTCTGAACACGTCTCTGTGTCTTGCAACGTGAAACAAAACAAAACAAAACAAAACTGAACACAGAAGATTTTGTGGTGAAACCACATATAGGACAACAATGGATGAGTATGGGGCTTGGAGAAACTTAGCTTCTAACAGCAAAGCAGCATTGCATTTCGGCCCTGCCAAACCAATGTACTGACCAGTGCCAGAAACTGCTAGGATGAAATTGGTCACAATTTGGGGAAATTGTTGCAGATAACTTGGAAGAAACATGAAGCGTTACAGATTTTAATTCCTGCTGAGCATAACGCTACAATATTTATACCAACACAACTACATTGTGGGCTCCTTGAGCACCAGAAACGCATCTTAGCGCTCTTGGTGCCTATGCAAGACCTTGCATACACATTACATTGTGTGATGCTGGTCACCACTTCTTATGTCTGGGTTGTCAAGGCACCCGGTCTGGCATTTAGGTAGACGCAGCCATGGAACCATGTTGCCTTAGATTTTGGGTGCATGATTTCCCCACCTGTACATCAGTAAAAGAAGAAAGAGCAATCTCTTTTGATTATAATTGTTAATATGTACTTCATTATGAAGAGCAAGGAAAAAATAACTCCCACCAATTTCTCGGTAAAAACAGTGTTGTGGTTTTCAGTGGAAGCAATTCTCACTTCTCAGGAGAAGGCTGGCTGGTTGACCAACCACTCACAAATTGGCAGTGAAAGGTGAATTCCCCAACAGCACAAGGTTTCCTCTTCAGTTCTGCAGACTCACACAGAAGGATGTATATAGAAAGTAGAATGCCAGCTTTCTAATATACATGAACAATGTAACCACCAGGTGGTGGGACATTCACATCTGCTTGAGCAAGTACCCAAGATGAGAGGTGTATGGAAGGCCATATTCCAGGAGGGTCTCTAGTTTGGACAAAGGAAGGGGGGTAAAGTGTACACTTCTATGTTTCATGGCAACAGGCTCTGTTATCTGGCTGCATCCATGTCTAAAATGGGCAGGTTTCTGCCAGGCGTATGGTCCTCAGACTGGCCTGACAGAACATGTTTCTTCTAAGCAGGGTTTGGATGGTCACCATCATCTAGTTCTAGCCTCTCACGTCCCTTTTTTATATTATGAAGCCTGGAATTATTAACTTTGTTGGCCACCCACACCTTTGGCAATCTGACAAACCCCATCAATCCCTTCTCAGAATAATATTTTTAAATGCATACTACAATACATAGGATTACAAATGAAAGCATTTGTTTTGTTTTGTTTTGTTTTTTTTTTAAACTATATTTTTATATATATATATTTTTTTAAAATTATTTATTTATTTATTTATTTATTTATTTATTTATTTATGGCTGTGTTGGGTCTTTGTTTCTGTGCGAGGGCTTTTTCTCCAGCTGCGGCAAGCGGGGGCCACTCTTCACCGCGGTGCGCGGGCCTCTCACTATTGCGGCCTCTCTTGTTGCGGAGCACAGGCTCCAGACGCTCAGGCTCAGTAGTTGTGGCTCACGGGCCTAGTTGCTCCGTGGCATGTGGGATCTTCCCAGACCAGGGCTCGAACCCGTGTCCCCTGCATTGGCAGGCAGATTCCCAACCACTGCGCCACCAGGGAAGCCCCAAATGAAAGCATTTGTAATGAAACACAGTTCAATCCACTCAGGTTAAGATCCCCTGCAACCTGACTCATTCATACAGTTTTTTTCCAAATCAGGTAAAATGGAATTGATTATGTTTCCCCTTACCAAATTAAATTCATATTCTGCCTTATTCTTTATCATTTATTTCTAGGTTGCCTCGGTCAGAGTTTGGCAGATTTCCCACTCTTCTGTTCTGATGCATAATCACAAGCCGTTTCTTGGTCATGCCAACACATGTCTCCCACCAACACATGGCTGACAAAATCCATCATTTCTTCCATCTCCAATTTCTGGAGAAATTCTTCAGTATCACTCCCTAATAATGAGGTACAGAAGAGAACTAGTAAGAAGCAATGCAGTACAGTGAAACAAACTGGATGAAACCCCCTAATTGTAGCTTGCCTAGTATTTTCTAAGCACCTACTTGTGTATCAAATTCTACACAGAGATCCACTCCCTGCTCTCTGGAATGTCTGGAGTCCAGAGAGCTGTTTTGCAATTCAATCTCATCTCCCAAGTGACTCTGGACAAATCACCCAACCCTCTGGGTTTCAGTTTCCTCATGTGTAAAATATGTAAATAACAGCCATAGCTCTAAAGATTGCTGTGAATGAAGTGAAAGAATTCCTGTGAAGGTGCTGGGTATTAACAAAGTTGGCATTGAAAAACACAAACACCTAGGTGCTCTGTAGAACCTTTATCACATCTAAATTCAACTCCTGTTCATTACTGTTGAGTGAGCCCCTTCCTCTCCCCAACTTTTCTCAAGTTCAAATGCATCAGGATCTTCTCCACTCTCAGTGTATCCTGCAATTCTTTCCATTATAATTTTAAAAATATAACTCATTCTTAAAATAATAGCATAATTAAAAAAAATATAACTCATTCTTAAAATAATAGCACCTTAAAATATCCTTGTTCCACCTAGGATATTTTTGCCACAAAAACAATTGTGGGTGGTTAAGCTCCAGGGTTTTAACGCTCCGCTACTGACTTCTCAGACACTGAGCTCCCCATCCTCAGGGCTGTTCAAGCAGGAGCACATGGAGAGAAAGGAAGGGTGAGTGAGCAAGCTCTCTGGTGTGTCTTCTTATAAGGCACTAAATCTATTGGATCAGGTCCCCACCATTAAGACCCAATCTAGCCCTAATTACCACCCAAAGGCCCCATCTCCAAATGCCATCACATCAGGGGGACAGAAATATTCAATCCATACTACTTGCTATTCTGTGAACACACCATATTTTTCCAAACAACCCCATGCCTTGGTAAAAGCTGTTCCTTCTACCTGGTATGCCTTTCTCTGAACCGCTCCCCAACACCCCCCTATCTGCCACCCCATCTATTTGTTGTCTTTGTTTGGCTAATTCCTTTCTACACCTTGATACTGAGTTCAAACTGGGCTATGTGTCCTCCTATGGGCTTCCATGGGGGTCTTTTATGCCTTCCATCAAAGCGGTCCTATACCTGACAGGACCATATATTTATATTCAGGACTATAATTTCCCTCGGGGCAGAAATGATGTCGTATTTTTATTCATCATCCTATCCCTAATGCTCAGCACAGCACCTGGCACATATTTGTTGAATGGATGAATAAATGAATGATAAGAAAGGCAAAGCCATGTTGTGGAAAAAATGAGGCAGAAAATTTATGCTTGATTAAATAAGTAGCATGAAGCCCTTATATGTTCTTGGCATAAAAATATGATGCAAATGGTTTTAAAAGGATGATTGGGAAGTTTCATTCAAGAAGGATAGGGGATGGGTAAGGACACCTGCTAGGAGACCATCATAATAATCCCATATTGATGTAATGATATTGAAAATAATAATAGTAACAATCATATTTAACATTTATTCAGTACTCACTGTATGCCAGGCACTGTTTAAGTGTTTTAAATGTATACCTTATTCTCACAACAACCCCAGCTTAGAAGATTTTTAAAAATTGGCCCGTTTTACACAAGGGGAAGCTGAGATACGGAGAGATTAAATAACTTACCAAGGTCACAGAGCTAAGAAGTGGCAGAGATTAAAGGTAAACTATAAAAGACATTTCAAAGGGAAAAGAATCTCAGCTTGAAACTAGTCAAGTTGTTATAAGATAATGGAATGGGAGAACCAAGAATGACATTCGGGTTTCTCACGTAGGAAAAGAGAAAACTGAAGAAGTTAGGATAGGAAGTCAACTTGTTGAGAGAGGCTGTGATCATTTGGGATGAACTGGCCTTGATGCAGTGACTGGACATCCAGTGGAGGTGACCTGTAGGCAGTTATAAATATTCGCAGCAAACCCACATAAACTTACTGAAAGCCTACTGTGACACACGTGTCTAGGCCTGAGGAGTTGGAAACATGGCTTTTATGTGATATTGTTTTCTTTTCTCTTTATTGAAATATAGTTGATTTACAATATTATATTAGTTTCAGGTATACAACATAGCGATTCAAAGTTTTGTGTGTGTGTGTGTGTGTGTGTGTGTGTGTGTGATTTATTTATTAACGTTTTTATTGGGGTATAATTGCTTTACTATGGTATGTTAGTTTCTGCTTTATAACAAAGTGAATCAGTTATACATATACATATATCCCCATATCTCTTCCCTCTTGCGTCTCTCTCCCTCCCACCCTCCCTATCCCACCCTTCTAGCTGGTCACAAAGCACCGAGCTGATCTCCCTGTGCTATGCGACTGCTTCCCACTAACTATTTTTACATTTGGTAGTGTTTGTATGTCCATATATACACTACCACTCTCTCACTTTGTCCCAGCTTACCCTTCCCCCTCCCCCTGTCCTCAGGTCCATTCTCTAGTAGGTCTGCGTCTTTATTCCCGTCTTGCCCCTAGGTTCTTCATGACCATTTTTTTTTTTTTTTTTTTTTTAGTTTCCATGTATATGTGTTAGCATACGTTATTTGTTTTTCTCTTTCTGACCTACTTCACTCTGCATGACAGACTCTAGGTCCATCCACCTCACTACAAATAACTCCATTTCGTTTCTTTTTATGGCTGAGTAATATTCCATTGTATATATGTGCCACATCTTCTTTATCCGTTCATCTGTCAGTGGACACTTAGGTTGCTTCCATGTCCTGGCTATTGTAAATAGAGCTGCAATGAACATTGTGGTACATGACTCTTTTTGAATTATGGTTTTCTCAGGGTATATGCCCAGTAGTGGGATTGCTGGGTCGTATGGTAGTTCTATTTTTAGTTTTTTAAGGAACCTCCATACTGTTCTCCATAGTGGCTGTATCAATTTACATTCCCACCAACAGTGTATGAGGGTTCCCTTTTCTCCACACCCTCTCCAGCATTTACTGTTTGTAGATTTTTTTGATGATGGCCATTCTGACCGGTGTGAGATGATATCGCATTGTAGTTTTGATTTCCATTTCTCTAATGATTAGTGATGGTGAGCATTCTTTCATGTGTTTGTTGGCAATCTGTATATCTTCTTTGGAGAAATGTCTATTTAGGTCTTCTGCCCATTTTTGGATTGGGTTCTTTGTTTTTTTGCCCTTGAGCTGCATGAGCTGCTTGTATATTTTGGAGATTAATCCTTTGTCAGTTGCTTCATTTGCAAATATTTTCTCCCATTCTGAGTGTTGTCTTTTGGTCTTGTTTATGGTTTCCTTTGCTGTGCAAAAGCTTTTAAGTTTCATTAGGTCCCATTTGTTTATTTTTGTTTTTATTTCCATTTCTCTAAGAGGTGGGTCAAAAAGGATCTTGCTGTGATTTATGTCATAGAGTGTTCTACCTATGTTTTCCTCTAAGAGTTTGATAGTGTCTGGCCTTACATTTAGGTCTTTAATCCATTTTGAGTTTATTTTTGTTTATGGTGTTAGGCAGTGTTCTAATTTCATTCTTTTACATGTAGCTGTCCAGTTTTCCCAGCACCACGTATTGAAGAGGCTGTCTTTTCTCCATTGTATATTCTTGCCTCCTTTATCAAAGATAAGGTGACCATAGTGCGTGGGTTTATCTCTGGGCTTTCTATCCTGTTACATTGATCTATATTTCTGTTTTTGTGCCAGTACCATACTGTCTTGATTACTGTAGTTTTGTAGTATAACCTGAAGTCCTGATTCCTCCAGCTCCATTTTTCTTTCTCAAGATTGCTTTGGCTATTTGGGGTCTTTTGTGTTTCCATACAAATTGTGAAATTTTTTGTTCTAGATCTGTGAAAATTGCCATTGGTAGTTTGATAGGGATTGCATTGAATCTGTAGATTGCTTTGGGTAATATAGTCATTTTCACAACGTTGATGCTTCCAATCCAAGAACATGGTATATATCTCCATCTCTTTGTATGATCTTTAATGTCTTTCATCAGTGTCATAATTTTCTGCATACAGGTCTTTTGTCTCCTTAGGTAAGTTTATTCCTAGGTATTTTATTCTTTTTGTTGCAACGCGAAATGGGAGTGTTTTCTTAATTTCACTTTCAGATTTTTCATCATTAATGTATAGGAATGCAAGAGATTTCTGTGTGTTAATTTTGTATCCTACTACTTTACCACATTCATTGATTAGCTCTAGTAGTTTTCTGGTAGCATCTTTAGGATTCTATATGTATAGTATCACGTCATCTGCAAACAGCGACAGCTTTCCTTCTTCTTTTCCGATTTTGATTCCTTTTATTTCTTTTTCTTCTCTGATTGCTGTGGCTAAAACTTCCAAAACTATGTTGAATAATAGTGGTGAGAGTGGGCAACCTTGTCTTGTTCCTGATCTTAGTGGAAATGGTTTCAGTTTTTCACCATTGAGGATGATGTTGGCTGTGGGTTTGTCATACATGACCTATATTATGTTGAGGTAAGTTCCCTCTATGCCTACTTTCTGGAGAGTTTTTATCATAAACGCGTGTTGAATTTTGTTGAAAGCTTTCTCTGCATCTATTGAGATGATCATATGGATTTTCTCCTTCAATTTGTTAATATGGTGTATCATGTTGATTTGCATATATTGAAGAAGTCTTGCATTCCTGGGATAAACCCCACTTGATCATGGTGTATGATCCTTTTAATGTGCTGTTGGATTCTGTTTGCTAGTATTTTGTTGAGAATTTTCACATCTATGTTCATCAGTGATATTGGTCTGTAGTTTTCTTTTTTTGTGACATCTTTGTCTGTTTTTGGTATCAGGGTGATGGTGGCCTCGTAGAATGAGTTTGGAAGTGTACCTTCCTCTGCTATATTTTGGAAGAGTTTGAGAAGGATAGGAGTTAGCTCTTCTCTAAATGTTTGATAGAATTCGCCTGTGAAGCCATCTGGTCCTGGGCTTTTGTTTGTTGGAAGATTTTTAATCACAGTTTCAAGTTCAGTGCTTGTGATTGGTCTGTTCATATTTTCTATTTCTTCCTGGTTCAGTCTCGGAAGCTTGTGCATTTCTAAGAATTTGTCCATTTCTTCCAGGTTGTCCATTTTATTGGCATATAGTTGCTTGTAGTAATCTCTCATGATCCTTTGTATTTCTGCAGTGTCAGTTGTTACTTCTCCTTTTACATTTCTAATTCTATTGATTTGAGTCTTCTCCCTTTTTTTCTTGATGAGTCTGGCTAATGGTTTATGAACTTTGTTTATCTTCTCAAAGAACCAGCTTTTAGTTTTATTGATCTTTGCTGTCGTTTTCTTCATTTCTTTTTCATTTATTTCTGATCTGATGTTTATGATTTCTTTCCTTCTTCTAACTTTGCGGGTTTTTTGTTCTTCTTTCTCTAATTGCTTTAGATGTAAGGTTAGGTTGTTTATTTGAGATATTTCTTGTTTCTTGAGGTAGGATTGTATTGCTATAAACTTTGCTCTTAGAACTGCTTTGGCTGCATCCCATAGGTTTTGGGTCCTCGTGTTTTCACTGTCATTTGTTTCTAGGTATTTTTGGAATTCCTCTTTGATTTCTTCAGTGATGTCTTGCTTATTAAGTAGTGTATTGTTTAGCCTCCATGCGTTTGTATTCTTAATAGATTTTTTCCTGTAATTGATATCTAGTCTCATAGCACTGTGGTCAGAAAAGATACTTGATATGATTTCAATTTTCTTAAATTTACCAAGGCTTGACTTGTGACCCAAGATGTGATCTATCCTGGAGAATGTTCCATGAACACTTGAGAAGAAAGTGTATTCTGTTGTTTTTGGATGGAATGTCCTATAAATATCAATTAAGTCCATCTTGTTTAATGTATCATTTAAAGCTTGTGTTTCCTTATTTATTTTCATTTTGGATGATCTGTCCATTGGTGAAAGTGGGGTGTTAAAGTTCCCTACTATGATTGTGTTACTGTCGATTTCCCCTTTTATGGCTGTTAGAATTTGCCTTATGTATTGAGGTTCTCCTATGTTGGGTGCATAAACATTTAAAATTGTTATATCTTCTTCTTGGATTGATCCTTCGATCATTATGTAGTGTCCCTCCTTATATCTTGTAACAGTCTTTATTTTAAAGTGTATTTTGTCTGATACAAGTATTGCTACTCCAGCTTTCTTTTGATTTCCATTTGCATGGAATATCTTTTTCCATCCCCTCACTGTCAGTCTGTATGTGTCCCTAGGTCTGAAGTGGGTCTCTTGTAGACAGCATATATACGGGTCTAGTTTTTGTATCCATTCAGCCAGTCTATGTCTTTTGGTTGGAGCATTTAATCCATTTTCATTTAAGATAATTATCAATATGCATGTTCCTATTCCCATTTTCTTAATTGTTTTGGTTTGTTATTGTAGGTCTTTTCCTTCTCTAGTGTTTCTTGCCTAGAAATGTTCCTTTAGCATTTGTTGTAAAGCTGGTTTGGTGGTGCTGAATTCTCTTAGCTTTTGCTTGTCTGTAAAGGTTTTAATTTCTCCTTCAAATCTGAATGAGATCCTTGCTGGATAGAGTAATCTTGGTTGTAGGTTTTTCCCTTTCATCAGTTTAAATATGTCCTGCCACTCCCTTCTGGCTTGCAGAGTTTCTGCTGAAAGATCAGCTGTTAACCTTATGGGGATTCCCTGGTATGTTATTTGTTGTTTTTCCCTTGCTGCTTTTAATATTTTTTCTTTGTATTTAATTTTTGATAGTTTGATTAATATGTGTCTCGGCATGTTTCTCCTTGGATTTATCCTGTATGGGACTCTCTGTGCTTCCTGGACTTGATTAACTATTTCCTTACACATATTAGGGAAGTTTTCAACTATAATCTCTTTAAATATTTTCTCAGTCCCTTTCTTTTTCTCTTCTTCTTCTGGGACCTCTATAATTTGAATTTTGGTGCATTTCATATTTTCCCAGAGGTCTCTGAGACTGTCCTCAATTCTTTTCATTCTTTTTTCTTTATTCTACTCTGCAGTAGTTATTTCCACTATTTTATCTTCCAGGTCACTTATCCGTTCCTCTGCCTCAGTTATTCTGCTATTGATCCCTTCTAGAGAATTTTTAATTTCATTTATTGTGTTGTTCAGGGTTGTTTGTTTGCTCTTTAGTTCTTCTAGGTCCTTTATAAACGTTTCTTTTATTTTCTCCATTCTATTTCCAAGATTTTAGATCATCTTTACTATCATTATTCTGAATTCTTTTTCAGGTAGACTGCCTATTTCCTCTTCATTTGTTAGGTCTGGTGGGTTTTTACCTTGCTCCTGCATCTGCTGTGTGTTTCTTTGTTTTCTCATTTTGCTTAACTTACTGTGCTTGGGCTCTCCTTTTTGTAGGCTGCAGGTTTGTAGTTCCCGTTGTTTTTGGTGTCTGCCCCCAGTGGCTAAGGTTGGTTCAGTGGGTTGTGTAGGCTTCCTGGTGGAGGGGACTAGTGCTTGTGTTCTGGTGTATGAGGCTGGATCTTGTCTTTCTGGTGGGCAGGTCCACGTCTGGTGGTGTGTTTTGGGGTGTCTGTGACCTTATAATGATATTAATATCATAATAATGATATTATTATGATGATATTAGAGGCTAATGATATTAGCCTCTCTGCTAATGGGTGGGGTTGTGTTCTTGTCTTGCTAGTTGTTTGGCATAGGGTGTCCAGCACTGTAGCTTGCTGGTCCTTGAGTGGAGCTGGGTCTTGGCGTTGATATGGAGATCTCTGGGAGATTTTCACCATTTGATATTACGTGGAGCTGCAAGGTCTCTGGTGGTCCAATGTCCTGAACTTGGCTCTCCCACCTCAGAGGCACAGCCCTGATGCCTGGCTGGAGCACCACGAGCCTGTCATCCACATGGCTCAAAATAAAAGGGAGAAAAAAAGAAAGAAAAATATACAATTAAATTAAATTAAATTAAAAAGTTATTAAAATAAAAAAGAAAAAAATAATTATTAAAAAAATTTTAAGTAATTTTAAAAAAAGAAAGAAAAAAAGAAGAGAACAATCAAACCAAAAAACAAATCTACCAATGATAACAAGCTCTGAAAACTATACTAAAAAAAACAAAAAAACAAACAAAAAAAATGGACAGATAGAACCCTAGGACAAATGGTAAAAGCAAAGCTATACAGACAAAATCACACACAGAAGCATACGCATACACACTCACAAAAAGAGAAAAAGGGAAAAAAATATATATATATGGTTGCTCCCAAAGTCCACCTCCTCAATTTGGGATGATTCGTTGTCTATTCAGGTATTCCACAGATGCAGGTACATCAAGTTGAGTGTGGAGATTTAATCCGCTGCTCCTGAGACTGCTGGAAGAGACTTCCCTTTCTCTTCTTTGTTCCCACAGCTCCTGGGGTTCAGCTTTGGATTTGGACCCGCCTCTGCGTGTAGGTCGTCTTAGGGCATCTGTTCTTTGCTCAGACAGGATGGGGTTAAAGGAGCAGCTGATTCGGGGGCTCTGGCTCACCCAGGCCGCGGGGAGGGAGGGGTTCGGATGTGCGGCGAGCCTGCAGTGGCAGAGGGCAGCGTGCCGTTGCACCAGCCTGGGGCACGCTGTGCGTTCTCCCGGGGTAGTTGTCCCTGGATCATGGGACCCTGGCAGTGGCAGGCTGCACAAGCTCCCGGGAGGGAGGTGTGGATAGTGACCTGTGCTTGCCCACAGGCTTCTTGGTGGCAGCAGCAGCAGCCTTAGCGTCTCATGCCCGTCTCTGGTGTCCGCACTGATAGCTGCTGCTCAGGCCCATCTCTGGAGCTCGTTTAGGTGGTGCTCTGAACCCCCTCTCCTCATGCACCCCCAGACAATGGTCTCTTGCCTCTTTGGCAGCTCCAGACCTTTTCCCGGACCCCCTCCTGGCTAGCTGTGGTGCACTAGTCCCCTTCAGGCTGTGTTCACACCGCCAACCCCAGTCCTCTCCCTGCGATCCGACCGAAGCCCGAGTCTCAGCTCCCAGCCCCGGCCCATCCCGGCGGGTGAGCAGACAAGCCTCTCGGGCTGGTGAGTGCTGGTCGGCACCGATCCTCTGTGCGGGAATCTCTCCGCTTTGCCCTCTGCACCCCTGTGGCTGCGCTCTCCTCCGTGGCTCCGAAGCTTCCCCCCTCTGCCACCCGCAGTCTCCGCCCGCAAAGGGGCTTCCTAGTGTGTGGACACCTTTCCTCCTTCACAGCTCCCTCCCACTGGTGCAGGTCCCGTCCCTATTCTTTTGTCTCTGTTTTTTCTTTTTTCTTTGGCCCTACCCAGGTACATGGGGAGTTTCTTGCCTTTTGGGAGGTTTGAGGTCTTCTGCCAGCGTTCAGTAGATGTTCTGTAGGAGTTTTTCCACATGTAGATGTATTTCTGATGTATTTGTGGGGAGGAAGGTGATCTCCACGCCTTACTCTTCTGCCATCTTGAAGCTTCTCTCCAAAGTTTTTAAATTTAAAATTATCATAAAATATTGGCTCTATTCCCTGTAATGTACAATATATCCTTGTAGCTTATTTATTTTATACACAGTAGTTTGTACCTCTTAATCCCTTACCCCTATTTTGCCCCTTCCCCTTTCCCCCTCTCCTCTGGTAACCACTAATTTGTTCTCTATCTGTGGGTCTATTGCTGTTTTGTTACATACATGCATTTTTTCAAAAAATTTTCAGATTCCATATTTAAGTGATAACAGCATAATACCCTCTAGATCCATCCACACTGTTGCAAATAACACAATTTCATTCTTTTATATGGCTAAGTAGTATTCCATTGTGTATATATACCACATCTTCTTTATCCATTCATCTGTTGATGGACATTTGTGTTGCTTCCACATCTTGGCTCTTGTAAATAGTGCTGCTATGAACATAGGGGTGCATGTATCTTTTTGAATTAGTGTTTTCATTTTCTTTGGATGTATACCCAGGAGTGGAATTTCTGGATCATATGGTAGTTCTATTTTTAGTTTTTTGAGGAAACTCTTTATAGTTTTCCATATGTGGCTGCACCAATTTACATACCCACCAACAGTGTGCTAGGGTTCCCTTTTCTCCACATCCTTGCCAACATTTGTTTTTTGTAGACTTTTTGAGGAGAGCCATTCTGACAGGTGATATCTCATTGTGGTTTTGACTAGCATTTCTCTGATGATTAGCCATGCTGAATGTCTTTTCATGTGCCTGTTAGCCATCTGTATATCTTCTTTGGAAAAATGCCCATTTAGGTCTTCTGCCCATTTTTTAACCAGGTTGGTTTTTTTTGATATTGAGTTGTGTGAGCGGTCAATATATTTTTTGATATTAACCCATTATCGACCACATCATTTGCAAATATTTTCTTCTATTCAGTAGGTTATCTTTTCATTTTGTGATGGTTTATTTTGCTGTGCAAAAGCTTTTAAGTTTAATTAGGTCCCATTTGGGGTTTTTGCTTTTATTTCTTTTGCCTTAGGAGGTAGATCCAAAAAAATATTTCTATGATTTATGTCAAAGAGTGTTCTGCTTATGTTCTCTTCTAGTCTTATGGTTTCAGTCTTACATTTAGGTCTTTAATCCATTTTGAATTTATTTTTGTATATGGTGTGAGAAAATATTCTAATTTCATTCTTTTACATGTAGCTGTCCAGTTTTCCTAGCATCACTTATTGAAGAGACTGCCTTTTCTACATTGTATATTCTTGCCTCTTTTGTCTTAGATTAATTGGCCGTAACTGCTTAGGCTTATTTCTGGGCTCTCTATTCTGTTCCACTGATCTATGTGTCTGTTTTTGTGCCAGTATCATGCTGTTTTGATTACTATGGCTTTGTGGTATACTCTGAAGTCAGGGAGCATGATACCTCCAGCTTTATTCTTTTTTCCCAAGATTAATTTGGCAAGTGAGGACCTTTTGTGGCTCCATATAAATTTTAGAGTTATTTCTTCTACTTCTGTGGAAAATGTCATAGAGATTTTGATAGGGATTGCATTAAATCTGCAGATTTCTTTGGGTAGTATGGACATTTTAACAATATTAATTCTTTCAATCCAAGAACATGGGATATCTTTCCATTTCTTTGTTTCATCTTCAGTTTCCATCATCAATGTTTTATGGTTTTCAGAGTATAGGTCTTTCACCTCCTTGGTTAAGTTTATTCCTAGGTTTTGTGGGGTTTTTTCTGATGTGATTTTAAGCAGATTTTTTTCTTGCTTTCTCTTTCTGATAGTTCATTATTACTGTATAGAAAAGCAACTGATTTCTGTATATTAATCTTGTATCCTAAAACTTTACTGAATTCATTTATTATTTCTAATAGTTTTTTTGGTGGAGATTTTAGGGTTTTCTTTATATAGTATCATGTCATCTTCAAATAGTGACAGTTTTACTTCTCCCTTTCCAGTGTGGATGCCTTTTATTTCTTTTTCTTGTCTTATATGACATTTTAAAAGTATTGACTTAATTATATTCTGTAAGCAAAGGGGAATCAGTGAAGGATTTTAAACAGTAGGCTGACATGGTTTTAGTTCATTTGGGCAACTAAGTGAAGGGTGGTATTGAGGAGGATTTACTGAGGTTAGGGACACAGGTTAAGAGTTGAGAGGCTTTGTATACTTTAAAATAATTGAAATAATAAATTTATTATCTATATTTTACCATAATAAAAAGAGTTGAGAGGCTGCTTCCGGGGTCCAGGGAAGAGATGATTAGACATGAACTGGGGAAAGGTCAAGGGACACTTAATAAGGAAAATTTATTAAGTCATCCATCCTCCTAGTTATTCTAGCTAGAAACACAGGAGCAATCTATTTTTTAACATTTATTGACCTGATACTACATGACAGGTATTGGGCTGAGACACAAAGAAGGGTAACAATCCCTGCTCTCAAACTGCAAAATGTACTCAATTATCTAGTGAGATAAAAAGATACATATGCAATATTCATAATACAACATGTCAGTGTGGCATCTGACACAAGTAAAGGATATTATGGAAACACAGTGGAGGGCAACTAATAAGTTACATGGAATAGTCAGGGAAGAGTTCTGAGACCTGGTAGCTCCTGAATTGGGTCTTAAACAGTGAAGAAGACCTTACTAGGTAAAGGGGAGTTGGAGGAAAGAGGGGAATTCCAAGTAGAAAAGAGCATATGAGCTGTTGCTGAAACATTTGCTGGGAGGCATAGAGGAACAAAGAAGAGACAGGACGTCCTGGCATCTGAAGGAATCCTGTTGCTCCAGTGTATCTGCTCTTTCCATGATGGGGCCCATTCCCTTGGCCCACATGGGTGGTGATGGAGCCCAGAATCCTCAACCTTCCCAGCTGGGGAGAGAAGCCTCATCAGGCAGGGTGGATGCCTAGTACCTTTGGGACCTTTGAGAAACAGTCCCCATAAATTGCCTGGCTCCCCATCCAGATGGGGGAGCAGTGGAGAGCGCCCTTCAGAAGATTTTGAGGATGGTGTAGACCTCAGCAATGGTGATATCACGGAGTGAAGATTAAGAGTGGATAAATGAAAGTTTCCCAGGGCTAACTCTAGAGTGTTATTAATGAGTTCCTCTGGGACACATCTTAGAGACTCCCAGAACGAATGCAGGAGTCATTTGAGGGGAACTGAACTTCCAGGGGTGTCTCTAATGGTGGTTAAGGTCAGAAAAGCATATTGTATAGTGGATAAGAGCAGGCCTCCAAGTCAGGCCCACTTAGGCTCTGCCAGTTAATAACTATCTGAACTGGGCAATTTTCTTAACCTCTCTGAACGTCTTTTTCTATAAATGACACTCACAATAGCACCTGCTTCATGGTGCTGCCTTGAGGACTGAGTGTAACAACACCCCTGTCCTTCTCACCGCCCCTGAAACATGGTGAGGCACTCACTGTAGTTACTACAACCACTACTACTAAAGTGACACCAGAGAGGTAGAGTCAAGATGGCGGTGCGGGGAGATACCTAGTTAGTGTCTCTGCACAACTAGGGCATCTGCCGGTCACTGGTGAGGAACCCTGATGCCCAAGGAGATGGGTGGAACCCCCAAGTGAACCAGTAGGATGTGGGGGGACTGAGGAGGGAGGAGAAGTGGAGGCTAGACAGGATCGGTGCCTCTGAGGCCGAGGAGAGCAGGAGAGGCAGGTGGGAGGGGCCCTCTGGGAGGAGCAGGGGAGGAGAGGAGGGCGTTTTCCCCACCCACTCAAACCCAGGAAGCCTGCTGGGCTCACAGGTGATGTCTCCCACCCTCTGAGCCCAGGGTTGGGGGGGCACGCCTGGCCCCTTCAGTTCCATTGAGCCTAAGCCCCACTCCCCACAGCCCCCAGGGCCTTTTCCAGCCCTGTGGGTCCTGAGCATAGGCCCCGCCCACTGCCCAAACCTCACCCTTGCTTCCTCCACAGCCAAGGCCTTTCCCCCCCCTTTTTTTCCCCTCCTCCTCTTTTTTACTACTGTGGTACTGTTGTACCTTCAGTTGTTGATTCATCTATATTTTTACTTTTATATTCTTTCTAAAATATCTGTTAGTTTCCTAGTCTAATTTTATTTTTTACTTTGTTATTGTCCTCCCTCTTTTTTTTATTTTGCCACCCCACATGGCTTGTGGGATCTTGGCTCAGGAGCTGGGGGTCGGGCCGAAACTCCTGTGGTGGGAGTTCCAAGCCCGAACCACTGGACTAACAGAGACCCAGACCCCAGGGAATATTCATCGGAGTGAGGTCTCACGGAGGTCCTCATCTCAGCACCAAGACCCAGCTCTATCCAACAGCCTACAAACTCCAGTGTTGGAAGCCTCAGGACAAACAACCAGTAAGACAGGAACACAATCCCACTCATAAAAAAAAAAAAGAAAAAAAAATGAGATGGTAAAAAAATATGTCACAGATGAAGGAACAAGGTAAAAACCTACAAGACCAAATAAATGAAGAGGAAATAGGCAATCTTCCTGAAAAAGAATTCAGAGTAATGATAGTAAAGATGATCCAGAATCTCAGAAATAGAATGGCGGCATGGATTGAGAAAATACAAGAAATGTTTAACAAAGATCTAGAAGAACTTAAGAACAAACAAACAGAGATGAACAACACAATAACTGAAATGAAAAATACACTAGAAGGAATCAATAACAGAATAACTGAGGCAGAAGAACAAATAAGTGAGCTGGAAGACAAAATGGTGGAAATAACTATCAAGGAGCAGAATAAAGAAAAAAAAATGAAAAGAATTGAAGACAATCTCAGAGACCTCTGGGACAACACTAAACGCACCAATATTCGAATTATAGGGTTCGAATTATAGGGTTCTTCCCAGAAGAAGGAGAGAAAAAGAAAGGGTCTGAGAAAATATTTGCAGACATTACAGTCGAAAACTTCCCTAACATGGGGAAGGAAATAGTCACCCAAGTCCAGGAAGCACAGAGAGTCCCATACAGGATAAACCCTAGGAAAAACACACCAAGACACATATTAATCAAACTAACAAAAATTAAATTCAAAGAAAAAGTATTTAAGGCAGCAAGGGAAAAACAAAAAATAACATACAAAGGAATCCCCATAAGGTTATCAGCTGATTTGTTCAGCAGAAACTCTGTAGGCCAGAATGGAGTGGCAGGAGTGATGAAAGAGAAAAACCTACAGCCAAGATTACTCTACCCAGCAAGGATCTCATTCAGATTCAACAGAGAAATCAAAAGCTTTTCAAACAAGCAAAAGCTAAGAGAATTCAGTGCCAACAAACCAGCTTTACAACAAATGCTAAAGAAACTTCGCTAAGCGGGAAGCACAAGAGAAGAAAAAGACCCACAAAAACAAACCCAAAACAATTAAGAAAATGGTAATAGGAACATACATATCAATAATAACCTTGAATGTAAATGCATTAAATGCCCCAACCAAAAAACACAGACTGGCTGAATGGATACAAAAACAAGACCCATATATATGCTGTCTATAAGAGACCCACTTCAGACCTAGGGACATATACAGACTGGAAGTGAAGGGATGGAAAAAGATATTCCATGCAAATGGAAATCAAAAGAAAGCTGGAGTAGCAATACTCGTATCAGATGAAATACACTTTAAAATAAAGACTGTTACAAGATATAAGGAGGGACACTACATAATGATCGAAGGATCAATCCAAGAAGATACAACAATTTTAAATGTTTATGCACCCAACATAGGAGAACCTCAATACATAAGGCAAATGCTAACAACCATGAAAGGAGAAATCGACAATAACACAATAATTGTAGAGGGCTTTAACACCCCACTTACTCCAATGGACAGATCATCCAAACAGAAAATAAATAAGGAAACACAAGTTTTAAATGACACAATAGACCAGATAGATTTAATTGATATTTATAGAACATTCCACCCAAAAGTGGCAGAATACACTGTCTTCTCAAGTACACATCGAACATTCTCCAGGATCACATCTTGGGTCACAAATCAAGCCTCAGAAAATTCAAGAAAGTTGAAATAATATCAAGCATCTTTTCTGACCACAACACTATGAGACTGGAAATCAATTACAGGAAAAAAACACTGTAAAAACCACAAATACATGGAGGCTAAATAGTGTGCTACTAAATAACCAAGAGATCACTGATGAAATCAAAGAAGAAATTTTAAAATACATAGTAATAAATGACAACAAAAACATGACGACTGAAAACCTATGGGACGCAGAAAAAACAGTTCTAAGAGGGAAGTTCATAGCAAGTCAATCTCATCTCAAAAAACAAGAAAAACCTCAAATAAACAATCTAACTCTACACTTAAAAAAACTAGAGAAAGAAGAACAAAGAAAACCCAAAGTCAGTAGAAGGAAAAAAATCATAAAGATCAGAGCAGAAATAAATGAAATAGAAACGAAGAAAATGATAAACCCTTAACCAGACTCATCAAGATAAAAAGGGAGAGGAAGCAAATCAATAAAATTAGAAATGAAAAAGGAGAAATCACAACTGACACTGCAGGAATACGAAGGATTATAAGAGACTACTACAAACAACTCTATGCCAATGAACTGGACAACCATGAAGAAATGGACAAATTCTTGGAAAGGTACAATTTTCCAAGACTGAACCAGGAAGAATTAGAAAATATAAACAGATCTATCACAAGTAATGAAATTGAAACTTAAATTAAAGTTAATTAAAATTAAATTAAAATTAAAAATCTTCCAACAAACAAAAGTCCAAGACCAGATGGCTTCAAAGGCGAATTCTATCAAACATTTAGAGAAGACCTAACACCAATCCCTCTCAAACTCTTCCAAAAAATTGTAGAGGGAGAAACACTCCCAAATTCATTCTATGAAGCCACCATCACTCTGATATCAAAACCAGAAAAAGATATCACAAAAAAAGAAAATTATAGACCAATATCACTGATGAATATAGATGCAAAAATCCTGAACAGCATACCAGCAAACAGAATCCAAGAACACATTAAAAGGATCATGCACCATGATCAAGTGGGATTTATCCCAGGGATGCAAGGATTCTTCATTATATGCAAATCAATCAATGTGATACACCATATTAACAAATTAAGGAATAAAAACCATATGATCATCTCAATAGATGCAGAAAAAGGTTTTGACAAAATTCAACACCCATTTCTGATAAAAACTCTCCAGAAAGTGGGCATAGAGGGAACCTACCTCAACATAATAAAGGCCATTTATGACAAAGCCACAGCCAACATCATCCTCAATGGTGAAAAACTGAAACCATTTCCACTAAGATCAGGAACAAGACAAGGTTGCCCACTCTCACCACTATTATTCAACATAGTTTTGGAAGTTTTAGCCACAGCAATCAGAGAAGAAAAAGAAATAAAAGGAATACAAATTGGAAAAGAAGAAGTAAAACTGTCTCTGTTTGCAGATGACATGATACTATACACAGAAAATCCTAAAGATGCTACCAGAAAACTACTAGAACTAATCAATGAATTTGGTAAGGTTGCAAGATACAAAATTAATGCACAGAAACCTCTGGTGTTCCTACAGACCAACAACAAAAAATCAGAAAGAGAAATTAAGGAAACACTCCCATTTACCATTGCAACAAAAAGAATAAAATAATTAGGAATAAACTTGCCTAAGGAGGTGAAAGACTTGTATTCAGAAAACTTAAAACACTGGTGAAAGAAATCAAAGATGACATAAACAGATGGAGAAGTATACCATGTTCTTGGATTGGAAGAATCAATATTGCGAAAATGACTATACTACCCAAAGCAATCTACAGATTCAGTGCAATACCTATCAAACTACCAATGGCATTCTTCACAGAATTAGAACAAAAAATTTTACAATTTGTATGGAAACACAAAAGACCCCAAATAGCCAAAGCAATCTAGAAAAACGGAGTTGGAGGAATCAGGCTCCCTGACTTCAACCTATACCACAAAGCTACAGTAATCAAGACAGTATGGTACTGACACAAAAACAGAAATATAGATCAATGGTACAGGATAGAATGCCCAGAGATAAACCCACCCACATATGGTCACCTAATTTACGACAAAGGAGGTAAGAACATACAATGGAGAAAAGACAGCCTCTTCAATAAGTGGTGCTGGGGAAACTGGACAGCTACATGTAAAAGAATGAAATTAGAACACTCCCTAACAGCATACACAGAAATAAACTCCAAATGGATAAAAGACCTAAATGTAAGCCTGGACACTATAAAACTCTTAGAGAAAAACAGGAAAAACACTCTTTGACATAAACCACAGCAAGATCTTTTTTGACCCACCTCCTAGAGTAATGGAAATAAAAACAAAAATAAACAAATGGGACTTAATTAAACTTAAAAGCTTTTGCACAGCAAAGGAAACCATAAATAAGACAAAAAGACATCCCTCAGAATGGGAGAAAATATTTGCAAATGAAACAACAAAGGATTAATCTCCAAAATATACAAACAGCTCAAGGAGCTCAATATCAAAAAAGCAAACAATCCAATTAAAAAATGGGCAGAAGGGCTTCCCTGGTGGTGCAGTGGTTGAGAATCTGCCTGCCAATGCAGGAGACCCAGGTTCGAGCCCTAGTCTTGGAAGATCCCACATGCCGCGGAGCAACTAGGCCCGTGAGCCACAACTACTGAGCCTGCGCATCTGGAGCCTGTGCTCCGCAACAAGAGAGGCCACGATAGTGAGAGGCCCACGCACTGCGATGAAGAGTGGCTCCCGCTCGCCGCAACTGGAGAAAGCCCTCGCACAGAAACGAAGACCCAACACAGCCAAAAATAAATAAATTAAAAAAAAAAAAAATTGGTCTTTATCTTATAAAAAAAAAAAAATGGGCAGAAGACCTAAATAGACATTTCACCAAGGAAGTCATACAGATGGACAAGAGGCACATGAAAAGATGCTCAACATCACTAATTATTAGAGAAATGCAAATCAAAACTACAATGAGGTATCACCTCACACTGGTCAGAGTGGCCATTATCAAAAAACCTAGAAACAATAAATGCTGGAAAGGGTGTGGTGAATAGGCAACCCTCCTGCACTGTTAGTGGGAATGTAAATTGATACAATCACTATGGAAAACAGTATACTGGGCATATACCCTGAGAAAACTATAATTCAGAAAGAGACATGTACCACAATGTTCGCTGCAGCACTATTTACAGTAGCCAAGACATGGAACCAGCCTAGATGTCCATCGACAGATAAGTGGATGAAGAAGATGTGGCACATATATACAATGGAGTGTTACTCAGCCATAAAAAGAAACAAAATTGAGTTATTTGTAGTGAGGTGGATGGACCTAGAGTCTGTCATACAGAGTGAAGTAAGTCAGAAAGCAGAAAACAAATACCATATGCTAACACATATATATGGAATACAAAAAAAAAAAAGGTACTGATGAACCTAGTTGCAGGGCAGGAATAAAGAGGTAGACATAGAGAATGGACTTGAGGACATGGGGTGGGAGGGGGAAGCTGGGGGGAAGTGAGAGTAGCATCGACATATATACACTACCGAATGTAAAATAGTTAGCTAGTGGGAAGCAGCAGCATAGCACAGGGAGATCAGCTCGGTGCTTTGCGATGACCTAGAGGGGTGGGATAGGGAGGATGGGAGGGAGGCTCAAGAGGGAGGGGATATGGGGACACGTGTATGCATATGGCTGATTCGCTTTGTTGAGCAACAGAAACTAGCCCAGTATTGTGAAGCAATTATACTCCAATAAAGATCTATTAAAAAAAAAAAAGTGACACCATTTTACCTTCCCCAAGCAGAAGGACAAGACAGTCAGAAATGGAGATCCCAGTGGTAACATTTTCACAATTATAATGTAAATCAGCACTTTTTAAGCGTTAGTTTTCTAGATGTTTCCTTTCCACAGAGTGAAGGACACCCATGTAATTAATCTTTTTCTAGCTGAATATCTCTTTACGAAGCAAAAAAGAGGGAAGTTACAGGTTATTGAGAAATTGCTTTCAGTCTACTGCCATATATTGACTGTCTGAACATTAATTTTGGAGTGGACTAATTAACAAGAAATTTTCTTTCTGTCCTTATTTTCATAGTTCCTTGTTTAGTACAAACCAGGCCATCCAGTTAATGAAATTAGTTCACTAGACAGAGCTGATGCCCTGAGAGACCACTGCAGGGGGAGGGTGGGTATTTCACACACAGGGTACAGGAACACATGGCAGCTATTTCTGAAGCTGAAAAAAAGGAACATCAACACATTTCAGTGAGTTTTTCCCCTGAAAATTGTGCCAGGTACACATTTTACATTTTCACATGTCAGGAAGCTGAATATCTTAAAATATGGGAATGAATTCAACTCCAGTGCTATATACTAAAATCCTAAATCACTCTTATCATACAAAGGATCCAAAAGGTAAGTGAAATGAAGCTTTATAATTTTTTAATAAAAGAAAAATAAAGCCAAGGGAGGAAAATGAAATCTAATGAGTAAAAATATAATTTATAGGGAAAACCATAAAATTTTTCTCGGTGAAATTAAATCTGGTAGTCATATTGGAAAATAGAACTCCCAGTTCTGTATTGAAACTGATGCCTTAAAAAAACTGGGAGTACAAAATTATCTTGCAATGTTCCCAATTTCTACCTTGTCTATTAAGAAGAATGATCTTCAAACTGTGCAGATAGGACAAACATTAAGTGGGAACTGAACCCCAAGATACAGAGAAGCGTAAAAGAATATGTGGTCACAGTAAATGTTATCATGCTTTCAGACCAAGATGTATTATATTTCAGGATATAAAAGGAATGTGCAGGTGCAGTCAAGGACCCAAATAGATTACTAGTGAGAAATCATAGAGAAATAGAGAGGAATCTTAAGACTTGAGGGGAAAAAAATGTCTTTCTCTTCCAAAAGGTAAGCCCAAGAAACTACCAAAAAATAAATTTCGTATATCAATATATATATGGCAAAATCCTAAAATGGTTTATGGCTTGCCAATACTTAGGAAACTGATAGAAGGTCAAGGTGATCCATAGAATCCAAGTGGGTTCACTAAGGGAAAAAACTGCCCAACTAACCAGCAGTTAAGGACTGGTCACAGACACTATATACCAGGATTTTAGTTATGCAGTTTAAAAGCTCCTCAAAAAAAAAAAACAAACCCTCATGGACCAAGGGCATATTTGCATACTCAGTGTAGGTGAATTCATAAATGGTTGAATAATATTAAATATGGATAAGAATCCACTTAGAGGTTTAAGGAGTTTCGTATCTGGTCTAGTTCTTTTCTGTAGTGTTGTCCATGACCTGAATGAACACCGGCACATAAATCTCAATTGCATGATTATCTCATTAAGTTACAATAAGTACTTTAAAAGATTTTTGCCTTTTTCCCCAGATTGGTGGAAAATTGGGTCCAAAATAAATAAGATGAAATTAATGAAATGTAAATAGGAAATTTTACATATCACTTCAAATGACAAACATACAAGGCTTTTCTCACTTTGTGTTCAGAATGACCCTGTGAGGTGGGTATTACATTTGCCACGTTACAGATGATGATACTGAGGTTTGCCAGATTAGTAACTTTCCCAAGTCCTGTTACAACCTCTTGCTTCCATTATCACATCTTCATTTCGTCAGTGTAACTCTCCTGCCTCCCTCATGTAAGGAAACTTGTGATTACATTGGGCGTACCCAGATAATCCAAGATGATCTCCTCATCTCAAGATCTTTAACTTAATTCCATCTGCAAAGTTTCTTTTGCTACACTGAGTAACATTCACAGGCTTCAGGAATTCAAACATGGACCTCTTTGGGGGCCATTATTCAGCCTAACCATACTGCTGCATGCTGAGCAGGGTGGGGAGTTGTTGGTGATGAGGTCAGAGAGGTGACTGGGAACTAAATCACATGGGCCTTGAAGGTCGTCCTAAGAATCTTGGGTTTTACCGTAAGTTAAGTGGAAAGCCACGCAGAGGAGTGACAGGGTTGAACTGTGTCTTTAAGGACCACCCCAGGGGCTGTACTAAGAGACTGCAGGGAGGCATGATAGGTGCAGGGGGAAGAGTGAGGGGGTGCTTGCAGTGATGTAGGTGAGAGATGATGGCAGCTCACAGCAGGGTGGTATCAGCGGAAGTGGTCAGAGGTGGTTGGATTCTGGAGACACTGAAGAGTAGAGCCAACAGGATTATCTGGCAGATTCAACGTGCTCAGAGAAAGAGGGGTCGAGGGTGCTTTCTTTTTCATCTGAGCAGCTCAAAGAATGGAGTAGGGGCTTCCCTGGTGGCGCAGTGGTTGAGAATCTGCCTGCCAATGCAGGGGACACGGGTTTGAGCCCTGGTCTGGGAAGATCCCACATGCCACGGAGCAGCTGGGCCCGTGAGCCACAACTACTGAGCCTGCGCGTCTGGAGCCTGTGCCCCGCAACGGGAGGGGCCGCGATAGTGAAAGGCCCGCGCACCGCGATGAAGAGTGGCCCCCGCTTGCCGCAACTAGAGAAAGCCCTCGCACGAACCGAAGACCCAACACAGCCAAAAATAAATAAATAAATAAATAAAATAAAGTAGCTATAAAATTTAAAAAAAAAAAAAAAAAGAATGGAGTAGTCATCAACTCAAATGGAAACTTCTGTAGAAAGAGTAATTGGAGGGGTAATTAGAAAAGAACCATACATTCTGTTTTGGCTGTGTCAACCATCATGACTATTAGACATCCAAGCAGAGATATTGAATAGAGTTGGACTTAGGAATCTGGAATTTAAGAGAAAATTTGGAGCTAGAAATACAAATCTGGGAATATGAGAATTGTCAGCATATAGATGGTATTTTCAGTCATAAGACTGGGTGAGATCATCAAGGGGGTAAGTGTAAGGTAAGTAAGAGATGAAGAAGGTCTGAATTCTGGAGCATATCCATATTTTCAGGACAGGAAGGAGAACGGAAGCTATAAACAGAGGCTAAGAGAAAATCAGGGTGCAAGTGTAGTTCCTGGAAGACAAGTGAGAAGAGTGAATAGATTAAGGACGATAAGTTATCATCTATGACACATGAGATAAGTACAGAGAACCAGACTGACGAACCCACGTGATCTGGGGTAGTCTGATAACTCTGAGTGGGAAGAGCCAAGACAGTGAGTTGATGTAGATAAATCACTTAGAACAATGGTTTCCAAGCTTTGCTTCATTTTGGAATCACCTGAGAATCTTTCAAAAGTGGTGACACTTGGCTCCCTCCCCCAGACACCCTGATTAGGAATTTTTAAAGTTCCCCAGCTGAATCTAATGTGCAGCAAAGTTTGGGACACACTAGTTTAGAAAAATGCCCAGTGTATCAAAAGCTTTCTCAGTATAAATTAAGTTGAGGAAGCTTGTGGGAAGAGAGAGGGTTTAAGGGGAGGGAGGGGGTGGAAATCAGTGTGCAACTAGCAAATTATGTGGACAGCATAATTGTAAACTAGGTGCTTGTTATTAAAGGGTTGCGCTGGCAGACGTAATTACAGTTGAAAAAAATTTACATTACAAATTACTTTTGGTGCACCAAAATTTTTGGTCCTTATACCAAAATTAAGTAGGTACTTGTTTCTGCTCAGCATCTGTTGCACAAAAGCAAAAAAAAGTCTCTAAGAATGAGACTTATGCCTCCAAATGGTGGGCCAGACCCCAAAAGGCACCAACTGAAAGAAGCCAGTAAAAAGTCACCCTCAATCCCAGCGACAATTTGTAGGGATGCTTCCCAAGCAGTACGAAAAGCGATTTCTGCCACCACGTCAGACTGCCTGCAGAATAAGGTCACAGATAGGTTTTCTTTCTCTTGTAGCTGATGTAACCCTATCCAGACTGGGTTTTTTTCTCCCTCCTAGAAAACTTGCAGCTGTGAGTTTAATGCCAAGTTGCCTGTTTCAAATAAAGTTCAATAAAGAAGGCCTAACTCAGATAAGAGGCTCTAGGAGATTCTTTATACACCAGCTGTTAACTTTTGTGTTGAAATTCTGGTTGGATATTTGATGCTTTCCTTTAATTCAGAAAAGCACTTAAAGCACTTAGGGAAGCACCAGATTGATTTTCAACTTGGGAACCCCCAGTCCGCAGAGCAACTCAGAAACAGTTTCACTAACATTGTGTGAGTGTTTTCTGCTCTATCAAGCAGGTAAAATGGAGTTAGAAATGCATTCTGGACAAAGAGTTTGCTTATGATGCAATAAGGAGTTTATACTGAAGGAAATGTGGACAAAATCAGGAGGGAAATCGGATGGGAGTGACCTGACTTGATAGGAGGATTCAGAGATTAGTAGAGGGGGGGCTGACAGCTAGGAATTGGGGTGGCAATTGGAAAGGAAAGACCTGGAAAAAAAAAAAAAGAGAGAACCCTGTCAGAGAGAAGGGGTAGATAAAATAATAAACTAATCATCAGGAACAGGAGAGAGAAGAAACAAAAGAAAGAGAAAAAGAAGACAGTCCCCGAACAAGGGAGAAAAGGAATAAGCCAGTTAATATGGAAAACTTTGGGCAGGGAAAGGAACGGGACCAGCATAGAACTGGACGATGAGGTGGTTAGGGCAGAAGCTGGGAGAAGACTGCCCAGGTTCTGATGTGAAGGAGGAAATAAGATCAAACTCGCTGTTTTCTGCCATTATTGGCAACTTTTCAAACTGTCATACCTACAGCAAAAAAGCATCAGAGTAATACAAAAACTATCTGTAGATAACAGAGATTCAAATAGTTGTGGTTAATTTATTACTGATACGTTTCCAATGTGAAAGGTGTGATGAATGTCCAAAACAAGGATGATGCAACTGACAAGCAAATTTGGTTGTACACGTGGCGTGAAGAACAAGATAATAAAGCCATTTCAAAACACTTCGGTAAAATGTCTCTTAAGGACCATGATTAAGCCTATTTTCAAAGAAGTTAGTGAAATGTTACATCTGATTTATAAAATTAGAATGTACTTTTTACAGAGGAAATAATTGCAATATATAAAATAATAATCCTGAGAAATAATACACATAACATACCAATAATATGCAAAGCATATGCTAAGAATATCCCAAGATTATTAAGTAAAGTGATTTAGTAAATCTGGAGTAGAGTCTAGACATCTGTATTTTTATAAAACCTCATGCATGCATCTGATGTATATACATCCCCAGAGCCACTGGCCCAGAAGATGTCAGATTCAAATGAAGAATAAACTTGTGGCCAATAAGCATTTTAAATAATAACTGAAATTTATGACTAACAACACTTTACTGTTGATGCCTAATGTCATCAATCAAAACCGCACCAAGACTTTGATAAATAGAAACATGTCATGGACCACAAGGGCATTGACACATTCCCAGGAACCTCCCAAATAGGATGCAGTTTCTGAAATATTTATATTAATAATATTTTACTCATAAAAATTTTACTTAGGGTAGGATACACATCTCTTTTGATTTGACATCTCTTCTCATGCTACCCATCAATAGGAATATAGATTTTTCTTAAACCTGATTATTTCTAGTGCTTTACACGGTGAAAGAACACATCTTTGTGATTTTGCAGGGGCCCTCTGGGAATCATAAATACAGTTTTAGATACAAAAGATATCCTGAGAGTTTTACTTTTTGTTGTTCATGTTCTATACTGTCTGATTTTGGGAAGACAAAATAAAAAATATTATCAGAGGAGATATAGACACTTGATTAAGTGGGTGCCTGAGAAACAGTACTTGTTACCTATTTAATTGAAGTGACAAAAAATTAAAAATAAACATTGAAGGTAACATAATTGTAAAAATGTTAGCTCTTTCAGAAGTGAGGATTCTTCTCTTTTTTGTTGTTTTCTTAAATAAGCCAGGATGTGACAAAGTCAGCCTAAAGCACAGAAAGTTACTCTGATAAGACAATCTTTGCTATGTAGGTAGATGACACTGAAAGATTAACCCTTCATATTGTCCTTCATATTGTAAGTGAAAGCCATAAATGGTAAATCAAGGAAGCAATTTCATCAACATTGAGCAAATTTGCTAAGCCATTAACACATTCCATAGCTTTTCAGACTCAGGTATTATAAACCAAGGCAAATAAAATTTACATTCCAAGCTTTGCCTTTCCTTGCGCTCTTTAGTTTTCTGGAACATACTGGCTGGCACTTGAGGACAAATCCTGTGAGACCACGAGAACTAATTTCAGAAGATGTTATTAGCATAGGATGCTTTCATCATTACTACCTTCAAGTAGTCAATAAAGAAGCATTTTTAAAGGTTCTCAGTTTCGATTTCCAGTACAGTCAGTACCAGTAGCTACAACCCCCATAAACTCTTCGGAGTCCTCAATAAGTTTTAAGAGTGTAAATGGGTTTGAAGAACAAAAAAAGATAAAAGGAAAAATGACAGAGGAGTACTATTTTAGGGGAAAACTATTCTTTTCTTTGAAAAATAGAAGCACATTTGTTGTCGTATTTTCTCTGACACTGTTGCTCCTAGAGTAGTCTCAAACACCAATATTAATTGTAACTTTAAACCGAACCAAAGTGACCAACTTCTATTTCATAGAGAAAACTTCAAAGTAGATAATGGAGAATTGCCTGTCACCAATCAGCGTTTTAGCCAACAAGGAGAACTCATAAATACATCTAACACAACTTTCTAAAGACACACACTTGCTACAACTTTATATCCCTTCTGAAAGTGGCAGAAATTAATGAAAGATATAGCTTATCTGTAGCATGTTAAAAGCAAAAGCATGTAAAAATAAAATTATGCTCAGTGATCAATGTTTCAGGGGTTTATCTTACTTTGAAATAATTTAGGTGTCCAGTGATTATCCATCAATTAGCTCTATTTAATCAGTCTAAGGATTCAAATTCCCTAGAGTTCTTTTTTTAAAATTGAGATATAATTCACATACCATAAAATTAGCCTTTTTTTTCTATAAATCATCTTCACAGTTGTTCTCTCTTTTTTTAAAATTTATTTAATTAATTTATTTTTGGCTTCGTTGGGTCTTCATTGTTGCGTGCCGGCTTTCTCTAGTTGTGGCGAGCGGGAGCCACTCTTCGTTGCGGTGCGCGGGCTTCTCATTGCGGTGGCTTCTCTTGTTGCGGAGCACAGGCTCTAGGCGTGTAGGCTTCAGTGCTTGTGGCTCGCGGGTTCTAGAGCGCAGGCTCAGTAGTTGTGGCGCACGGGCTTAGTTGCTCTGTGGCGTGTGGGATCTTCCTGGACCAGGGCTCGAACCTGTGTCCCCTGCATTGGCAGGCGGATTCTTAACCACTGCACCACCAGGGAAGCCCCAAAATTAGCCATTTTATTGTGTACAATTCAGTGGTTTTTAGTATATTCACAAGATTGTACAACCATCACCATTACCCAGAATATTTTCATCACCCCAAAAAGAAAACCCATACCCATTAGCAGTCATTCTCTATAATTCCCTTTCCCCTCTATCTCAGCAACTGCTAATATATGTTATGTCTCTATGTTTTACCTATTCTGGACGTTTCACATAAATAGAATATACAACATGTGGCTTTTAGTGTCTGGCTCCTTTCTCTTAGCATATTGTTTTCAAGGTTCATCCATCCTAGAGCAAGTATCAGTATTTCATGCCTATTAGGGCCAAATAGTATTTCATTGTATGGATATACCACATTTAGTTTATCTGTTCATCAGTTGGTGGACATATGGGTTGTCTCCACTTTTTGGTTGTTACGAATAATGCTGCTATGAGCATCTGTATACAAGTTTTGGTATGAAAATATGTTTTGAATTTTCCTGAGTGGAACCTAGGGGTGGAATTTCTAGATCACAAGGTAACTGTACATTTAATTTTTGAAGAACTACAGAACTGTTTTCCACAGCAGCTGCATTATTTTACATTCAGACCAGCAGTAGCTGAGGGTTCCAAATTCTCTACATTCTCACCAACACTCATTATTGTGTATTTGATTCTAGCCATCTTGGTGCACATGAACTGGTATCTCATGGTGGTTTTGATCTGCAGTTCCTTAATGACTAATGACGCTGAGCATCTTTTTCATATGCTTATTGTCCATTTGTATATGTTCTTTGGAGAAATGTCAAGTCAGATCCTTTGCCAATTTTTCAATTGGTTGTCATTTTATTATTAAATTCCCTAAAGATCTTGGAAATTATCTTCAAGCTGACATACTACAAAACATGATTCCTACTAAAATAAAGCATCTGTCAAAATAATAATTCAATTTAGTTGTAGAAAAAGTGGCATTTTTCATAACCAGTCAGTACACCTGCATAAGTTTAGAGAAAGCATGTCCAAATAGAATAAAAATGTGCTTTTACATTATACTTGACATTGATAAATCAGAGAAAATATTGGTTTTTTTATTATACCAAAATTATTCAGCTAGTCTTATTTGCCAAAGGTTTACCTTAGTTACATCAACTTGGATTCTTAAAATGTTTCTGAGTTAGTTTCTGCAAGAGTACATTTTATTTTAATTGTAGCATATTGAAAGTATTATTAGTTCAAGCTCCCTGTTTTCTTGGAATTTTAGAGACACTGAAAGGACGCTTATCTCTACAAGCCAGCTGGAATAGAGCTCCTTTATTCTTCTCTTTACTCTTTCCCTGTCCTTCAGCACTAAGACAATATTCTCATCTCTTCACATCTGAGCATCTAATACGTCTGAAGGTGGAACACTGCTGTCTGCCTGACTTCTCTCATTCCTCAAGACAGCTTTTCTTTCTTAAAACAAGTTCTATCACCTATTCTTCAATCTTTGTTACACCTGAAATTTCCACCCCCCCCCCCACCCTTAGTCTTTTTGTTTAAAATTGAATCTTTTTCACTGTTACTGTTTCCATTCTTATTTGTTTTTGTCTCTCTTTTTTTTAAATCATCTTTCACTGCCCGAGGCAAACAGACTGGAGAGTGGTTCCGCAATCCTTTGTTTATTATTGCTTTTGACTTTATCCTAATCAAACTTTCTTAAGCTCTCTCTCATGCTCCATCCAGCTCAAATGCCTCTTAATTTGCATTAGAACACTAATATCACAAATGGTGTAACACAGACATCCTTTTTCTGTCGTTCAGAATGGTAATTTCTAAAGTATTCTTATCTATGTTTTCTCTACCTCATTTCTTCATAATCGCCTTGGAGACAGGTATCAGGAAGGAAGGGGAAGCAGGAGGGAGCATGGGAGAGAAGGAGGGAGAGAAAGAAGGAAAAGCAGAGACGGAGAAGATGGAGGGAGAAGTCTGCTTTGCTGCTTGGAAGCAGCGAATAGGACTCCTCATTCCCACCTTCCTACATTAAAAAACTTTGGTTTTACTCCATAAATTCTATAAAACACATTTGTAATATAATTACAGGGGCCTAAAACATAATAATAGTCTTGTCCATCAATCACACTTGTTCTTCAAATTGCTCTTTCACCTGAGTGAGCAAGACTCCTTGTGTGAGGGACGTGGCCCTCACAAGAGGAAGGAAAACCCAGAGGAAGGAGAAGTTGCAGAATATTCAGGGAATATTGAAGAAGATAAAAATTAGAAAGTTTTCAAGGGCCGTAAATGCCACACTGGGAGCCTGAATGTCACTCTCTATCCTGTCTTGACTTAAGGAAGGACAGTAAATTCTGAACGGGACTTCTTTGCATATGCTGTTCCCTGTGCCTGCAGTGGTCTTGTCTCTGGCCCTCACTCCCTGCACACTACTCCCCTTTTCTTGGTAGAGCTGGCTCCTTCTCATGTTTGGCTTAAATGTTTACTTCCTCATGACACCCTCCACATGTGATCCATTCCCTCGGCACTTTTTTTTCACAGCATCTGTGATTTGTTTCTATATAATTAATTAAACCACCAAGTGTAATGATGTGTTTATTTATCTGCCCAGCCTCTCCACTGGCATAAAGTGTCACAAAGTTAGGGACCATGAGTTTGTTTACAATGTTTCCTTAAAAATAATGACCATCTCTATCCAGCATTCATATCCCCATCCAGCCAAATCCTTCCCTCTCTTCCAGACCCAAATCAAGTCCATCTCTTCCATGAAACTGCTCACCCCTTTCTGTCCACAATGCATCAAGAAGAGGAGAGGGCAAAACAAAGACCCTCATAAAGCATCTACCTTTTTAAGCAGGCAAAAAAGAGAGACGGAACCCTAGGAAGGAGAGGAACAGAAGTCAATGTCCCTGACCCCAAGAGAAAAGAGAGTTTCAAATAGGAGTTGGTAAACAGCCTTAGAAACTGCACAGATGCAGAACGGGCTGTGAACAAAAGCTTTTCCACTTGGAGATCACCACTGATCTTTAAGAGAAAGTTGCAAGACAAATACTGTATGATCTCACTTATATGTCAAATCTAAAAAAAAAAAAAAGCTCTACGGATACAGAGAACACATTTGTGGTTGCCAGAGTCAGGTCAAAAAGTCCCAACTTCAAGTTATAAAATAAATGTCATGGGGATGTAATGTACAGTACGCTGACTATAGTTAATAATAGGGTATTGCATATTTGACAGTTGCTAAGAGAGTAGATCTTAAACGTTCTCATCACAAGAAAAAAAAATTTGTAACTACGTGTTAAATAGACTTATTATGGTGATGGTTTAGTAATATACCATATATTTAATTATCATGTCATACACCTGAAACTAACATAATGTTATGTCAATTATACCTCAATTTTTGAAAGAAAAAGAACATTAAGAAAAAAGAGGATGCTTCATCGGGGTGATAGGGATGGAAAGCAAATTGTCAGGGTTCAAGAGTGTGCTTTTGAGAAGCCAGGAAAAAAGAAGAAAAAGAAGGAGAAGGGAGGAGAAGGAGAAGAAGGAGGAGGAGGGGGAGAGGGAGGGGGAAGGGGGAGGGGAAAGAGGAAGGGGAGGAGGGGAGGGGGAAGGAGGAGGGGGAGGGAGGAGGAGGAAAGAGAGGAAAGGAAGAAGAGGAGAAGTAGCTTGTGTCTGAGGAAGAGAGAAATGTGGATAGTTGACAAGAGAAAGATTAAAAACATAGGGGCGGGCTTCCCTGGTGGCGCAGTGGTTAAGAATTCACCTGCCAAGGCAGGGTTCGAGCCCTGGTCTGGGAAGATCCCACATGCCGCGGAGCAACTAACCCCGAGCGCCACAACTCCTGAAGCCCGCGTGCCTAGAGCCCGTGCTCCGCAACAAGAGAGGCCACCGCAATGAGAAGCCCGTGCACCGCAACAAAGAGTAGCCCCCGCTCGCCGCAACTAGAGAAAGCCCGCACGCAGCAACAAAGACCCAACACAGCCAAAAATAAATAAATAAAAACAAAGCAAAAACCCAGAGAGGCAAGACGGTGCTGAACGAGGTTGGGAGGGAACTGTTAGTGATGTGTTGTTAAAGGAAGCTTCAGAACATTCCTTACAGAATTGCCAAGATTGCATAAGGCAGTAACCTAATTTCACATTTGCTCTTTCCTCACCTGTGGGAACAATGGCAGGAAGCCATAGAAGAGACAACAGCAATAAGGTCTCTGTCAATAAGACACTGAGGCCTGAGCACAAAACCAACTGCGAGGGGAGGGTTGCTTGTACCGCAAAGCCCAAACCCACCCATCCACCTTCTCATGAGGTCTTTACCAAAATTCATGTACGTGGCTCTCGCTCGCATCCCTAAGAAAGGGATTTGCAAAACCTTCCCCCATGCATCACAGAATTCCAGATCTGGAAGAGACATTAAAAATGATCTAATCATCCACCACAATGGACCCAAGTCAAGGATGATGTTTTCCTTTCCCCACTGTAGTTTCCTTTTTTCTCTGCAGGATAATATTTCTTTTAATAAAGTTCACTCTTCCACCAAAATATGACAAAGGCATAGCCGATAAATAGAATGTCTCATCTTTCCATCTCTGAGTCTCTAACTGGTTTAATAATTCACTCCCTCTCAGGGCCTTAAAAATGGAACTTTTATCTTTGAATCCATCTATAAAAACCATTCTCTTCTCCTCCCACTTGCTAAATGGACTCCATTTATCACTCATTTTATGGGTGCTTATCTACTCCAAGGGAAGTCTGATCAGATAACCTGGTCCTTAGAAAAGCAGAGGAAGATTGTTAGGAATGGCTTCTATTGTTTGAGAACCTCTCTTTGATCTGAAATTTTTAGGAAGGTTATAGGATGTCTCCAGGGTGTTTTGCATTTTTGATGGCCCAGGAAATTATTACCTTGGTCTCAGAGTCTGGAGAGCCTTTGCTAAACATGTTCGCTGGATCCAACCCTTCAGGATGATTTGAGAATGAGCTTAATCCCCAGTCCGAGACTGTACATTCCTGGTTTAATGTTGTGATATAATATGACAGATTTATACATTGCTCTGACATAATGAAATGCAATGAGATGAAGTGTTTTATTTACACAGTAACCTCTCATTTCAACAGCTCATGGACTGCTGTATAGGCTTTCTTGGCCTTGTAGAAAAGGCCCCAGGAAACATCCCTGTGAGCCTTGCAGCACAGCCTCGCCAGTTCACAAAGACCAAAGCTCTAGGCCAGGAAGTCAGGAAGGAAGAAAACAACAATATAAACAAAGAAGAAAAAAAACCAGGAGGCCTGGGCACATCTACTCCTCAAAGGCACCCATACAGCTCTCGGCTGCCCAGGTGGCCTCTCCTCTATCCGGATACAGAGACCACAGAGTAAATGTTTGTTGAATGAATCCCTTCCCAGGTTCGGCACTCACTCAACAAACACGGTTGATCATTCCTTCAGTGAACACTGTTCCCTCTAGGAGAGAAAAGGCAGTCGTACAAAGATGAAAGGGATATAGCTCTGCATTCAAGGAGAAGGCAGCCTTGTGAGGAAAGCAGACAAACACTTAAAATTGAAGTGCTGTGCCCTACAGGAGCTGACATACTGGGTGTTAGGGAAGGGGATGCGGAGAAGAGATTAAATCCTGGGGTAGTTGTAGAAAACTTTAGAGAATCATCTCAGATGAAAAGCATTTCAGCTGTTATGGACCAAACTCACAGGACTCAAACTCACCTCCCCAGGTGGAGAACATGGGGAAAGATTTGGTGCCTTCTACCAGAGGCTCTGGCTATCATGTTAGAAGGTACAGGAGTTCTTGGTCACGACTCTTCAGGAAATTTGAGAAGTAAATGAGTGAGTGTGATAGAGGGACACTGGCTCACCATCTTCCAGAGCACGACCAGGACTGGGCGTGGCGGAGAGCAGGGGACACCCTAGATAACAATGTTCTTATTTACTAGAGCAAAGCATATCCTCCCCCAAGATGGGTTTTCCAGTGTATTGGGGTAGAAGCAAGTGAATGCCAAAAAGCCTTCTTCGTCACCAACTTGGTAAAACAAGAAGGAACTGGCTTGCTCCAAGGCTTCCCTCCACCCTCCAGCTGTTAGAGAGAGAAGTAAAAGCAGACCTCATTCTAAAGTAAAGCCTTGCTCCTCAAAGTGTGGCCGAAGGACCAGCCGTACAAGCATCAGCTGGAAGCCTGTTAGAAATGCAGACGCTCGGGCCCCGGCCCCAGCCTGCTGCCTCAGAAGCTGCACTCTAACGAGATCCCCAGGTGATGTGCAAGCAGGGCCAAGTTTGACAAGTCCCGCTCCAGACCAGCAGGGGGGCTAAATACTGGAATCACCTGAGGGGCTTTTTCAACAAATGATCCCACCCCCAGGAATTCTGATTTAAATAGCCCAGCTCCCTAAGTGATTCCAAATGTGCAGGGAAGGTGGTTCAGCACCCAGAGAGACCTCCAGTTCCTCCATGAGAACCTTTGAAATAGCCGCAGGTCTGGATGCCGCCGCCATGGAATCAGCACAGGGGCACAGGGAAGCCCAGGGAAGCAGCTGCCCGTCCCGGTGCAGGTAGGAGCGGGCACCAGGCCTGGCTGGCCACACCCAGGGGCCACAGCTCATCAGGACTGTTCACTGTGCATTTCAGGATGTGGACTCCGTGTTGAAATTTGCCATGGTAGATCAAAACACGAAGCCTGGAATGTTCTATGCCTGCGTGTTTAGCTCGTCCTCAAACAAGTCTTTTGCAATTAGGGGAGGAGGAAGGTTGTCCAAAAAAGTTAGGGGCCAAAAGTTGAAGAGCCAAAAAAAAAAAAAAAGCCCCAAAAAACAAGAGGACAAAAAGAGGAGTTACCCTAATGAAGCGACACCCAGCAAACCCCTGCGGTGAGTCAGCACGGGGAGGCCCAGCCCCTTCGAGGGGAGCCTGGAGCTCAGCGCGGGGCTGGGCAGGGCTGTGTGTGGGCAGAAGCTGCTGCTTCTCGTCCCAAGACCAAGTCTGAACAGCAACTTCCCTCCCTCAGCTGCTTGAACTGTTTTTTTTTTTTTCTCTGAGGCTGGAAAAGAAGTGTCACATTTTGCTCCCTCCTGAGCCCGCTCCCCACCCTCTCCCAGGGACCGTGCGCTGGGTGGAGGGCGCGCTGGGAGCCACCTCCAGCCTCGGGTGACGGTGACTGCGGGAAGAACTTTCAGCCCCTCTCATCCTCGCACTATGAAGTTCCTCGGGAAGCCCAGCAGCCGGAGAGCTGCTTTTCTGCCTCTTTGCTTGCTCTTTTTGAAGATTCTGCACCCAGGGCACAGCCATCTTTACAGCAGCCGCTATGCTGGGTAAGTGGAGAGGCTCTCATGCCCTGATCAGCTTGGACTCCGGTCAGGGGGCTGGTATGCGCCTTGCCTCACTTTCTCTGGTCTGTAGTCTCTGCGGGAATCTGTATGCTTTCCCGGTCACCTAACATTAAATGTATGTGCAGTCCCCTGGCTCTTTGGAGAGAACGTGGTGGACGCAAGTCTAGTTTCTCATACTTTTTATGCCGTGCCAACCTCAGCCGTGGACCGGTGTTGATGGGGATTCTGTCTTCGGAACAGCGGTGGCCAGTATGTGCAGTGTTTGCCTTGGTGGTTGCTCGGCAGGAAGGATGCTGTTGTGACACGTGAATTGTGAGCTGAAAACTAAAGCTTCCCCTTTAGGATTGTATGCAGAAGCCGTGGGTGGAAATTCACCAGTGATTAAAAATCGTGTGGGTTTTTTTTTTTTTTTTTGAGTGCTTGTTAGCCTACAGAGGGGTTATTAGATTTTCTAATCTGAGCGATGCAAATGGGTCGACTCAAAATAAGAAGAATAAACGTAGGCAACTGTAAAATTATGGGTGTTTTTCTGAAGGGAGAAACACAGAAGGGGAAAACCATTTGTATTTCCCCGCTCTGTGGGTTAGCACGCTTTGTGTTTGCTTCGCATAACGAGGCACGGGGCTGCGTGTAAAGCGGCTGGGACTGCGCATGTCATATTATCCCGAAGGGTTGCTTCGAAATATGCAGCGCGTGCTTTGCTTGAATTTGCAAGGGGTCGTTCTTTGAATCTGGAAATTATGGCATTCCTGCATTTTAGGGCTGGAAGAACCTTAAATAGCTTCTCTAGTTCAATTCCTTTCTACAGAGGAGGAAAACCAGGGTCTTAAATTTTTTTTTTTTCTTATTTTAAAAATCTTTAATTGAGGTGTAGTTGATTTACGTTATATTCGTTTCTTTTAAAAAATTTATTTATTTTATTTTGGCTGTATTGGGTCTTCTTTGCTGCACGCTGGCTTTCTCTAGTTGCGGCGAGCGGGGGCTACTCTTCCTTGTAGTGCGCGGGTGGCTCATTGCGGTGGCTTGTTGCACAGCTCGGGCTCTAGAGCGCAGGCTCAGTAGTTGTGGCACACAGGCTTAGTTGCTCCGCGGCATGTGGGATCTTACCGGACCAGGGCTCGAACCCGTGTCCCCTGAATTGGCAGGCAGATTCTTAACCACTGTGCCACCAGGGAAGCCCTACAATGTTATATTAGTTTCAAGTGTACAACATAGTGATTCAAAATTTTTAGAGATTATACTCCATTTAAAGTTATTATAAATTATTGACTATATTCCCTGTGCTGTACAATATATCCTTGTAGCTTATTATTTTATTTTTTAACAGCTTTATTGGGGTGTAATTGCTTTACAATGGTGTGTTAGTTTCTGCTGTATAACAAAGTGAATCAGCTATACATATACATACATCCCCATATCCCCTCCCTCTTGCGTCTCCCTCCCACCCTCCCTACCCCACCCCTCTAGGTAGTCACAAAGCACCGAACTGATCTCACGTGCTCTGCAGCTGCTTCCCACTCGCTATCTATTTTACGTTTGGTAGTGTGTCTATGTCTATGCCACTCACTCGCTTCGTCCCAGCTTACCCTTCCCCCTCCTCTTAAATCTTTTAAAATAGACTACAGTTGCTCAATGATGGCCAGTTGAGGAAAACTTTCATATCGATATGAATGACGGCCAGGTCTTGAAGCAAAGTTGTTCTTTCTAGGAATCGTGTAGAGAAGGATTTATAAGTGTGACCCTGGAAAAGAGAATTGTTTCCGTTTCTCTCCTGAAGAATCTGGGCACTGCTTTAGAGTTCCCCTGAATACAGTACTTACAGAGGAAATTGTTCCCTCAGTTTAAGGGGACGCAGGATGGGGGTGGAGGTGTTGGTGGGGATAAGGGCTATGGATGGTAATACGATCCCCAAATTTTCCACTCCGGTGTTCCCGGGAGAAACAGAGGAGTTAACATCTGAGGGCTGCTTTTACGTCTCCTGGACACACGGTCCAGGCTTTACGTCCATTATTTTTCACCGCCCTCGGAGCCCTGGGTAAGGAAGACGTGTTTAGTGACTGACGGTGCGGGCTAAGGTGTGGAGGCGTTTACTCCGACTCTTAATGGATGTCAGGCCTGTGATAAACCTATCACGGATTTAGATGCGCCCGTGTGACGTAGGACCTCGCTCCTCCGCCCAGCGGCAGCCCCGTCCATAATGATTTCAGTGTGTGGCCCTCATCAATGGTAAGTGACCAAGCCTGCTTCGGCGGAGCAGGTGTGCACACTTCCCTAAACGCCACTTAGAAGAAACGAGGCCAAAGGCGGCGGCCTTCTCTTAGAGAATTTCGACTCTTTGTGGACGAAGTTGCACTACCTTTTCTGTTGTTCTGCAAAGAAAGTAATAGTTGCCATTTTCTCTTTGGCTGCTACCTAATAAGTTAGTCCCAAATGTATAAATGAAAGGTGACTGAAAGTTGGAAGAAAAAGATGAAACATGAGACGCTGAAGGGAGCCTTCCCTGTCCATCACAGGAGAGCTTCTCCAAAACCGGAGAGGTTCAGCGCATACTCACCATCGAAAATGGGGGGTTTTTACCTTCCCTTCATTAGATACGTGTCATTCTCTCGTCACCAAAGACAGAAATGCTGCCTAGGTTTGGGATTATTTTGCTCTACCTCCCCAGGAACTACTTTCTGCAAGTCTAGCTAAGAACCTGGTGGAACGACCTGGTAGAATAGTATTGAGCGTTATTTTTGTTGCTCATACAAAGTTATCATTCTAAACCGCCTCGTTTTTGTCCCTTAAGTAATTTGTTTTGGTGGTGTTGGTAGTAATTATGAAGCAGCCCTATCTCTTGCATTTTTGTTAAAAAAAATATTTTTGTAAGTCTTGGTTGAATATAATAATAAGTGATTATCATTTGCAAGACTCTGAGCATGGACAAAAAATAGAACCCTCAGGGCAGACCAACGTGCTTCCTGAGAGCAGCTAATGAGCCTAGGCTTCTTTCTACCCAAACTGGTAACAATTGTGTGGTGCCAGCTGTATGATAGATGCTTGGAAATAGCAGATTTAAGCATCTCATGAAAAAAATGTAGAGACTACAAGGAAAATCTGACAAAAACGAACATCTTTTTGGATAACTACATCAAATTACACACGAGGAAGATTTAAAAATACATAGAAAAGGAATGAAGCCAAGTGTGGGAAATAACTTGACATCAAATAACGTTTATTGATACTCTGTAAGCAGGCTTCAAGGGCTGCAAATGCACGTCAAACATTTTGACGATAAACAAACCTCAGTCAGTGAATGAGACTCTGACTAGGGCAAATATCACTCTGTGTTCTCTCCTTTTCCCTCATCTCCTTGTATTCCTGGAAGCAGACCTAGTTAGTTATTACACTGTGATCCTGAGGGCAAAAAATAAGGATCTTCTGCTTTACATGAAATTAGGGTAGATTTTTCTAGTGATGGTAAAAGAGAGATCTAAGCCAGCGACACAATGAATTCTGGCAATGCTGTAGAACCAAAGTGGTTGTGATTCTTCAAGAACCACTTATTTGGTACTTTCTTCATGTATAATGTTTATAAGTCCTGAAGTTCAACTGCCTGGCTTTCGATTTCTGCTTTCCCACACCTAGTAGCTCTGTTACCTTGGGTAAGTTCCTTAACCTCTCTGAGCCTCAGTTTCTTCACCTGAGACATGGAGACAATAGTAGAACCTTCCCTGCCAAGTTGTGGGGATTAAATGCAATGGTATGGGTATTGCGTGGTTCTTGGCACTTCACGATCTTTCCACCCTGATAGCACAGAAAGTGGCCACGGGCGTGTGCCTCATTCCTTCAGTGAGGAGTATTCCAGTGCCTACTTGTGCCCAGAGCATTGGTCAGCGGAGCTGAGGCCCTCTGAGAGCTTGCAGTTTAGTACAGGAAGCAGCCCCACACATAATATTAAGATGTACACAGTGTTTGAGTGCTGTATGGGATGAGCAGCCTACTGTGGGAGCATTGAAAGAGATCTAGGCACCAAGAAGGAGGGTAGAAATCCCTTCCCGGGCCTCCCCTATTCCGGTCACCCAGCCTTCAGGTACCTGGGCTGCAGGTGGAGAGAGCACAGACTACCTGCCACCAGCGCTGCTCCGGCGGACGGAACCCCCTGGTGCTGGGTCTGCCTGCGAGGCCTCCTGGACTCCTCCTTCCTCTCCAGCCCTGCATTTGGTGAAGACCCGTTGCCTTCTCTTTTCTTTCTCGGGGAGAAGCTCCAGTGACCGGCCTCTTCCCCATGAGCATAGGTATGTGCAGGCTGGTCACAGCCCCCTTGCCAGCTGCTGCATTCTGATTAGCCAGTGTCTGTGCTGTACCCACCCCCATCCCTGTCCCCCATCCTGCCATCCCCCCCACACACACACCCCAGTTATTTGTCAAGTTCACTAGTCATCCATGAGAACGGGATATGGAGATCCAGGAATTAGACTTGAAGGAAATAAGACTTCTCAAGGCAGTTTGGTCCTCGAAGTCCTGTAAGCAAAGAGGCCCCAAATTTGGATGTGATGTATTGAAGAGGACTGAGAAATACACAGACTCAGGGGAACAGATTTGGCTTCAGGGACATCATCCTTGTCTTCCACGTTACCTCTCTAGCTAGTCCCCTCCGTCTTTCAACAGAAGCTTTTAAGTCTTTTGCCCTCTGATGGTGGCTTCCTTGGAATGTTCTGACCGTTTGGAAACCTAGGGCTAGAGTACAAGAGACCCAGCTGCTCGTGAATCTGAGCGTTATCTTCTCTGTTGGTAGTTAAAGCTCTTTTCAGATTGGATGGCCATGAATCCTCACTTGCCGGGGACTGTCCTAGTCTGTACCTGCTGTTCTGGGGTAGTAACTGACTGTGTACCCCTTTCTGTCTGAGAAGGGTCCTGATTTGGATGGCAAATTGTGGTGTCAGCCTTTTCATTCTCCACTGTGTTTGTTTCCTTAATGAGCTTTACTTTAGGTCTTCAACTACCCTCTAATTTCATTCTTTTTTTTTTTGCATTTTTGCATTTTATTTATTTTTTTATACAGCAGGTTCTTATTAGTCATCCATTTTATACATGTTAGTGCATACATGTCAACCCCAGTCTCCCAATTCATCCCACCACCCCCTCCCCCCCACTTTCCCCCTTGGTGTCCGTACGTTTGTTTTCTACATGTGTGTCTCTGTTTCTGCCCTGCATCTTATTTCATTCTTAAAGAGCAAGTTTATCTCTAGTTCCTTCCATTCCCCTAAAAAGAATCCTACTTGTCCTCTCTTTTGTAATAGCCACCAGCCATGTTTAGGACGTCTTTATCTCAGCCTAGGTTAAGGTAACTTTCTCCTAACTGATCTACCTTCCTCCTAACTGATCTACCTTCCTATAGTCCTTTCTCAGACTGATGCTACAAGACTTCTGTTGTGTTACTCTCTTGCTCAAAGATCTACTTTGGCTACCTATTGCCAAATACATCAAATCCGTTCTCTGCCAGGCTCTCAAGGCCTCTATAATCAGACTCTCTGGTTCCTCCGTCTCTATTTCACTCTCCTCAGCCCTGAAACTCCCCTGTTAATCAGAGAATAGAGAGCTTCAGCCTTGCTCATCTTTAGCAAGCAAGGCAGGCAGGCCTTACTCAGAATAAGGGCCTAAAGCAAGGAGGAGGCATCTCAGATCATGAATGATAGATTAAAATGTGCAGGATAGATACAGATTGGGGGCATGAGGCGCTGGGAAGGGTGTATCGTGGGCTCTGAGGTTGCTTTTGAACTTTTGCCCCCCCGCAAGTTGGTCTGTGGTTAGTAGAATAGTTCTCTAGCGTCTTCTGGAAGTTCCTTTTAGCACTGGGCCCTAATTAGTGGGAGATTATTTTCGGTTTTCCTTAGGCACTAGCGCATAGTGCAGCCCCCAAGTGTGGATTGTTTATCAGCTGATTACACAAAAAGCTTTCTTCCCCGCCATGTGTTGCGTGTCGGGGCCTCCAGCTTTGCTTGTTAGGATGCACAGTGCCACAGCTCCTACCCCTGACCTGGGCTCACAGACAGACGGTCCTCCATAGGGATCAGGATTCCTCCTGCCGCTAAGCGGGTGGAAGGAGGAGCGTTTCATGTGCTTCTGGGCCACTTTCCCCTTGGAGCCCAATCTGACGATGGAGCTTTTATTTTATGGCGCCAGGATACTTTCTGGGTAATGCCATTAAGCCTAATCACTTCCACCCTGTGAAAAGCAGTGAAGGATGTTAATGGTTCATAACTTCACAGCCTAGATTGTGCAAGCTACAAAAGCATTATGTTTTCTGTCTTTATACATGGAACTACTGAACGGAAAATTAAGACTTTTGTTGTTTTAGAGTCTTCATTATGATCAATCTGTAGATAACTAGTATATAGGATTAGAATTTGCTTTGCCAAATAAATGCCTTCCCAACCTGTGTCTGGGCATTAACTTCTTTATGATAAAGCAGAATGCAGAATATGAAGCTTTAGGATCTTGTTCTGGGTAGTATAGTAAATTTCCTTAAAGTTTTCTTATTAAAGGTTGAAGCAAATTTCTAAAGGGTTTTCTTCAACAAAATTACCACCTTTGTGCTTTTTCTCAGCACACTTTGAAAATAGTAAAACATTTTCTTATTTTAATATCTATGTTATTAAGGATACTGTTGGGTTGTTTTGTTTTTCTTTCACTTTTTTGCTAGAACAAAGACCCCAAAATTCAATGGCTTAAATGAGAAATTTATTTCTCTCTCATGTAAAAATCCAAAACTGGTATAGTTGATGGTGCCAGAGAACCAGGCTCCCTCTGTCCTATACCTCTGCTGTGCTCAACACTCAACTCCCAGATTTGTTAGGAAGGAGTCTTCCGGATCTGCAGTCCAGCCAGCAGGAAAGTGGAAAGGGATGGTCACTCCTCTTTCCTTTAAAAGCACAGTCCGGAAGTTCAAACATCACTCCTTACTGGCCAGAATCAGTTAGATACCCTCAGCTGCAAGGGAGGCTATGAAATAATGGTCAGATCTGGAAGAACATACTGTGAAATAACTAGCAATCTCTCTCTCTCTCTGGTCACTCTGATATTTAATGAATGCCAACCCATTCTTCCTTCCACTTGGTTCTCCTAAAGAAATAATCCACCCAAATGGGCATTCAGAATTTTGCACTTCAAGCTGATATAAAAGTATGCATTTTTATTCTGTATATGGTCTTTTAAAGTCAGAGTGTCAGAACTGAAGGAGACCAAAAAAAAAAAATTCATAGCCCAATCCTTTTATTTAATACATGAGGAAGTGGAACTCCAGAAAGGTAAAAGGATTTGCAGAGCTGATGGTGGAGATGGGACGAAAATCCAGGTCAGCCAAGTTCACAGCTTTTTTTTTTCTTTTTCTCTCTTTTTTTTTTTTTTTTTTACAACACTGTCTTTGGTGAATCCAGAAAACTTCTTACTCTTTTCTATTCCCTAGACTTGTTGGGGGTGAAGTAAAGTGAGTTGGCAAGGCTGAGAAGTGTTTAATGAGGGGGGATTTCATTTCATTTCTATAAACATTTGTAGGGGATCTGGCCCTCTGCTAGTCTGGGACTACAGAGATGAAAGAACTGTCCATGTGCGCAGCATAATGAGTACTCGGGCAAGTAAACAAACAATTCCAACTCTGGGATCACTGTGCCCTTAGAGAAAACTCTTGGAGCTGGCTAAGTGCAGGAGAGGGTCACTTAATCCAGACTGAAGGGTGGAGAGAGGTCAAAGAGGCTTCTTGGTTGCAAGATGAATCGTAAAAGACAAGCAGAAATTTGGGTGGATTATTAAATATGCAAGATATTTTACATTTTTCTTTTAGACGGTTGGTACTTAAAGGACATGAGCCTCACCTCAGTCATAAAGAACAAGTAGAAATCAGGTTAAGGTTTTCCAGACACGGGGAATAAATTACAATCACAAAGAACTACAGGTGAGAGAGCTTGTCAAGACTAGAAAATAAGAGCAATTAAGCATGGCTAAAGTAAAGGGCATTCTCTAGGTGGGAGTAAGGAGAGATGAGGTAAGGCTTCAAGGTCATGAATCACCTTATGCCCCATAATATGGAGTCCTGATTTCTCCCAAAGGTGACTGGGTGCTGATGAAGAATTTTCACCAGGGAATTTAGATAATTAGATTTTTTGAGGAAAATTCCCTCTACCATCATTGAGAAGGGAAGATTGAGGGCTGAAGATTTGGAGGCAAGAAGACTGGGATATTATGGTGACCATGGTAATACAGCAGAGCCTGGCTTCTGGTAGTAACAATTGAAGGGAAAGTAGGGAACCAATTAAAGAAATGTTTAGGAGGTGGAATTTTCACAATTAGATAACCAAAGGGGAGAAGAAAGAGGAAATAGTATAAGGTGATTCTCAGGATTAGTTAACAGGACTGAGCTCTTTGCAGAGAAGGTTAGTACTTTCTCGGATGTGTATGGTTTGAGATGCCTATAAAGTGCCGATTGGATAGATGGGTCTAAAGCTCAAAGGAAAGATCTAGCCTGTAATATAGATTCTAGTAACTGCTGTGTAAAGAATTTCTTGAAACTTTGAGTGTAGGATGAAGCACCCAGGAGGCACTTATTACATGAAAAGAATAGAGGGGGAAAGCCAGAAAAGAAACCAGTAGAAAGGCCTAGAGAGAAAATAAGAAACCCAAGAAATGTCAGTTAAAGGGATGTAAGAGATCCGAGAAGGAAGAGGTCAGTCACATCAAGTACTGCAAAGTAGTGCCCATTGGTTTGGCCATTAAGGAAATCATTTGTGTTATCATCAAAAATGCTCTTGGTGGAATGAGGAGTGAAAACCAGAGCACAGGAGGTTGAGGAATGAATGGGATGTGAGGAAATTAGTAGTGAGTGTAGACCATAATTTTAAGAAGCTTATCCATGAAGGGGGTCGGGGGGAGGGTCAATAACTAGAGCTGAAGAGTTTAATCATGTTGCTTTTACTTCTTAGGAAAGATATGGCCATATTTTATGCCAGATGGTAGGAATAAGAAGAGAAAGCAAGACTACAGATAAAGAAGAGGGAGGGGGAGAATGGTGGAGTTAGGTCTCTGAAGAGACAGAAAGCTAGCTGCCCTCTCTTTTTAAAGTAGGTGGGAGGGGTCCTGATCCTAGAAGAGACAGTGGATAGAGAACCTGATAAAAAGAGAGACGATTTAAAGTGTTCCTGAGGGAGATGACTTGAACCCTCAGAAGGATCACCAAGCATTACTGAGGGCCCAGCTGATGGTAGAGATGAGTTTGTAAAGGAACCATGAACCCAGCTCCATGATTTTCTTGAGGATCATCCCATGTTTCCTCATGTTATCTAGATCATGCCACCCTGGACCCTCATCACTCAATCTATTACAGTTCCATGAAAGGGTGAGGATATATCTTTAAATAAGCCCTTAGGAAGCTATAAAGCAAGTCAAGCAAGATCAATGTCAGAAATCTCCCCATCCATCCTCTGCCTTTCTTTTCTTTGTACCTGCAAGATGGGCTTCTGTAGCTGTGTCTGGCACTCTTTCCCAGGAAGCACATGCAGAGAAGGAGAGAAAGATAGGGGTCTTTCTTCCCCATCCCTCCTTCCTGCTTTCATTGCTACAGTTCTGACAGTAGCCGCCAGCCTCCACAGTAATGGCTCCTGCTGGATAGCCTCTCCTCTAGGGCCCAGGTCATCCTGCCCTCGAGGAGGATAATTTCCTTTCTTCTTTTGTCCCTTCAGACACAGGAGTCACTAACCTCTAGTTTAGTGAGAAACCAAGCTGGAATCGAAAGCAGAAAGAATACATGTTTAACTGAAGATTTGTGTTAGAGCAACTTCTGGAACTCAAAATAAAAGAGGGCAGAAATGATACAGCAATGGAAGAGAGGATAAAGAAAAGACTGCCACTCATTTGTATTTCTCTAGCATCAAATGAAAAGCTAAAGTGCTTTGTAAATCGAAATGTGTTATAAAGTACTATATTAGGTAAATTATTACGTCTGTTATTAGTTGGAAAGACTCTCGTGTAGATACATCCTGTTACAAAATTGATTACCTTTCCATTACCTCTATCTTCCTGGTGAACTAAAGATCCATGAAAATGGATCTTCTTAATCAAATAAATGGGCATCCCTCTCCCTCCTCCTGTCAGTTATCTGAGAACTGGAGGTACAGTCTTCTCTTCCCTCTTTCCAGTTCTCCCATCCTCCCTCATCTCAAAACACTTAACTGATCAAGTACCAAGAGTACCGATGATGACTTATCTTTCCTTATCCCCAAGTAACGTTAGGAATCGTCAAAGGCAAGAGCAGTAGTCTCTGCATCCTGAGGGCTTATTTTATTTTATTTTTTTTTAACATCCTTATTGGAGTATAATTGCTTTACAGTGGTGTGTTAGTTTCTGCTTTCTAACAGAGTGAATCAGCTATACATTTTAATCCAACAATCTAAACTGGACAATAAAAAACCAAATGGAAATGCAAGTATATTAGGTCAACACACCCTCTTCCTGCTCTTTCTCGACCTGTTTTTTTTTAAACACACACATCATATATGTTTATAGCATTTCAGTCTTAGATTACCAACCAATGAAAGATGAAACTTCCACAGGATCACACATCTTATCACCAGATGAGAACCCTGGTCTATTTTTGCACCTACAGACTCTGTAGCCATTGCACATGTGACCTCATTTGCCATACTTTCATTTCCCCATCTACCTTTCAGACTGTCCTCTTCTTATCAGACTAATACATGAATCACCTAAATGTCTACTAAGTTCCTTCTTGTGATTTTTGTGGATGTAATGAGGACAGAAGACTTGTCATAAGATGGCTGAGGTCCTACTTACAGCCTGTCAATCATGTTTCTGTGGAACATATGTAATGTGTATGTGATAATGTGATAGCAATATATTCGGCATCAAAATTACTAAACATATGGAAGGTTTGAGACATTTGGGACAAGCCCGTGTAGCAAAATGTTTGGAGTAGTTAGAAATTTGCTGCTGAAAAAAGTACTCTAAGCCCTTGACTTTTAGGGCCTAAAATGAAGACACATGGGGGAGGCCATTTCTCCCTAGTTTTCAGGTCTCTGTGTAGAAGCAATAGGGAACAGACTGCAAATGACAGGTAGAAAAGCATCTTAATATGATACCTGAGAGGAAAACCACATTGGTATTCCAGAGAGAAATGTAGTCTGCCTTGTTTCCTCTGTCTCACTTAGGGATTTCTTCTCTCTCTCTTTCCCTAGGAGCCTAGTTTGCTGAGGTGGTTCACGCTCCACAACAGCTGCTCTAAGGACTCTCCAATTACTTCAAGCCCCCAATCCACCTAACCCTCCCTTCTTCTCACCCCCAACCCCAAGCCTTTTACTTACAAGAGCAAAGAAATGTATCTTTTTCTTTACTTTCAAGATGGGGGCAATGTGGCTTCTATCCTGAGTCATCTTCGTTTCCATGGTTTCTGCCTAAAACTACACAAGGTCCCTTATCCTGGCTCTCGTCTTTATAACATCTCATTCATTCAGTCAACACTATTTATTGAGTGCCTACTGTGTGCCCAACACTATTTTAAGTCCTAGGAGCACAGGAATTTAGGTGCTCAGAATATAGCCCTACTTGAGGCACTAGTGAATGAAATCGTCTCTCATGGGATTTACTTTTCTGTCATCCCATTAGGATGTAATAAACCATGGTGTTAAGTTCTGATAAAGGTTATGAAGATAGTTAAAGCATAGAGAGGGGATAAACGGTGTCATGAGAAGAGTGAAGTGAGACCAGGGGCCATGTGAATATCTGAGGGTAGAAATTTCCCCATGGGAAACAGCAAAGTGGTGTGGGAGCCTGTTTGGCTGGTCCCTGGACAGGGACCGTGGTTCTGGACCGGCAGGCAGCATCACCTGGGAACTCGTTAGAAATGCAAATATGCAGGCCACACCCTCCCCGCCCTGAGGAGCTCTGGGGGTGGGCCCAGCAACTTGGGCTGGAGGGAGCCCTCCAGGTGATGTAAGCTAAAGTTTGAGAACCACTGTGGAGAGTCAGCACCGAGGTGACACGGCTGGAACTGAGCCTTTGAGGGCACAGTTACCGTTTGTTCCCGCTGCTGCCCTGCAGGTAGACCTCTTTTTCCTCTTAACACTGTGAACAATCTCCATCACCACTACCTCTCTTCTTCTGCACATTTGTCCAGGCAGCACATATTTCTGGGGAAGCTCTCCCTCCCCCATGCCTGCGTGCCTTTCAGGAGCCCTTCGAACACAGCTCCTCCAGCAAGAGCTCCCCATTAATCAGCTGTGAGGGCTCTCTCCTCTGAGATCCCATAGCGCTCGTTCTGTCATTTATAGCCATCACCACATACTGCTGGGTATTACAGTTGTTTATGGATGTCTTGTCTTTCTTTTTCATTTATAAGCAAGTTGAGAGTAAGGTGCTGTATCTTATTTTTATCTGTATTCTCATAGTCCCCAAATAGTGTTTGGCATATTCAGTAAAAGTTTAGATGGATGGAAAGGAGGAAAGGAGGGAGGGAGGAAGAGAGGTTGGCAGAGATGGAAACTAATAAACTAGGAATCGGACTGCTGACACCTGCAGGCAGTTTTGCCAGACTAGGTAGTGCGAAACAGAAGCCACTTAGCCCCTAGAACTGCAAGAGGAATGTGGGGACCCCTAGGACCACCTGGGTGTGCCTCGATGCAGTATTCTCCAGCCTCCTGTCCCCTTCTCCCTGCTCACTCTGTCTTGGGTATCACCTATCCAACTACCCAAATCTGGTCTCAGGTGTTTTACTTGTACAGGCTCCTAAAATGCTTTGAACAACATTCTGACTCCCGGGAGGCGATCTAAGGTGAAGCTGTCATTTCCTGCGAGTGCCAGAACGGGCACCGGCGGGCCACCATGATTATTCGTCACTGCCATTTACCAAATTTAGAGACGTGATCCTTGCCTTTTTGTCATGGTTATTTCACCCTCTAAGGAATACATACCAATGCGTTTGAGATTATAGATGCCTCCTTAATCATCGATTCACGTTGAGTTTAACATCTCCTCTAGTCTTTGAATAATTTTTATGAACCAAAGGACTTCTGTTTCCCGAAAACTGGGTTCGCCCCTTGGGGACTGTCAAGCCAAAAGACACAACCAAGCCAAGGATCAGAAGGAAGGATTTACTCCTTGCAGTGACTAAGGAGAACACAGGGCATCTTTCCCAAAACAGCGTCTCCCTGCACAGCAAGATTGGAGAACTTTTAAGCTAAGGGTACACACATATTCATGAAGTTGACAGAGTCCAAGCTTTAGTTGACTGAAGTCACAAGGGTCAGAAAAGGTCAACATCATCGCTTAGGTTCCACTTGATCTGGTGGTTGAGGGGTCAAGGGGGGTTTGAATTCTGCAAAAAAGCTCAAGAACATGCTTGAGCCGGCAGTATTTACAACTGATTTATTATCTTTGCTCTTGTTACTTCTCTTGCCCGATAACAGCCAGTTTGTTCCTGCATTATTTTGTTCCCTTAAGATCACTAATTACTGAGACCTATTCAAGGGCAAACACTGTGGCCTGGCTTAGATCACAAAATGGCTTAGACCAAAAATGGCTTCCCTTATGTCAAGAAAGCCATGCCTGGTACTCTTTCTCCGGGGACCCCCTACCCTATCTGCTTACACTTCCACATTATCTCTCAGAACTTAATTGTCCACATTCTTCCTTTTAGCTTATCTTTTTCTAAGTCTTTATGTATCTTGATGCAGTATGTCTGATTTCAATTCCTATGCTCAGTTCCCCTACTTAATGTAAATTCCAAGTACCACAGAAACAGAATGGCCCTGGAGAGCAGAGGCAGTCTTCCTTTAAAATAAGATAACAATAAAAATTTGAACAGATACAATTGATCAAATAGAGTGTTATGTGGTTCGCAGTGTCCTGAGACTTAACAGCATTTCCTGCTTGGAGGTCAGCACACTTCCCATGACGGCAGTCAGGGTGAGTAAAATCTATAAATGTCCAGGCAGAAATTGTGTGAAATCAGTTTGTCAGGTCCCTGTGACAAAGGCTTAACCTCTTAGAAAGCCTTGGGGGAAGGTGGTGTGGAAAAAAGAAGGGAGAGATGAGGACTAGCTGAGGAATAGCAGGAGGAGGGTGCCAAGGTTGGAGAATTACTCTCCAGTTCTGAAGCTAACACATAGCTTCTCAAGAAAACATATGACATGAAACGCCAAAGGACTTGCCACCATCTTGGCCTCCTTTTTGTAGGTGAAAAAACATTTGGTTTTTCCTTTAATACAATTTATAGAGAGAGCATTTAACTACAGGTTGAATAGCTCACCATGGGCATAGCTATTGATAGGTAAGTTCTTTCTAGGAAAGCAATCTTAATAAGAAAAAGAGGAAGTGGTAAAGTGGAATATTGCCAATTCACACATCCAGTTAATCCCCCCAAATTAAGCCTTCTAAACCAACCAGTGGAAAGATGCAAAATCAACATGATGGCCCAGTCTCACTTGTATAATAGCCAATTGCAAGTACTTAAAGGAATGACTTACTAAGAATAGAAAAATTTCATGGTAAATATTTAGCAAAGGTTTTGTATACTGACACATACTGTACACTTTATTTAAAAATTATGCACAGCTTCTGGTAAACACATTGTATCTTTACGTATTAATTACTCCAAAGATTCTTTTATTTCATAGTACAATGGGAAGCCCGTTCATTTCATCCAACTAGAAATATCCATTAACTTCAAAAAATAGAAATGACCAAATTGGGGCCCATGAGAATAGCGTACGCTAAGCGGTAAGACCTGTAACTTTCTTTACCTGCTCTCATCATTAAGAACAACACAGGCATCTTGCTTTCACAGTTCAAGCAGAATTCACATTGTCCTTACTTTGTAAAATACCTTATATTCTTTATCTTTTTGTTTTATCAGGATCTGACAGCTTATGGGGATACCCACTTAATAATTCGGCTAAAGCTTGCAAGCCCATCTCTCTTGCCACTAATCGAGGGAAATAATTGTTTTCTTCCATAGCATTTATCTTTCAGGACATCACTTAACTTCCTCCTGAGCTCTCAGAATGCTCCTTGGTATCACTTATCATGTTGAATTATAATTGTCTGTTTAATTGTTAATTCTTTCTAACTGTATACTCTTTGGGGGAAGGAAACTTGTTCTTCCTCAGGTCCAGTCTCTACACAGAGCGCAGATACCTGTAAGTTTTATTGTTGTTACCCCTCTACCCACTGAAGTTGAACCACAGTAAGTTGCTAATATCTGACTGTTTATCTAAAATAAGAGCAATTTCATGTGGTTCAACCTAATTATAACTTTAACTGAAAAATGAGGATATATATATCTTTTTAATGATGTGGAAATACTAGCAGCTTATATGCAGATTTTCCATTAATCTTTCAAGTTTACAGAGTGTATTGCCAGAGTTTCTGAACTTCAGTGTTGAAAATAAATCACCAGGGGATCTTGTTAACAGAGCAGATTTGCTTGAAGAGGGCTGAGGTAGAGCCTGAGGCTCTGCATTTGTAGCAGACTCTCAGGCACTACTGGTGCTATGGTTTGCAGACCATGCTTTGCATAGCAAGTTTTTGGATCACAGCATGAGGAGTCAGGAGATATAAGTTCTAGATCTGCTACTAGCTATCTGTGTGACTTTAATAAGTTACTTAATCTTTCAGGGCCTTGCTTTCTGTAACATCTGAGGGTTCAATTAGGGGGTCAATTCCTTCCAAGTGTTTATGACCTGCTAGGGTCATGTTTACATATGTGATTAGAAAGTTCATACAGCATAAAGGTTAGAAGCACCAGCTCCATCCTCAGACCGCTGGCTTCACATCCCAGCTGCGCCACTTTCTAGCTAAGTGACCTTGGAGGGAGTTACTTCATCTTTCTGTGCCTCAGTTTCCTCATCTGTAGAACTGAACTAATATTGAATTAGTTTATCTATGCAAAATGCTTACGACAGAGCTTAGCACATGTAAACTCAATCCATTTACTCTGTTTGCAGCAGTGATGTTCTCTGTGGTTTCATTTCTAGGAAGCTTTCTTAAGGGAATTATCTGAAATATGGGCAAAGATTTAGAGTGTGTAGAAAGATGTTTTATCACCAATTTATCCTATCAAAACCTGGGAAGCTACCTATATGCTCAACGATGAGAGGCTTGTTTAGTGCATATTATGGAATCTTTTGTGCCCACTGTAAACATCTACAAGAAATTTTTAATGCTTGAGATATAATCTGAAATGGGGAGAAAACAGGATACGGAGCTGAATTAACAGCTCAAGTTTAACTATGACTTATTACATAGGATATAGTTAACTATATCTGGGGGAAAATGCTCAGATATTAAGTGATTATTATGACCAAGTGATAGCATTTTAAGTGATTTTTTCCCCTTCCCCCTCATACTTTTTTCTCTATTTACTAATTGTACATGAAGCATGAGTGACTTTTATATTCAGAGAAAAAGTAATTTTAAACATGTGTAAATTCCCTCCCCCATCCCTTCCCATCCCACAAAAAAATCAACTCTATAGCAAGGAATTCATCTTCTGTGGTGCCTTATGCCAAAACTGCTCTAGAAGCATTGCAAATAAGAATCAGAAGTCAGCAAATTTAATAATATAACACTCAGTGCTAACTAGTGACTGAACATTTTTTATTTCGGAACGAAAATGAGATTGTCGGGTATTCCAATGAAGCATTAAATGGCGAAGGCGGATGCCTTGCTGTGTGTCACGCAGACGCTGGGGAGACTGAACCACACGAGTAGGGCTTAAGGCTTTTCAGTTTAGAATAATACCAGCAACAGCCAGCGTCATGCTGATATGTGTGTTTAAGTAGATGGATTCTCAAAGAGAAATTCTTCGGTGGTCTCTATACCACAGTCCGTTTTAATCTGTATTTAGAGGTTTATTTAGAAGTTAATACAGTGGGTCAGGAAAAGGCATTTGAAGTGACTGGGGGTAGAATCCATTATGCTTTTACATATATCCCCCATGACGTATATTTTTCCCAGCCTGAGCTTGCCCATTACACTTTGAGAAGAAATTCAGGAAAAACATTTGCTAGCAGTTTCCCACACCATAAAGCTGCCATGACGGTGATAATCAAAACCTAGACCAAGTTGAATGTCTTCTGACTTGCTGACGAAGGTTAAAGGCTATTTCATCTTGCCTCTATGGGCATGGATTGTGGGGAAAGTTTGTCTGCATAAATTTTTTTTACTACTACGCCATTGCCTGATAAAAGCCCTCATCCTTATTTTTTATCTAACTTTTTAGTACTTTGAACCTTCTCACTTTTGGGGTACACATCACCTATGATCTACGGTTGCTTGATTTTCCCCGGAACCAGTAACCTCAACCTCACAACTACAAGAAAGTAACTTCTGAATAAAAATCACGTTTCAATCACTTGCAAATCATTGTTCATTGTCTCCCTCTCACTCTCATGCATTCTAGAACTTTGATTAAAAAGAATTTTGTCTTCAAACAGGCTTTTGGTGAAAGAATATTGAAAAACAATTTGCAGCTAACTGTGTAACTGAATGCAGTTTAACTGTGGGTGACTCATTGTGTCATCCAGGAAAATAGGTCTCCAAAGTAGGGTGCCAAAAAAACTAACATTTATTTGATCTCATCCTTATGATAATTTTTATTTTGTATGCTTTATAATATACATAATATGTTGGTAAATTAAATATTACATGTAAATGACTTAAAATACATAGAGACTGGGAGCGCTCACAATATTTAATCCTGGAGGTTTGAAAATGGAGATGAGGATAATCTCAAAGTTCTGTCAAGTCAGTCAACAATACCATATACTGGGACCTATGTTCATATGTTTGTCAGATTTTCATTGAGCCACCTCTGTATCCCAAGTTGTTTCAGATACTAGGAATATAAAGGGCTAGGAATAAGGCAGGCGAAGTCCCTATTCTTGTGAAGCCCATATTTTCATGAGGGAGACGGGCAGTGCACAAGTAAACGGAGCAGTAATTACAGATTCTTACAACAGGTGTGATAGAAACAAGACTGTATGATTTCATTTATTCAGTCAACAAATAGTTTTTGATCATCTGCTATGTACCTACTACTGTGCTAAACATCCCACACAGAATAGATGTGCGCTTTGCTTCTGCTGAGTTTACATTCCAGTTGAGGTGACAAATGTTAATTATAACGATGATTAAAGTTACAAAGGAGAAGTAGTACAGTGTCCTACCAATTCAGAAGGAACTGACAGCTAAGAACTGGGGGGTAGAGAGGGCTTTCGGAGGCTGTTCTGTTAGGCAGGGTTTTGAAGGATGAGTTTACTGGGAGTGGTGATTATAGCAGGGGAGCTCATGAGAGATGTGCTCTCGATCTGGGGAGAAAGGAGCAAGGGGCACAGGATGTTCCCACTGTGTACTTTTGTGTGGTTTTAAAAGAAAATCTGGCCCAAGAGCTTCCTGTCATTTGTATGTAGTACCTGAGACTTTGCAAAGCCCTTGCTCGTGGCCTGTCACCTGCCGCTCCCCTCACACGTGGCACGCAAGTGAGTGCTTTAAATGCCAATGTATATTAAAAAAAAAAAAATGCAGGTGCCTTTCCAGAACACAGTTCCTAAACTCTAGAACTGGCTGTGGTCCTTCCGTTGTAGGGCACACCTGAAATCGTGAAATGGTGCTCTCTGGGGCCCTTTGCTTTGTGTACAGAGCTTTCTGAATGTTAGCTTTTGGCTTCAGGAGGCATTTGAGCTGCTTAGTTGGCTGCAGAATTGAAAGGAGAGGTTGCAGGGAATTGTCAAAAGGAACATTCAGGTGTGATGAGTAGGTATGTGAGGTTTCCCAAAGGCAACACGGCACGTGAGGAATCGGACCCAAATGCCAAGAGTCTGTACAGGCAGAGAACGAATGTGAATGTGAGAAGGTCGTGCAGGAGGAGTTACACCTTCGATTCAATATTCAGATGGAAACACACACTTTGTCTACATTTTAAACACAGGAATCTCCGGAAGCAGTGTGCGAGAGTGAAAAAATATCACTGGATGTGTATCCTTTGCTCATTTTTCTTTTGCTTCTTTTTCCTTTTGCCTTTTTGATATCAGTTTTCAAGAGACTCACATATTAGGGATATTAATCCTTTGTAACGTATAAATAACACATGCTTTTTTTTTTTTTTTTTTTTACCGATTATCATTTGTCTTTTGACTTTTTCTGTAAGGCAAAAGACAATATGCATAATTTTAATGCTTATAAATTCAATTCTACCTTTAATTTGTCCTCCTTTGTGACATTTAGATTTATTTAAAATGTCAAATATCTCTTCTGCTCAAAGTTATACACTTTGAGTTCTAGGGTTTTTCTTCCGCTTTGGCAGTCTTTTTCTTTACGCCTTTATTCTATATGGATTTATTTTTTTTACATGGTGTGAGGAGAAATATAACTTTATTTTATCCTGGAGGGCCATTCACAAAAGAGGACATGCAAAGAGCCAATATACATGAAAAGTTGCATTTCACTCACAGGGAAATGCAAATGAAAGCAATAAAATGGCATTTTGCATATATCAGGTTAGCAAAACTTAAAAGATTGAAAATGCTCCACGCTGATAAAGGTGTGGAAAAAGCGGGAGCTCTTGTACAGTGGAGGTGGAAATGTGAAGTTGCTACACATTCCTTGGAAAGTAATCCGGCAGAATCTAGTGAGAGTTAAGACCCTTGCACCCTTGTGCAGTGCAATCCCCTTCGTTAGAAAATACCTGTCAAAATAAAAGAACTAGCATGTGTGTTACGGGTTTAATGCAATGCTATATATAGTAACTTTTTAAAAACCTGAAAACAAAGTCCATCAATGAGGGAATTATTGGAAAAATCATGATATCTGTCTATACCGTGCAGTATTATGAAGCTCTTATAAAGAACGCATTATGGGCAGAGGAATGTGCATGATGTATTAAATGAAAATAGAAAGTTTTAGAGAATGTGTATGTGCTTATTTTTTAAATGTGCTCTCTTTTGCATTATAGGGATGTTTCTTTGGGATGTTGTCTGTGTTGATTCTTTACTGCTTTTTAGGAGATGGGGAGTGGTATTTTGGTGAAGGTAGCAATAGCTTTCTCCTTTTTAATATTAAAATGATCTGATATAGCAACATGGGAGACTTAATTTTATCATGTAATTATTTCATAAGAACTAGACTAGGGAAGAGGAAACCTGGGTTCTGTTTTGACTTGCATATCTTGGGATGTCATTGTGTTCCTAATATCTCTTCTTCTGACACATGTTAAGGAAATAAAGAAGAAAATATCAAACACTCCAAATGCCCCTAAAGTAAGGGCATCATAGGGCAAGATGATAATGTTTCCCCTGTGATTTTTACACTTGCTCTAGTTAAAGGCCAAGATTTACAAGTTCATGAATTAGTTTCAACCCACTAGAGAAGAACCATCATTTTCTCATTTGACAAAGATTCAGTGCCTTAATGCCCATACTTAGCAGATGGAGAATGTAAACTCACTCTGGGTCATAGCCTAGTTTACTTTACAGAACCTTCCATTCATAGAATGAAACATCTAGAAAGAACTGAATTGACCTCAAAGCTGACTGCTTATCAGAATCACTTGTAGATTTAACAAATGTAAATACAAACACACACTAGACATTCCCCAAATGTACCGAATCAGAGTATTCAGAAATTGGGCCCAGGAATCCATTTTTTGAATGATTATTGAATGACTCTGATGTATCTCATCTATAAACTAGTGCTTGTGAACTGCTGATGAGGCTTATCCAATAAGAAGGTCAAGCTACCTGCCAAAGGTAATATAAGCAGTCATGGCAGCAAACATTTGTAAAGCCCCTACTTAAAAAGTACATTTTAGCGCTAAGTTCTCCTGCACAACTAGCAAAATGTGTAAAATTCGAACTTGTTTGAAATTTTTCATTTTTTCCCCCACACACTAGAAGCCATTGATCCTTGATATGAGGTTTTTGTTAAAGTAACATACCGGCCTTGCCATAAAAAGCGTCACCCTGAGCCTCTGCCATTAGTCTGCACCTGACCCTCTCAGTGTCCTGACACCGGTTTTGTCTTAATCTTTAGCCACCGTGCATATACTTTGTGTCACCAACTCAGTCATCTAGGCAACACTATCCTTTAAAAACCTTACAAGAGTAACGCTAGTGTCCGGATCTTAGTTGTATATTCCCTTCCATTTTGAGTAATGGATATGACTTGTTTAAAAGTCGAAAGAAAATCTATTCACACCAGACCTTCAATATCTGAGAACCTTGAAGAATATTACCACTATAAGAGAGAGACCAAGTGGAAAGGGAACCTTTTAGAAACACTGAGACAAAGCAAATGGCACGCATGGTATTTCTCCTTAGACTCTAAGGCAGTAAAGGACCAGATGTCATACAACAAAGTCTGAGGGGACCATGTAACCTAATGGGCGTAGCCACAGTGCTCCGCTTTAAAAGGCTCTTGTGCTTATAAAAACAATCAGTGTGGCACCATTAACTCCATATGTTAGATTTAAGGCTTTTTTTCCCAGCCTGCATTTGATTTACTTAAACATTTGTAATGCTTACCTTTTTAATTCAAATGGAGAATATAAGTGAATAAGATGTTTGTTCAAGCCCTAATGTAGGGTCTTTTCACTTAGTAGGTTGCTTGGCAAATATTTGTTGACTGTATGACCTGGTACCTTCTCATTATGCTGTTGGAAAAGGAAAGATCAACTGACGTTGATCTCTTAAGTTCAGTTAGCTTCACAAAGCACACATTGCGCCTCTTGAGATGGAGGTCAGCCAGGAAATGATTAACGTGATGAAGAAAATCCAGAGTAGAGTCCTAATTGAGCACAAAGTCCCTAATTCAGACATTAAAGTGAACCATTTCTGAAGTTCAAGGTATACAATGCAGAGATATAAGTATAACATTACCAAGACCACTCCTTCCTTTAAGTTCTATTTCCTAGAAGTCTGTGACATTATCTAAATGTGTTGCTTGCATCTCTCTGACCACTTCTTTGCCTCCATCACTGGATCCCTCCCCAACCCAACCCCCCACCTGAGGCTTAGGTATCACTCAGGGCCGTCTGTGTCTCTGTGAGCTCTTATGTTCTCTGTCTCAAAGATGCTGGTGGATTTCATGGCTTTAGCTATTGCCGGTGTTCTGATGAGTCTCAAGAATCTAGTTCCAGCCCTGGCTTCTCACCCTAATTCAGCCCCATATGTCCAGTTGGCTGCTGGACATTTCCGAGTGGATGCCAAATTCTCTGAAATAATTCATCTTTTATTCTACAAACAATCTTCCCTGCCTCTATTCCCAATTCTCATTCAACTGAGAGAAATCCAGCCACCCAGAGTCAAAACCTCCGTTTTCCTTTTTCCCGTAGTTCAGCTGCTCTGCAAGTCCCATCACTCCTTTTTCTCTCAATCTCCTCCCTCCGTTTCATTTCTCTTGTGCCACCTTCATTATATCGTGGTCATAATAAGCTCATCACTTGCCTCTCAGCTTCCAGTGTGCCTGCTCTGATCTGTTCTGCACATAAAGTACCAAATTAATCTTCCTAAAGTACCGTTCTCTGACATCGCTCGCTGATCCAGAACCCTTCCGAGGACTGTGACAGCCCAGGAATCATGTCCAAACTCATTTGTCTGGTGTCCAAGGCCCTCGACAACTTGGTCCTCTATAGCCCTTTCCTTTCCCCATTTTTACTCCTTCTTTTCACTTTGAAACAAATCTCAGTTCTGGTCAGAGGGGTCTTTCCATCACATGGCCACACTCCTTTACCCCCATCCTGTCACCCTGGATGCCGTCCTTCACTCTGTCCTCCTATCTGAAATGTCCCTATCCTTCAGCCTCTGCTTCCAAGTTGCATCTCTATCATGACCAGAAAATAAGCTCACAGAGATGTCTCTCTCCTCCAACAGCTTTTTTGTCAACTCTAGGTACCTTACTTGTAAGCCCGTATCTTCAACTACTTCATATGGCTCCGATAGTGCTTCATAAATAGTAAATGCTCAGAAAAGATTTATTTTGATTAGATTTTTGAGACTGGCCCATCATCTTGATCAAGATTCTCAATTCAACTTGCCCAAAACAGTGTAACAAACAAACAAAAAAAAGCCAAAAGAAAATATTGGCACCTGGGCTCTTTTTTTTTCATTCCCCTTTATCTAAGCTTCAAACAAGAAGATAGTTCTGTGAATTGAATTTCACCCTCACCTGACTCTTTTCAAATAATCCACATCTCCTAAAACTGGGAAATCTGTACTTGGGAAAAGGGATGAGCCCAGATAAAGATTTGGAGGAGAGACTATGGCCAGAGCAAGTGTTCTGACTTTCCAGCTTGATAAAATTCCTCGGGGGGATTTTTCTGACATGCATAGTTCCCTCACCACAGCCAGTACATAACCCACGGTCCCCTCTAGGGGAGGGAGACAATGCATACAGACCTGACTGGTGTTCCTAAGGTTCTATAAATTCTGTGCTCCTGACCCTTATCCAAAAGAAGAAGTTATGATTTTACCTGGCTGTGTTTTCTTTAGCCCAAATTAGCTTAAAAAAATCAAAGAAGAACACAGTTCTTAAAACCCTTGTATGAGTTTCCAGATAGATACATTATATTCTTACTTGTGCCAACCAGAATTGATTATGACTTAATATACTTTGCTGTGGGGAACTGGGTAGTTTTAAAAAGAAGTTAAATATTCTAGAAAATGGTGGACCCAGAGATTGAACCAAAGTAGGCTGACTTGGGAGACTGCATATGTCATTCTTCCAGAAAGCAAAAGAATGTAATGTTATCCGCACACACATACCCCCATCTCTTTTTGTCTTTAAGTGTTATTGATTCAGTCCCAAAGGTGTTTACTCCCCAGAGCCTGCTTCTGCTAAAGGATGCCAACTAGGCTGAAATCAAGGTGTCAGCAGGGCTGCATCCCCTCGGAAGGCTCTAGGGGAGAATCCATCCCTTCCTTCTTCCAGCTTCTGGCGATGCTGATTTGTGACCTCCTCACTCCAAACTCCTCCTCTATGGTGACATTGCCTTCTCTTCTGTATGTGTCCAATCTCCTGCCTCTCCCTTATAAAGACACTTGTGATTGCCGCTAGGGCCCACCCAGATAATCCAGGGTAAGCTCATATCTCCAGATCCTTAATTTAATCACATCTGCAATGTCCTTTTTTGTCATAAAAGGTAATATTCACAGATTGCAGGGATTGGGACGTGGATATCTTTGGGGGGGGGCCGTTATTCATCCTATCACAATGATTATTAATATTTTGTTTATTTCAAATACTACATAATTAAATTTTAAAGTTATAAAGCATCAAGAATATATTAGAAGAATATACAGCATATGGCTAAGAATGGTTATCTCTTAGGAGGGGAAGAGTGGGGAATTTTCACTTTCAATATTCTTTTGAAGCGTTTTACTCTTTTACAAAGAGGCATGTGATTGATATGTTTGTGTTTAGGGATAAAACCGTAAGAATTAAAGAGGAAAAAAGATACTTCCAGCAATATTAAAGCAGGCAAACGATGCCCCACTTGGGTATCTTAACTCTGTATTTTATAGCACTTATTTCCAGCTCTCCCTTCCCCCACCCCCTGTGCAGCTGTTCTCCTTTCCCTCATCTATGCAATTTGGATTGAAAACACACTTCAGGCAATTACATCCAAACTCGGATTTACTTGGCTTCAAAGTCCCTGCGGTTCCCTCTGCTGCAGGCCGGCTATTTTTCCTAATTTCTTCCTTCAAAGACCAAGGAAAGATGTTCCCAGAAGGAAGGGGACAAGGAGAAGAACTGAAAAAAAATAGAGAATATTTCTTTCTTGACCTGCGCTCCGAGATCTTTTGGTTCTGGGTTTTTTCTCCTGCACAAGGGCTGTAGTGTCCCACTTGATAGGGACAGATCCACTCCTCGTTCGTGTCCAAATCCCCACCATTTGTAGAAGGGTTTTGGGTTTTTTTGTTTTGTTTTTGTTTTGCTATGCTGCTATGTATTATTCATTCACTTTCTCAATCTGTATTTTTGGAGCTGTTGATAGCTTTCACATCTCGTAAATGGCTGGCTGAGAATACAGTTATGAATAAGAGAAAGGCCATGCTCTAAAGACTTGTAGGGTCAACTTTTCCACTTCTCCCTCAATCTTTGCCAAGGTCCAGTGTCACTGGCTCAAAATGCATACAGTTGACTGGTGGCTAATAATTTCTTCCATCTCTCTTTTCTAACATTTGGTTTCTTTACAAGTGCCTCAGAAAGTCTGAAGAGTCCATATGTCTGATAACCAAACTGACCATTTTGAATAAGACAGTGTTGTTTCTCTCTAAAGGAGATTCATTATTTTAAAGAGCCAATTTGGAAATCCAGAACTTTTCTACAAATGTATTAATTAGAATCACTCTTATGTCTATTTGGCCATACTAATAAAGGCATTTGCAGCTTCATGTGACACAGGACATTTTTCATTGTTTTGGCGAAATAACCAACTGTCTTAACATGTATATGTAATCAGGCATTTAATTAAATCAACTTGGTTTATCACTAGGTGCATTTATTATACTGTCTAACAAGAGGTAAACACAGCTGGTATGGGCATGTGGTTGGAATACTCTGGACAAAGGAGGTGGGAAATCTGTTCAAAGCTGCCACTAATGTCTTCCTTTTATTCAATTTAAACATTGCAGAGAGGGGCTAGTTTTATTGACAATAAAGGCGGAAGCAGAGTAGATGTTTTTAAAAGAAAGGAGGAAATCATCTAGGTAGATGAATCATAGAAAAAACATACAGCCAAGCTTCTCAAACTTAATGTGCATAGAAATCACCTGGGGATTTTGTGAAAATGCAGATTCTGATTTAGTGGGGCTGGAGCCTGAGATTCTGCGTTTCTAACAAGCCCCCAGATGAGGCTGTTACTGCCGAGGCTGGTCTTCCGGACAAGCAACCCCAGCAAGAGTCAGTCAGCTTACCCAAGGCCACTGCTTCTGTGAAATCGAGAAAACAGTCCACAGCTTGGCCACGAGACGGCTGAAGTCTCATGCTTTTTTCCTGTTCGGTGCCAAACATTAGAATCCTTTTTGGAGACTTAAAGAGGCTCTAATCCAGGGGTGCCTTTCTATATTGTAAGCCTACAATAGCTCCTTTCAGTTGCTTGGTTTAGTCTGGACTTTAAAAGTATATGTATTTTTAAATTACCAAATGATACTATAAACTCAGCAGAAATAGGATCCCAGCGGTGCTGGATGCATATTAAGTATTCAACAAATGTGTCTCTAATTGAATATTATGACTGCTCTGTTTCTACAAAGAATTTCCCATAAGCCCAGTCTGTGAGCTGCTGATTTTGCCAATAAAACAACCGACGGAGCTTAGGAAGGCACTTAATCCTAAATTTTACATGGTAACTGGGGGAGCTCCCAAGATGGTAGAGTAGAAAGGCTCTGAGCTCACCTCCTGTCCCGGGCACACCGGAATTACAACTGTGTCCGGAGCAACTCTTGAGGAAAGAGGTGGGAAACTACCAGAAGACACCTCCTACAACTAAAGCTATAAAGAAGGAACCTCAAGAAGAGGGTATTATGCTCAGTAAAATAAGTCAGAGAAAGACAAATACTGTGTGTTATCACTTACATGTGGAATCTAAAAAGTAGAAGTAGTGTATATAACATAAAAGAAACAGACTCATAGAGAAAAAACGAGTGGTTACCAGTGGGAAGAGGAAGGGGGGAGGGGCAACGTGGGGATTAAGAGGTACAAACTACTATGCATAAAATTAAAAAAGCTTCAAGGATGTATTGTACAGCACAGGGAATATAGTCAATATTTCACAATAACTATAAGTGGAGTATAATCTATAAAAATTTGGAATCACTATGTTGTCCACCTGAAACTAATATAATATTGTAAATCAACCATTACTCAATTAAAAAAACAAAAAAATGTCCACATACTCTCTTCCCACTCCGTAAGTAAAGGATAATTTTAATACTGGAAAAAAGTGAACTGGGGATTGATGGCAGATTTTAGGTTAAGACTCTGTATTGGAATAATAAGAGATACCCTAAGATCTTTGGGGATTTGTCACTACCTGAACACACCTTTTTTTTTTTTTTTCTCCATCCTCACTATCAGGATTTTGCTCTCACTTTCCCTTCTGTTTTTGTGTGGCTGACATTTAAAAATCAGAGCACCTGAATTTCATCTTACTCCCTGTGCTGAGAGAGAGGAGCAGAAAGTAAATAGAATTGAATGCAGCTATTAACCAGAAATACAAACAGAAGTCAATTTAATATAGAAAGCTAAAGTAGCTTTCCACTAGCTAGTATACTGTAAAATCAATCTTCTCTTCAAATTAAAAACTGGATGAAACCATTTGGAGACTGGGAAGCACTTCAGAAATCCTCATTGTGTCAAATGCCTATGATGGAAACTGCAATTATCAATCTGGGTGACCACACCTCTGTCAAGACACAGGACATTTCCATCCCCCCCAAAACATTCTACCCGCTCCTTCCAGACCATCCTTCCCCTGCCCACTTCCTCCTGGCTCTCAGGAAAACATTGCTCTGATTTCTTTCAACAGAGATTAATTTTGCCTATTCTAGAACTCCATATAAATCAGACTGTGCAGGATATATTCTTTTGTAGCTGGCTTTTTTCAGCATCATGTCTTTGAGGCTCGTTTGTGTTGTTGCATGTATCAGTAATTCATTCCTCTTTATTGCTGGGTAACTTCTGTTGTATGATTATAACTCCATTTTTTATCCCCTCCCCGGTTGAAGGACATTTGGGTCATTTCTAGTTTTTGGCTGTTACGAACAAAGCTGATATGGATGGTCTTATTTAGCTCTTACTGTGCACATTTTCATTTCTCTTGAGTAAATACAGGCAGACTTCATTTTATTGCACTCAGCTCTATTATGCTTCGCAGGCACTGGGTTCTTTACACATAGAAGGTGTGTGGCAGCACTGTGCTGAGCAAGTCTGTGGGCACCATTTTCCCAATAGCATCTGCTCACTTCATGTCTCTGTGTCACATTTTCGAAATTATTGCAACATTTCAAGCTTTTTCATTATTATTATATTTGCTATCGTGCTCTGTGATCAGTGATCTTTGATGTTACTGTTGGAAAAAGATTATGACTTACTGAAGGCTCAGATGATGATTAGCATTTTTTAGCAATAAAGTATTTTAAAACTATAAATCAATCAATCAATCAATCTGGGTGACTCAGAAACAATGGATGAACTATTCCGAGGCTGCCTATGAACTTCCCAGGGCACTTACTGTCTACTTCTTGTTACCCAGAATGTGTGCGTTAGGTTCCACCAAGCTTAATTGCTAGAGCAGGGAAAGGCTTTTTCGCTCCTCTTTTTTGAAAAGCAGAACCATGAGAAGTAAATGACGGGTAAGGGTCCCCCATAAAAATTTGAAATGAGGAAATGACATGGCTAAGAATCAGCTGAAGACAAGCTACCTAATCAGCTTCTCTATTCAGGCTTTACTCATTTACCAAGACAAAACTTCAGGTAACTATATTTTGTCTGTTAAAATGACCAGCATGGCTGGTGAAATAGGAGTTGTCCCTCGAGCAGGAGCTAGTCTCTAAAATGAGTCTACTTTTGGGGGGAGAAGGCTTTCCGAGTTCCTAAATTCTCCACTTCAGTGGCCACACGCGTGGGCCCTCTCTCTGGCCTTCTAGAAGGAACTTGCGTAGCCCTCATGAGGGTTCATGCTCCTGGTTTAAGTTTCCCTAAACAGCTCTCAGTGGGTCTTTATCCTGCTGCTTGTGTGAGAGAGAATGTCCTACCCTGTGGCGGATCCACAGACAATTGCAATGTGTTCTGTGTGTCTCTGTGCTTCGTGTAGCGTGGGAGGCCGTGTTGATTCACGTGCTTGGCTGATTGCTGTCCCTGACACGGTTCCTCCTGCCGCTGCCCTGACAGAGCTGGCTGTCCACTGAGGGTGTGAATGTGTGTCCGCACACTGGACCGATGGCTCTCCTGACGCTGCCGGGCCCTTCGGGACATGAGGTTGCAGCCTCAGTCGTCCAGCTGCACTGTTTCTCTCTAGCTAAGTTGTACCAAGGCCTGGGTAAGGGCGCTCTGCCCCCGCTGTGTCCCTGCCTTGGCCCTGGGCTGACCCTGTCCCCTGCAGCTGAGGCAGCTCCACGCAGGTTGAGCTGGGATTCACTTCCATTCCAGCAACTCCAGGTAGTAGCCCAAGTGTGCATGTCAGTGGGGGTTGCGGCACACTCACCAAGCCAGATGAACTGGGTGTGGGATGCAGAGGTAGGGGAAAGGGAGGGGGAGAAAGCGAGCGAGATCCTTCCTCTTATGAGATCTGGGATCCATCGCAATGCAGGTCAGCTTGGACTCCAAACTATTACACGGCGTGGTGAATCTGTCCACCACTGTTTCTCCTTGGGGAAACCGTGCCCCCGAGGTGTTGACTGCGGTACTGCCACACTGTCTTTCATTCAGCTGCCACTTCCCACGGGCTGTTCAAGACTCACTGCTGACTGGCTCATCAGACACCCTCTCCCTTTCCCCTGAATCTCTCCCACAGCACCTGACATCCCTCTTTGAGAAATGGCAAATCTGTGGTTTCGCCTATCTTTCAGATGTCTGTGGATTCACCTGTCTTTCAGACAAGTGTGCACACACACGCGTGCCCATGAGCATTTGCACACACACACTACTGTTGGAGACAGAGTTTGGATCCCCCTGCTGCAAACCTGGAGCCTTCTTAGGCTTGTGTCAATGAGCTGATGCAAATAGATACTGAGGAGGAGAGATGGTACCCAGTTCCACAAATTGGATTAATCTGAGTGTGATCACCAGCCCAAGCACAGCACCTGCTCCTGTATCCTGGGGCCCTGGAAATGAGTGCTGGTACTTATAATAAGTTTGTTTCAAATTCTTCATAGAGGCCCTGATGAATCTGATATTTTCTGTATTATTTATCATAGATAGTCTGGGTTTTCTAACAAATTAGCATTTGAATTGTGTATTGTTTAAGGGTTTATTGTTTGCACGTAACAGAAGCCAATTTGAGCTACTTTAGACCAAAATGGGAAATTTGTTGCAAGGATTCAGGCAAGGCTCTGGGGACTTTGAGGCATGTTCATGGACCATTCTTTAAGAGCTTTGCGTTCATTTGATCTTTCTTTGCAGTCTCTGTGTATCACAGTTGAAATCCTAAATTCTAGGCAGAAAGAATTTGGTGTCTGTTTGGCCATGTTCCAGCCAGCCAAGGTCAGGCATATAGATTCAAGTAATTCAAACCAAATGCCTGGGGCCCAGCCCTATAGATAGATAAGGTGCAGGGATGGGGCTGTCTGTGGACCAGCCTCCAAAAAGAATCCATGTTAGGGAGCACTCATTCATCATTTTTATAGTATTAAGAAAAGAGTAATGATCAATGCCTACATGTCTTTAACTTATGGTTCATATGAGACTATTTAAAATGTTTTTCGGAAAGGAAAGGAACCTTTAAAATAAACCCAGTGGTTCTGAACTTGGGTTTCCTGGACCCATAAGCATACAGACAGGGCTTCTGGATGTTCAACTGCTCCAGTATTTCCTAAAGGCCTTCGTTTATTTACCATGGTAAAGCTGCACAAGGTCATTAGGACCTTGAGCTTCTTTGGTTTTTGGCAAAAATGGTATTAGCATCATGTGGTAATGCTCCTTGTGTCCTCATGATGAGAAATATTATATAAAATATTCTTTTACTAAACAATGGAGAAATTATTTAATAACTCAGTAGAGTAGCAGTTGTACTAATAATAGTGAACACTTATGCAGGGTTTACTGTGTGCCTGAATTCTCCAGTGCACGGCAGACATGATCTTTCCGAACCTGGGGTTCGTGAAAGAGGGAGGAAAGAGAGGTCTGTAAGTGCCGAAGAAGATTGGGAGCCACCGAGTTAGGTCTTCAGTTGCAGTTCAGCGTCTGCTGTAATTCTGATGCACAAGTCAAAACATTCTGCTCTTAACAGGGAGCTACAGTTCTTCCCAGGAAAAGCTCCATAAGTGAAACTTCTCTTGCTCACCGCCCCTGAATTTGGTTCTAGCCACAGTTTCACACATTCCTAAGTTGAAGTTTTGATCTGTTTAAACCCTTCAGTGCTTTTGCATTTCTCTTGCTATGTGTAAGGCCTCTGAGGTTAGATGCAGTTTAGCAAAAGAAAATAATCACTAGACTATAAACACTTCCATGAAACCATCGGGTAGGGCTGTTGCACCCTGCACCCTTTGTTCTTTTTTTTTTTTTTTAAACATCTTTATTGGAGTACAGTTGCCCCACAATGGTGTGTTAGTTTCTGCTTTATAACAAAGTGAATCAGTTATACATATACATATGTTCCCATATCTCTTCCCTCTTGCATCTCCCTCCCTTCCACCCTCCCTATCCTACCCCTCTAGGTGATCACAAAGCACCAAGCTGATCTCCCTGTGCTATGCGGCTGCTTCCCACTAGCTATCTATTTTACATTTGGTAGTGTATATATGTACATGCCACTCTCTCACTTTGTCACAGCTTACCCTTCCCCCTCCCCATATCCTCAAGTCCATTCTCTAGTAGGTCTGTGTCTTTATTCCCGTCTTGCCACTAGGTTCTTCATGACCCTTTTTTTTTTTCCCCTTAGATTCCATATATATGTGTTAGCATACTGTATTTGTTTTTCTCTTTCTGACTTACTTCACTCTGTATGACAGACCCTAACTCCATCCACCTCACTACAAATAACTCCATTTCGTTTCTTTTTATGGCTGAGTAATATTCCATTGTATATATGTGCCACATCTTCTTTATCCATTCATCTGATGATGGACACTTAGGTTGCTTTCATGTCCTGGCTACTGTAAATAGAGCTGCAATGAACATTTTGGTACATGACTCTTTTTGAATTATGGTTTTCTCAGGGTATATGCCCAGTAGTGGGATTGCTGGGTCGTATGGTAGTTCTATTTTTAGTTTTTTAAGGAACCTCCATACTGTTCTCCATAGTGGCTGCACCCTTTGTTCTTTAAAGAATGTGAAATATGTTCTCTGATCTGCCACCGTTTCACAGTCATGGCGTGTCTATCCCTTCAAAATTAAGTAGCTGTCTAATAATAATTCAGATTTAAAATATTACCTGTTAGATATTGAACCAGATACTTTGTCAAGCGTACTCTTCACAACACTCTGAGAAATGAATATTATTATTTCATTTTACAGATGGGGTAACTGAGGCCCAGCAAAGTAAATACTTGGTACATAAGTAGCATCCTCAGAAGGGAAGCTATTAAATTCCAGGAGCAGGGACTGTGTCCCTGAGTTTCATGTTTTATTCCCTAGCACCAAATGGGCCCACGAGGAATATATATAAATGAGGAATAAATGAATGACTCTGTCTAATTCAAAGTCTATACGCTCTCCACTATACCATGTTTCCTCTGATATTACCCTGGGATATGTTCTGTGCCTCAGTGAAAAAATAACTGTTTCCATAGGCACTAATTAATATGTGTACAATATTCTATTGTCATAGAACATATGTATATTCCCAGCCATTGGCTTGCTTTATGTGTTCCTGGCATAAAGGTTAGTTGGAGAATACGGAAATAAGTCATCACAAATCTATGATTAGTGGGGAGGGGTGGTCAGAATTTTACATTTGAATACTAGTATCTTTTTACTGGATCCACCAAAATTCACCTGCCTATTCTGGAATGTTTTTCTTCCCAGATAATGATATATAAAATGCGACTCCCTTGAAGTCAAATTATTTTACATTTTCTTTTGTCAGTACATTTAGTTGTTGATGTTTCATAGCATAAAAGTATATTTACTGTAAACCCCATCATAAATCACTAGAAGGAAATGTGAAGGCAGAAGACCCAGGCTATAAAAATCGTCCTTAGGGCAAAATTGCTCCACTTTACCCATACATTTGTTGATGATACCACAATGTTTTAAACTTGGAATTGTAGATCTAATGATTCCTTTGTCTCTGAAAAAATACCAAAAGAATTACAACATCTGTTGACTTGCAGATCTTTTGCTCACCTAAGAACTGAGGAAGACTTTAATTGTCCAGGGGGAAATGCCACCCAATGATTGCTGGAGAAGATGGTTATACTCATTGAGAACAGTAGTTTCTATTAGCTTAGCAAATACAGCTTGAGGTTAGTTACCAGAAATAGTGTCTTTTCTTTCAGCGTCTATAAACTCTCTGGTATTTATAAAACTAAAAGAATGTGTGCTCTTCAACCTTGTAACCAAGATTATTCAGTGAGCCTCTTTCAGTCAATATATAAACATCTGGCTCCAGAGACCAGCAAAGACATCACAGCTTCAGGTCTGTAAATAGTGCCTCTCTATTAGAGCTACTCTATTAGCGTGTTTAAAATGAACTTAAAAAACTGTCTGGAGAAACACATAAGAAAAACCCTGGTTTGGTAAGCCTCATGGTTGTATTAGCCAAAATAAAATCTTTATACCAGAGAGAGAGAAACGCCTTCTGAGTTGTGAATCTTCTTATGATTCTCATGAATATTACGTACCTGCTCCTCCAAAATGGAAATAGACACAAAATTTTACATACAATTTTTGAGGACTCTCTAATCTCTGAAGCTCATCCATCTCAGTTAATATGAAGATGGCTTCAATTTTTAGGCACAAGTCTGCTTGGACTTAAAACTTGTTAGTTAGTGAATTAATTACCTTGTCTGTTTTTCTACTTAACCCCTTTTTCATTGCCTTTGTATGGCTACAAGTGCCCGGAAGCCATAATGATCTAGCATTTGGGAAAAGTTACTCCAACAATGTCACGGTTGCTACCATGCCATTCTTCCAGGTCTTTCTCTCTTTACTGTCAACTGTATAGTAGCTTGCATTGCTTACCTTCTGTGGAGTGGCCTGCCATAAGCGTCTGGTCTTTCAAATGTATGGTTTCCTCTGGAAACTTCTTTGAAGCCATAGTCAGGAAAGAAAAAGGAACCGGACCTGGAATGTAGTAATAGAACTTCTAGGCACCATTCTTGCCCTTTCTAACTAATTCCATCATGATATCATTTAGCTACACAGTCTGTGTATCAGCGTCTTTGCTTTCCTAGATAGTATCAGTTATCATGTTCACCTTGTGTGACACAAAGAACTTACAAAATATAAGCCTGTCTCAAGGATCTTACAGGTTTTAGTGAGGAGATCTATACCTGAAACAGGGAGTAAAACAAGAAAACAGTGAATTAGTCAGTATTGACACAGAATAAGGAAACATTGATATGTGCTAGTTGATTCTAACAGCAAGTATAAAAGTAGATCATTATAAACTTAATGAGTATTTCTCAGAGTGTATTCTCAAACTTATTTAGTCATAAATCCTACTTTATAATACCAGTTAATATCCTAAGAGCACACTTGGGAACCCTGAGCTAGAATTATCACGAAAAACTGTCCTGAGGGAGAAAGACCTTGAGAAGTAGGTACATATAAATTAAGTATGGTCCAGAATAATCTGCACCAGAATCACCAGAGGTTATTTTTTTAAATACTTATTACATCTGTCCTATGAAATTGTAATTTCTGGTGTGGAGGGTCTTTTTTTTATGTACAATCAAGCATGGGCATGCATAATGAAGAGGGAAGGCATTCATTACTATCTAGTTAAATAATATTAAATAATAAAATACTTTGGGCTCTTTGAGAACTTGTAAGATTTTCCATTTAGTGACTTCAACCAGGCTATCATTTGCTGAACCTAATTGAATGAACAGCTGATATTTCTGAAACTGTCATTTAAGACTCCATCTTAGTATATGGTTTCAAACATTCATTTACTTCCTACCAAAAAGCCATGGTTCAAATAATGTTCTTTCATGTTCATGTGAGTTACACACACATACATAATTTATTTTGATTTTTATTGAAACTTATGTGAAGTGTTGACAGTTTTATATGTCAGACTTCATAGAAGTGAAACAGGGGAAGGAAAGAATTATACAGTAAAATGAGTTTCATGTATGTTTTTTTCCATGACTGCAAGAACCTTGGTAGAATTTGAGGGCCAGCTAACTCTAATGTCCAAGAGGGCTCCTAATGAAAAATTCCTATTTTTCCTCAGTAAATACCATATTTTTAAAAGTAATCTAAATCCTTCTTCTGGTTATTAAAAAGGAGACTGAGTGATTTTTTTTCCCCTCAAGAGGGGAAAGGGAAGGGAATTTACTTTCACTGAGGCTCTACTAAGGGTCTGGTCCTTTATGTCATTTATCTCATTCAAAACACAAAATAATAAGGGAGGTAGTTTGTCTTTAAGTCATTTCATAGATTAAGGAACTAAAGATGAAAAGTTGAATGGCTTGCTTAAGGTCTTATGACTATTAAGTGGCAAAGCCGGAACTTTTTTTTTAATTAATTAATTAATTTATTTATTTATTTATGGCTGTGTTGGGTCTTCGTTTCTGTGTGAGGGCTTTCTCTAGTTGCAGCAAGTGGGGGCCATTCTTCATCGCGGTGCGCGGGCCTCTCACTATCGCGGCCTCTCTTGTTGCGGAGCATGGGCTCCAGACACGCAGGCTCAGTAGTTGTGGCTCACGGACCTAGTTGCTCCACAGCATGTGGGATCTTCCCAAACCAGGGCTCGAACCTGTGTCCCCTGCATTGGCAGGCAGATTCTCAACCACTGCGCCACCAGGGAAGCCCCAAAGCCAGAACTTTAACGCTCCTCTTGTGCCTTGTTTTCCTCATGAGAAAACACTGCCTCTGACAGTAGCAAAAATCTCTAGACACCCAATCTCTCTGAGACTGTTTTCTGTTTTACAATGGGAGTAATATCTATCTCATAGAATTGTGTGGGTTTCATTAACAGGTTTTTTGAGGTATAATTTACATTCAGTAAAATCACTCAAGTATACAATTTAGTGAGCTTAGTAAATGTCATTAGTTGGAAAACTGCCACCAGAATCTAGTTTTAGAAAAATTTAGAAAATTTTTAGAAAATCCATCACCCCATAAAGTACCATAGGACCTCTTTTTTTTTTTTTTGTCAATCCCTAGCCCTACCCTTGGTCCTAGAAACCTCTTGTATGCTTTCTGTAATAATAGTTTTGCCTTTTCCAGAATATCATATAACTGGAAATACATAGTATGTAGTCTTTTTTTTTTTTTTTTTTTTTTTAACTTCTGCTCTGTGAAAGACACTGTTATAGGATTGAAAAGATAAGCCACAGACTGGGAGAATACTCTTGCAAAATATACCTAATGAAAGGCTGTTATCCAAAATACACAAAGAACTCTTAAAATTCAACAATAAGAAAACAAATAATCCAATTACAAAATAGGAAAAGATCTGAACAGACATCGCAGCAAAGAAGATATACAGATGGTAAATAAGCATATGAAAAGATGCTCAACATCATGTGTCATTAGGAAATTGCAAATTAAAACAATGAGATACCATTACACATCTATTAGAATGGCTAAAATCCAAAACATTGACATCACCAAATGTTGGCAAGGATGTGGTACAACAGGAACTCTCATTCTTTGCTCCCGGAATGCAAAATGGTACAGCCACTTTGGAAGATAGTCTGATAGTTTCTAACAGAGGTAAACATAAGCTTACCATATAATCCAGCAGTTATAGTCATAGTATTTACCCAAATGAGTCTTTACTTTTTTTTTTTTTTTCACACACACACACTGTATTTTATTTTTACAAGAGATAAATCGACTGACGCCAAGCATTGTACATGGATGACCACAACAAAAGCAACAATGATTGCAATTACGAAACATGAAACACACTCATACTATGTCATAATATTGACATTCAGTCCAGTAATCCTCCACTGTAACAGCTCCTTTACTTTGCAGTGAAAATTGATTTGTATATTCTTTGCCTCTGAGTCCTTGTGGAATTTTTTTTTTTTTTTTAAATTCAGACAGAAAGTCACAAAAATTATATTCATCCTCATCAGTTCACTCAGTCCCATGTAATTAATTTTTTTTTTTTCATCTTGATCTTTTGTTAGCACTTTTATGAGTTCATCAGTTTTTCATTAGAGTTCTGAAAATGCTTATTCATTCAGTTCAGCAGTACAGTCCGTTACCAGAAACCTGTACTTGTCAGAGTCTTTTCCATGTATTTCTTGAAGATGAAACCCTTTTATAGGAACACATTTGCAAAATCATCAGAGTACACCCAGAACTGTCTGTAAATGACAAAAGACTTAAAAATGACCACGGTTAAAGATTTGATGACAGTTCATAATAATGCAGTTGACAAGAAAATTAGTTATTTCTGAGATATACATTTTAAAGTAATAACTAGGATTATTACTTATAACATTATACCAGAACATATAAGATTTTTAGAAATTTCATGTAATGTCTGAAACATTTATATTAACATATTTCCATACATATTTCCATACAAGTACAAATATAAGATTTTTAGAAATTTCATGTAATGTCTGAAACATTTATATTAACATATTTCCATACATATTTCCATACAAATACAAATATGATTTTTAGAAATTTCATGTAATGTCTGAAACATTTATATTAACATATTTCCATACATATTTCCATACAAATACAAATATAAGATTTTTAGAAATTTCATGTAATGTCTGAAACATTTATATTAACATATTTCCATACAAATAACCCAATGAAAGTTTAGTATTAGTTGTTTTGTTTGTTTTTTTATACTGCAGGTTCTTATTAGGCATCAGTTTTATACACATCAGTGTATACATGTCAATCCCAATCGCCCAATTCAGCACACCACCATCCCCACCCCACCGCAGTTTTCCCCCCTTGGTGTCCATATGTCCATTCTCTACATCTGTGTCTCAACTTCTGCCCTGCAAACTGGCTCATCTGTACCGTTTTTCTAGGTTCCGCATACATGCATTAATATACGATATTTGTTTTTCTCTTTCTGACTTACTTCACTCTGTATGACAGTCTCTAGATCCATCCACGTCTCAACAAATGACTCAATTTCGTTCCTTTTTATGGCTGAGTAATATTCCATTGTATATATGTACCACAACTTCTTTATCCATTCGTCTGTTGATGGGCATTTAGGTTGCTTCCATGACCTGGCTATTGTAAATAGTGCTGCAATGAACATTCGGGTGCATGTGTCTTTTTGAATTACGGTTTTCTCTGGGTATATGCCCAGTAGTGGGATTGCTGGGTCATATGGTAATTCTATTTTTAGCTTTTTAAGGAACCTCCATATTGTTCTCCATAGTGGCTGTATCAATTTACATTCCCACCAACAGTGCAAGAGGGTTCCCTTTTCACCACACCCTCTCCAGCATTTGTTGTTTGTAGATTTTCTGACGATGCCCATTCTAACAGGAGTGAGGTGATACCTCATTGTAGTTTTGATTTGCATTTCTCTAATAATTAGTGATGTTGAGCATCTTTTCATGTGCTTCGTGGCCGTCTGTATGTCTTCTTTGGAGAAATGTCTATTTAGGTCTTCTGCCCATTTTTGGATTGGGGTGTTTGTTTCTTTGATATTGAGCTGAATGAGCTGTTTATATATTTTGGAGATTAATCCTTTGTCCGTTGATTCATTTGCAAATATTTTCTCCCATTCTGAGGGTTGTCTTTTCGTCTTGTTTATGGTTTCCTTTGCTGTGCAAAAGCTTTGAAGTTTCATTAGGTCCCACTTGTTTATTTTTGTTTTTATTTCCATTACTCTAGGAGGTGGATCAAAAAAGATCTTGCTGTGATTTATGTCAAAGAGTGTTCTTCCTATGTTTTCCTCTAAGAGTTTTATAGTGTCCAGTCTTATATTTAGGTCTCTAATCCATTTTGAGTTTATTTTTGTGTATGGTGTTAGGGAGTATTCTAATTTCATTCTTTTACATGTAGCTGTCCAGTTTTCCCAGCACCACTTATTGAAGAGACTGTCTTTTCTCCATTGTATATCTTTGCCTCCTTTGTCATAGATTAGTTGACCATAGGTGCGTGGGTTAATCTCTGGGCTTTCTATCTTGTTCCATTGATCTATGTTTCTGTTTTTGTGCCAGTACCATATTGTCTTGATTACTGTAGCTTTGTAGTATAGTCTGAAGTCAGGGAGTCTGATTCCTCCAGCTCCATTTTTTTGCCTCAAGACTGCTTTGCCTATTCGGGGTCTTTTGTGTCTCCATACAAATTTTAAGATGATTTGTTCTAGCTCCGTAAAAAATGCCATTGGTAATTTGATAGGGATTGCATTGAATCTGTAGATTGCTTTGGGTAGTATACTCATTTTCACAATGTTGATTCTTCCAATCCAAGAACATGGTATATCTCTCCATCTGTTGGTATCATCTTTAATTTCTTTCATCAGTGTCTTATAGTTTTCTGCATACAGGTCTTTTGTCTCCCTAGGTAGGTTTATTCCTAGGTATTTTATTCTTTTTGTTGCAATGGTAAATGGGAGTGTTTCCATAATTTCTCTTTCAGATTTTTCATCATTAGTGTATAGGAATGCAAGAGATTTCTGTGCATTAATTTTGTATCCTGCAAATTTACCATATTCATTAATTAGCTCTAGCAGTTTTCTGGTGGCAGTTTTAGGATTCTCTATGTATAGTATCATGTCATCCGCAAACAGTGACAGTTTTACTTCTTCTTTTCCAATTTGTATTCCTTTTATTTCTTTTTCTTCTCTGATTGCCGTGGCTAGGACTTCCAAAACTATGTTGAATAATAGTGGTGAGAGTGGACATCCTTGTCTCGTTCCTGATCTTAGAGGAAATGCTTTCAGTTTTTCACCATTGAGAATGATGTTTGCTGTGGGTTTGTCATATATGGCCTTTATTATGTTGAGGTAGGTTCCCTCTATGCCCACTTTCTGGAGAGTTTTTATCATAAATGGGTGTTGAATTTTGTCAAAAGCTTTTTCTGCATCTATTGAGATGATCATATGGTTTTTATTCTTCACTTTGTTAATATGGTGTATCACATTGATTGATTTGCGTATATTGAAGAATCCTTGCATCCCTGGGATAAATCCCACTTGATCGTGGTGTATGATCCTTTTAATGTGTTGTTGGATTCTGTTTGCTAGTATTTTGTTGAGGATTTTTGCATCTATATTCATCAGTGATATTGGTCTGTAATTTTCTTTTTTTGTAGTGTCTTTGTCTGGTTTTGGTATCAGGGTGATGGTGGCCTCATAGAATGAGTTTGGGGGTGTTCCTTCCTCTGCAATTTTTTGGAAGAGTTTGAGAAGGATGGGTGTTAGCTCTTCTCTAAATGTTTGATAGAATTCACCTGTGAAGCCATCTGGTCCTGGACTTTTGTTTGTTGGAAGATTTTTAATCACAGTTTCAATTTCATTACTTGTGATTGGTCTGTTCATATTTTCTATTTCTTCCTGGTTCAGTCTTGGAAGGTTATACCTTTCTAAGAATTTGTCCATTTCTTCCAGGTTGTCCATTTTATTGGCATAAAGTTGCTTGTAGTAGTCTCTTAGGATGCTTTGTATTTCTGCAGTGTCTGTTGTAACTTCTCCTTTTTCATTTCTGATTTTATTGATTTGAGTCCTCTCCCTCTTTTTCTTGATGAGTCTGGCTAATGGCTTATCAATTTTGTTTATCTTCTCAAAGAACCAACTTTTAGTTTTATTGACCTTTGCTATTGTTTTCTTTGTTTCTATTTCATTTATTTCTGCTCTGATCTTTATGATTTCTTTCCTTCTGCTAACTTTGGGTTTTGTTTGTTCTTCTTTCTCTAGTTTCTTTAGGTGTAAGGTTAGATTGTTTACTTGAGCTTTTTCTTTTTTCTTTAGGTAGGCTTGTATAGCTATAAACTTCCCTCTTAGAACTGCTTTTGCTGCATCCCATAGGTTTTGGGTCGTCGTGTTTTCATTGTCATTTGTCTCTAGGTATTTTTTGATTTCCTCTTTGATTTCTTCAGTGATCTCTTGGTTATTTAGCAACGTATTGTTTAGCCTCCATGTGTTTGTCTTTTTTACGTTTTTTTCCCTGTAATTCATTTCTAATCTCATAGCGTTGTGGTCAGAAAAGATGCTTGATATGATTTCAATTTTCTTAAATTTACTGAGGCTTGATTTGTGACCCAAGATGTGATCTATCTTGGAGAATGTTCCGTGCGCACTTGAGAAGAACGTGTAATCTGCTGTTTTTGGATGGAATGTCCGATATATATCAATTAAATCTATCTGGTCTATTGTGTCATTTAAAGCTTCTGTTTCCTTATTTATTTTCATTTTGGATGATCTGTCCATTGGTGTAAGTGCGGTGTTAAAGTCCCCCACTATTATTGTGTTACTGTCGATTTCCTCTTTTATAGCTGTTAGCAGTTGCCTTATGTATTGAGGTGCTCCTATGTTGGGTGCATATATATTTATAATTGTTATATCTTCTTCTTGGATTGATCCCTGGATCATTATGTAGTGTCCTTCCTTGTCTCTTGTAACATTCTTTATTTTAAAGTCTATTTTATCTGATATGAGTATAGCTACTCCAGCTTTCTTTTGATTTCCATTTGCATGGAATATCTTTTTCCATCCCCTCACTTTCAGTCTGTATGTGTCCCTAGGTCTAAAGTGGGTCTCTTGTAGACAGCATATATATGGGTCTTGTTTTTGTATCCATTCAGCCAGTCTATGTCTTTTGGTTGGGGCATTTAATCCATTCACGTTTAAGGTAATAATCGATATGTATGTTCCTATGACCATTTTCTTAATTGTTTTGGGTTTGTTTTTGTAGGTCCTTTTCTTCTCTTGTGTTTCCCACTTAGAGAAGTTCCTTTAGCATTTGTTGTAGAGGTGGTTTGGTGGTGCTGAATTCTCTTAGCTTTTGCTTGTCTGTAAAGCTTTTGATTTCTCCATCAAATCTAAATGAGATCCTTGCCGGGTAGAGTAATCTTGGTTGTAGGTTCTTCCCTTTCATCACTTTAAGTATATCATGCCACTCCCTTCTGGCTTGCAGAGTTTCTGCTGAGAAATCAGCTGTTAACCTTATGGGAGTTCCCTTGTATGTTATTTTTTGTTTTTCCCTTGCTGCTTTCAATAATTTTTCTTTGTCTTTAATTTTTGCCACTTTGATTACTATGTGTCTCGGCGTGTTTCTCCTTGGGTTTATCCTGTATGGGACTCTCTGCGCTTCCTGGACTTGGGTGGCTATTTCCTTTCCCATGTTAGGGAAATTTTCGACTATAATCTCTTCACATATTTTCTCTGGTCCTTTCTCTCTCTCTTCTCCTTCTGGGACCCCTATAATGCGAATGTTGTTGTGTTTAATGTTGTCCCAGAGGTCTCTTAGGCTGTCTTCATTTCTTTTCATTCTTTTTTCTTTAGTCTGTTCCGCAGCAGTGAATTCCATCATTCTGTCTTCCAGGTCACTTATCCGTTCTTCTGCCTCAGTTATTCTGCTATTGATTCCTTCTAGTGTAGTTTTCATTTCAGTTATTGTATTGGTCATCTCTGTTTGTTTGTTCTTTAATTCTTCTAGGTCTTTGTTAATCATTTCTTGCATCTTCTCAATCTTTGCCTCCATTCTTATTCCAAGGTCCTGGATCATCTTCACTATCATTATTCTGAATTCTTTTTCTGGAAGGTTGCCTATCTCCACTTCATTTAGTTGTTTTTCTGGGGTTTTTTCTTGTTCCTTCATCTGGTACATAGCCCTCTGCCTTTTCATCTTCTCTATCTTTCTGTAACTGTGGTTTTTGGTCCACAGGCTGCAGGATTATAGTTTTTCTTGCTTCTGTTGTCTGCCCTCTGGTGGTTGAGGCTATCTAAGAGGCTTGATGGGAGGCTCTGGTGGTGGGTAGAGCTCTAGTATGTAGTCTTTTATGTTTATTATCTTTCACCTGGTATGATGTCTTGTGGTTCATTCATTTTGTTTGTAGCTTGTATCAGTAGTTCATCCCTTTTATTGCTGACTAGTGTTCCATTGTATAAATAACCACATTTTTAATCTCTTTATCAGTTGATGGACATTTGCGTTTCTATTCTTTTGCTATTATGAATAATGCTGCTATAAATAATAAGCATAAGAATATTTCTCCGGACATAGGTTTTTATTTCTTTTGGATAAATACCTAGAAGTAGAACTGTTGGGCCATGTTATAAGTTATGTTTAATGTTATAATTTGCAGTCAAACTGCTCAAAGTAGCTGTACCATCTAGCATTCCTATCAGCAGGGCATGAGGGTTTCAGTTGCTTTGCATCATCACCAACACTTGGTATTGTCAGTCTTTAACATTAGCTATTCTAGTGGGCTTGTAGTGGTTTCTCAGTGTGGGTTTAATTTTCATTTTCCTAATGATCAATTATATTGAGCTTCTTTGTGCCTTGCTGACAATTCATTTATATTCTACTGTAGAGTTTTCATCCAAATTACATAACCTCTTTTATGAAGTGTTCATAAAAGAAATTTTTAAAGATACATATCTATTGTGTAAAATCTGTTCAAATATTTTGCCCAATTTAAAATTAAGGTTTTTTTTGTCTTCTTACTGTGAGTTTTAAGAGCTCTTTATATATTTTGGAAACAAATCTTTGGTTACATATGTTTTGTGAGTATTTCCTCCCAGTCTGTAGCTTGTGTTTTTATTTCCTTGATAGTGTATCTCAAAAAGCTAGTTCTTAATTTTGATGGCATCTGATTTATCAGTTTCTTCTAGTTCTTAATTTTGATGGCGTCTGATTTATCAATTTCTTTCTTCTAGGACACAATAGGCACAAGTCAGAAAAGAAAATGTTATTGGTGTCAAATCTAAGAAAACCACAGTCAGAAAATTTTTTCCCTAGGTTTTCTTCTAGAGGTTTTATAGTTTTAAAATTCTCACATTTAGATTTATGATCCATTTTGACTTAAATTTTGGGTATAGTACAAGGGTAAGAGTCAAGGTTCATTTCTTGCATGTGGATAGCCAATTATTCTAGCACAATTTATTGAAAATATTTTTTTCACTATCAAGTTACTTGGCCCCTCTGTTGAAAAATTCATTGACCATATAAACGTGGGTCTCTTTTTAGGTTCTCTATTCTCTTCATTGATCTATATTTCTATTCCTATGAAAATACCATGCTATTTGATTACACGATTTTCTGCTAAGTCTTGAAATCAGGTAGTATAAGTCATCTAACTTTTCTCCTCTTTAAAAAAAATTGTTTTGGTGTTGTAGATATTATCAATTTCTCAAAAATCTGTAGGTGTTGTAGATATTGACTGGAATTGCACTGAACCTATACATCAACTTGGGGAAAGTTGCCATCCTAAATTTTCCAACCCATGAACATGGTACATATCTCCATTTGTTTATGTCCTATTAAATTTCTCTCAGTGATATTTTATAGTTTTCTATGAGGTTTTATACATAATTTGTTTATTCCTGAGTCTGTCTTTGATGTTGTTATGAATGGAATTATCTTTCATTTTTTGAATTTTCATTGCTAGTATATAGAAATTTAATTTTTATATTGATCTTTGTGTCAATTTTCTATTGATGCTGTTACAAATCATAGACTTAATAGCTTAAAACAACACAAAATCTATTCTCAACAGTTTTGGAGATCAGAAGTCAGAATTCAGTTTCACTGGGCTAAAGTCAAGGTGTTAGCAGGGCTGGTTCCTTCTGAAGGCTGTGAAGAAAAAACTTTCTTTGCCTTTTTCAGCTTTTAGTGGCCACCTGTCTCCTTGGCATATGGCCCTTTCCTTCATCTTCAAAGACTGCTTTCATCACCATGTCACCTTCACCTCTTCTGTAGTCAAATCTCCTTATGCCTTTCTCTTATAAGGACACCTGTGATTATAGTTAGGACCCACCTAGGTAGATAATCCAGAACAATCTTTCCATCTCAAGATCCTTAACTTAATCATATAGCACAAGAGACTTTGTAGATATAAAGTAAAATTCACAGGTTCCAGATATTAGTACCTGAATATCTTTGGGGGCCATTACTCAATGTACCTTATGGCCCTACTAAATTCACTTATCAGTTCTAGTAGGTTTTATGTAAATTCTTTAGGATATCTACTTGTACAGTCATGTCATCTCTGAATAAATAGTTTTACTTATTCCTTTCCAACTTGTATGTCTTTTATATATTTTTCTTGCCTCATTTCAACAGCTAGAACCTCCAATAAAACGTTGAATACAAGTAGTGGGAGAAAACATCCTTTCCTTGATGTTAGCAGGAAAGCAATCTGTCTTTCAAGTATCATATTTGCTCTAAGTTATTCATAGATGCTCTTTTTAAATTTTGAAATATTTTAATGGGCTTCAAATTCACAAGTCTTCATTTGAGATATTTGTTAGCATGGTAGAAAATTCTACTACAAAGTTTTCTAAGTATGCAAATGTGAGAGATTGATTCTGTTTTTTTTTAATGAGGTATAATTGAAATACATCATACTAGTTTTAGGTATACAACATAATGATTCAATATTTGTATATATTGTGGAATCACCACAATAAGTCTAGTTAAAATCCATCACCATACATTGCTACAAAATTTTTTCTTTTGATCAGAACTTTTAAGATATACTTTCTTTCCAACTCTCAAATATGCAACGCAGTATCATTAACTATAGTCACCATGCTGTACATTACATCCCAGTGATGTATTTATTTTATTACTGCAATTTTTTGACCCCCTCTGGTGACCACCAATCTGTTCTCTGTATCTATGAGCTCATATTATTGGTTTTGGTATTGTTTTGTTTTGTTTGGATTCCACGTATAAGTGATATCACACAGTATTTGTCTTCCTCTGTCTGACTTACTTAACTTAGCATAATGCTCTCAAGGTCCATCCATGTTGTCGCAAATGGCAAAATTTCCTTTTTTATGGCTGAATAATATTCGTGTGTGTGTGTGTGTGAAATCCATTCATTTTCTTTATCCATTCATCCATCAGTTGATACGTAGGTTGTTTCCATACCTTCGCTATTGTAATTAATGCTGCAGTGAACATGGGGGTGTATATATCTTTTTGAGTTAGTGTTTTTCTTTGGATAAACACCCAGAAATGGAATTGCTGGATCCTATGGTAGTTCTATTTTTAGTTTTTTGATGAACCTCCATATTGTTTTCCATAGTGGCTGCACCAATTTACATTCCCACCAACAGTACACAAGGGTTCCCTTATCTCCACATCCTTGCAAACACTTCTTATTGCTTGTCTTTTTGATGATAGCCATTCTGACAGGTGTGAGGTGATATCCCATCAAGGTGTTGAATAGAATTTTCCTGATAATTAATGATGTTGAGCACCTTTTCATACACCTCTTGGCCATCTGTATGTCTTCTTTGTAAAAATATCTACTCAGATCCTCTGCCCATTTTTAAATTGTATTGTTTGTTTTTTTGCTATTGAGTTATATGAGTTCTTTATATATTTTGGATACTAACTGCTTACTAGGTATATGATTTGCAAATTTTTTTTCCCTTTAAGTAAATTGCCTTTTCATTTTGTTCATGGTTTCCTTTGCTATGCAGGAGCTTTTCAGTTTGATGTAGTCTCACTTGTTTATTTTTGCTTTTGTTGCCTTTGCCTGTGGTCAAATCCAAAAAATCATTGCCAAGGCCAATGTCAAGGAGCTTACTGCCTGTTTTCTTCTAGGAATTTTATGGTTTCAGGTCTTACATTCGAGTCTTTAATCCATTTTGAGTTGACATTTGTGTATGGTGTAAGAGAGGAGTCCAGTTTCATTCTTTTGCATGTTGCTGTCCAGTTTTCCCAACACCATTTATTAAGAGACTGTCTTTCCCCATTGTATATTCTTAGTGCCTTTGTCATAAATTAATTGACCATGTAAGTTATTTCTGGGCTCTCTCTTCTGTTCCTTGATCTATGTGTCTGTTTTTATGCCAATTCTATTCTGTTTTGATTACTTTAACTTTGTAATATAGTTTGAAATCAGCCTTCAGCTTTGTTCTTAAGATTGTCTTGGTTATTCAGGGTCCTTTGTGGTCTCATAAAAGTTTAGGATTGTTTGTTCTAGTTCTGTGAAAAATGCAATTGGAATTTTAATAGGGATTGCATTAAATCTTAGGATTACTTTGAATAGCATGGACATTTCAGCAGTATTCTTCCAATCCATGAGCACAGAATATCCACTTATTTGTGTCAACTTCAAGTTCTTTCTTCAATGTCTTATAGTTTTCAGTGTACAGAATGTTCACCTCCTTGGTTAATTGTAAATGGGATTTTAAATTTCTCTTTCTGCTAGTTCATTATCATTGTATAGAAATGCAACAGATTTTTGTATATTGATTTTGTATCCTACAACTTTGCTGAATTTGTTTATTCTAATAATTTTTTGATAGGGTCTTTAGGGTTTTCCATATATAATATGTCATCTGTAAATAGTGATAGTTTTACTTGTTCCTTTACGATTCGGATGACTTTTTTCTTCTTGCCTGATTGCTCTGGCTAGAACATCCAGTACTATGTTCAATAAAAGGATGAGAGTGGGCATCTTGGCTTGTTCCTGATCTTAGATGAAAAGCTTTCAGTGCTTCACTGTTGAGTATGATGTTAGCTATGGACTTGTCATATATGGCCTTTATTATGTTGAAGTACATTCCCTCGATACCCACTTTGCTGAGAGGTTTTTTTTAATCATAAATGGATGTTTATAGATGCTCTTTGTAAGGCTAATTCCCATCTATTACTAGTTTGCTAAGATTTTTTTTTCTATCAGGAATGGATGTTAATTTTGTCAAATGAGTTTTCTCACCTATTGTGTAATCATATGATTATTTTCCTTCATTATTATAATCTATTCCTTTATCGATTTTTTTTTTTTTTTTACTATTAAGACAACATTTTAGTTCTAGAATAAACCCTGTTTTGTCATGTAATATGATCCTTTCAAATATTGTTTGACTTGCTAACATTTAAAATGTCTTTGGGGGAGATATTTGGCTATTGTTTCTTTATTCTTTCATGTTTTTGTCTCGCTTTCATATCCAGATAATATTCACCTCATAAATGTGTTGGAGAGTGTCCTTTTCTTTTCTGTTTTGTGAAAGAGTTTATTTAATATTTATATTATTTTTCTTAAATATTTGTTTCAATTCACCAGTGATGTTATCTGTGCTTTGGCCTTTCTTTATAAGGGAGTTTAACTTACTAATTTAACTCTTTATTTGATAAAAGTGTATTCAAAATTTCTGTTTCTTCTTGTAGTTTTGGTAATTTTGGTCTTCTGAGGCATTTTCCCTTTCCTCTGAATTGTCAAATTTGTTGGCATAAAGTTATTCATAATGTTCTTTTATTAGCCTCTTAATGTCTATAGAATCTGTAGTGATATCCTCTCTTTTATTCCTGATACTGGTAATGTATACATTTTTTTTTCTTGATCACTTTATCTATTGATTTTTTTTTTTTTCAAGAAAGCAACTTTTTTCGCTGACTTAATTTACATCTTTCATTTTCATTGCTTTTTGCTTTGTGATTTTTTTTCTATTTAGTTTGGATCAAATTTGCTCTTGTTTATTAAGTTTCTTAAGGTGTGGAGTCTTTGACCATTTGTTTTAAACCATTCTTCCTTTCCAATATAAACATTTCAAGTTATTAACTTCCTTCTAAATACTGTTTTAGGTTCATGCCACACATTTTAATATATTGTGTTTTTATTTCCATTCAGTTCAAGATTATTTCCTAATTCTCCCTGTAATTTATTGGTTTCTAATTTAATTCCATTGTGATTGGAGAATAAATTCTGTATGACTTTGGTTCTTTGAAATTTATGAAGTTTTTTCTGGCCTAACATTTGGTTATCCTGGTGACTATCCCATGTGCACTTCAAGAATGCATATTCTGCTCTTGGTTTTATGGAAGATTCTATACATGTCAGATTTGTCGCTAGTTTTCAGGTTTTCTCTATTCTCGTCGATTTTTTTTTTTTTCTCTACTTGTTCTATCAATTACTGAGGGGAGAGTGTTGATCTCCTGTAAGTGTTGATTTGTCTTTCTCATTTAATTCTAGCAGTTTTTGCTCCATGTATTTTGAAGCTCTGTTGTTAGATACATATGCATGTATAATTGTTATGTCTACCTGCTGTACTGACCCTTTGAAAAACATGGAATGTACCTCTTTGTTTCCTGTAATTTTATTTGCCTTTAAGTCTATTTTGTGTACTACAGCTATCATATATTTATTGTTTGGTATACTTCCTCCATCTTTTAACTTTCAACCCATCTGTTTTTGACTTTAAAGTGTCTGTATCTTGCTTTTTAAAATCTCATCTAACAATCTCTGCCTATTGACTGGAGTGTTTAATTCATAATTTTTGATATAATTGGATTTAGTTCTCCATTTTATTATTTTCTGTTTCTCATCACCTTTTTCTATATTCTTTCTGTAAAATAAGTATTTTTGTATGACATTTTAATTTCTCTATTAAATTTGTAGCTCTGTTTCTTTGCTGTTACGGTAGGCATTTTTTAAATCTAACAACCTATTTCATGTTAATACTGACTTTTTTAACATAAAATGTAGGAACTTTACATTGATAGAGATCTACACATCCATTCTTTTTTGCTATTTTGTCATATATACTTCATGTATATAAGTTTTAAACCCAATAACACAATTTTATTACTTTTGCTTTAAGAAGTCATATATATGTTTTAAAGAAGTTCAGAAAGGAAAGAAAAAATAGAGTAGAAATAAATGTATGTATGCATATGTGTATGTGTATTTGTGTATATACATGCACATTATGTACATATACACATACCACATATACCTGTATTTCCACATTTCCAGTGCTCTTCACTCCTTTCTCTGAATCTGAGTAACCTTTTCGTTTCACTTCCCTTTAGTCTGAAGGGCTTTTTTAAGAAGCATTTCTTGTAGCACAGGTCCATTAGCAATTTGCTGAGTTTTTGTTTACCTGTAAATGGATTTATTTCACCCCCATTTTGAAATAATCATTTCCCTGGAAAGAGAATTCTTGAGTGACAGGGTTTTATTCTTTCAGCACTTTGAATATGCCATTCCAATATCTGTGGTCTTCATTGTTTCTGATGAGAAGATAGCCATTGTTCATATCATTGTTTCCCTCTATGTGCTGAGTCATTTTTATCTTGCTGCTTTCAAGATTTTCTCTTTATCTTTGGCTTTCAAAAACTTGACTCGTATGTCCAGGTGTATTTCATTTGGTCTATCCTACTTTAGATTTATGGAATTTATTGGATTTGTAAATGTTTTTCACCAAATTTGGGTAGATTTGAGCCATTTTTTCCTTAATTATTTTCTGATCTTTCCCCTGTTCTTCTGGGATTTTAATTACATGTATTTTGCAATGTTTGATATTGACCCACAGATCTTCAAGGCTCTATTTTTCTTCAGTCTTTTTTGCTCTGTTTTTTGATTGAATGATTTCTATTTATTTTTATATTCATTGACTATTTTTTTTCTCTGCCATCCCAAATCTGTGAGTCTATGCAATGTATTTTTCACTTTAGTTAACATATTTTTCATTTCTAAAATTTCCATTTGGCTCTTTTTATACTTTAATTTTTTGTATTCACTGTTTATTTACTCATTATTAATTTTCTTTAATTTCTTGAACGTAATTTCGTTTAATTTTTTGAACATATTTATAACAGCTATTTGAAATCTTTGTATTAAATCCAGCATCAGAGCCCACTCAAAGTCAGTTTCTAATGATTACCTTTTTTTCTAAATATGTGTCATACTTTCCAGCTCATTTTCACATCTCATAATCTTTGGTTGAAAATTAGAAAATATTTATGGATAATTCTTGTAGTGACTCTGGAATGCATTTTGCCCTTTGAAGAGGTTTTGGATTTTTAAATTATTAATATGTCTACAGTTAAACTAAAATCCCCAACTGCTATTTTTTTCTTTTTTTTAAACCAGGATCTCTTAGGGGGCCGCTGGAGGGGGGGGGCGGTTCTCCCTTGCACCTTTAATTTAGATGTCAGACAATAATTTGGGCAAAGATTAGGCTCAGAGACTTGAAGCCAGTAATTCTTTCACCCTCTTCTGGTGTGGATGGCAGTACACATTCAGAGGTGTGGCAAATTCACAAGCCCTCCTGCTTTTAATTTTTGTTAGGTTCCCTGGGGTATCACATGAGCACACATAGTTTAGCAGTCAGCCAGGAACATTTATTATATCAGCTCTTCTATAGTTTTCTCACATCCAAAATCTCTCTCAAGTTTTTGGCTGCTTTGACACCTGCTCATAACCGAGTCTGTCACCTCCAGCTGATAAACCTGTGGATTTTCACTGCCCACATTGGGCAGTTGGTGGAAGATAGGAATACTCCCAGACCCCCTCCCCCCAAGAAAGCTGCCAACCCATAATTCAATGCAGTATCAGTTTCTCATGAGTAAACATTTCTCAAGTTGTTGCCTATCTTTAGTGGTTTTCTAGTGCCCTGAAATGATTGTCATTAATAATTTTATCCAGTGTATAGTCATTTCTATGGAGAATAGTTATCTGACCTTCTCATGCTGTCATTACCAGAAGTAGAGTCTATAAGATTATTTTGGGGATGAAAAGAAATAGTGTACCTAATGCATTGGATACAGTGGCTGGCACATGGTTAGTATTCGATGAATGATAGCTATTTCTATTACTGTTATTATTACTTAATAGATTCTAGACCTCTCACTAGGCCCTCAGTATTACTCATTCATCTTCTCTGGAACAGAGCTTCCAAACTATGTGCTGGGAAATCCATCTTATCAACCTTAAGTTTGCCTGTCACCTCCTCCTCACCCAGGATTCCAAATTCCTGTTTCCCCAAGTATCCCATACTAATGCTGTCATTTTCCATGTGTGCCATTGATGTGGAAAGGTTTAGGAAGCACTGCCCTAGAGGACAGCGCAGAGTAAGGTCCCTATTGGGCCTTGTAGGTATGCTTTCAAGCAGGTCTTTTGGGAACAAATCTTTTAAGGAACTTTTTCAAAGTTCTCTAGAACAGGAACTCACCTATATATGAGACCATCCATTCAGCAAGTAATCTCGATGACTTGAAATGTGGCCCCTTTGCCCAACTTCCACTAATTTCAGGAGTAAACCAGAGATCCTGACTCTACCATGGTCCATGGTTTGTTCTACCTTCTATGAGTGTCCTGTTTCTCCTGATAGCTTATGCACTAGGGTGTTTTCAAAGTCCCTAATTAAGTTTGTTGGCTTTACCAAAGATGTACTGGTGGAGGGTGTGTGTGTGTGGTGGGGGAACTCTAGTAATAGCTGTGAGTATCCTATCATTTGTTCCCTAAGATAGTGCTACAGAAAAAAAAGAAAAAATGGCGATCCTGGGTCACACAGTTTACGAATGCTGCATGGAAAACAGAAGGAATTTCATTTCACAGTTATTTTCCTGTTTGGGACCAACCTTTTCACGGTCGCCACTGCACTGATAACATTGAAGCCACCAGCCTCACTAACGAGAGATGGACAATAATGGTGGGCCCCCGAATCAATGTTGGAATTTTTATTCAGGTTTCTATTCCTGCTTGTGTGAACTAGTCCCTCACTAGAGTCCTTTGTGCCCTAGGCTTATGGGTCTATGCTAATTGGTATGACTCTTAGTGAATATATATCTACTTTTATAGCTCTAGCATATTATCAGCTCATAAATATTACATGTGAACTACTTTGGGTATTAATTTGAACTGATTATCTGTGCCCTAATTTGAAGCAAAGAGGTTGACACTTTAAGGAGACCTATGATTTAATGGTGAAGTACACTAACTTCCTACTAATAGGACCTGTTGCCACTTAATAAACCCATCAGTTAAGCGTCAGCATTTCTGTGTGATACTAGCTTTAATGAAAAATAGCCTAGCATGCCCACTCTTGAAATCATATAGCTAAGGAATACATGATATATACATAATAAATTATAGAAAGAAAGATAAACTTCACTGTTAGAAATCTCAATAGGGTAAAAATGTTTACTTTTCATCATTAAAATTCTTTACAGAACAGTTTCAATAAAAATAGTACAGTGATGAAATGCATTATGTTAGACTTATGAAAATAAATTATATTTTCAAGCAGCTGCCAGCACATAGTTCACACTTTAACAAGTGAAATATCCCTTCATCACCCTCAACTTTTCACTACTCTCTTGTTTTTTGTCTTTTCACAAGCATCCTCTAGAACAAAAAGATAATGTGTCAACTCCAGCGTAGTTCATAAGGGAATTATTCTCTATCAATCAAAAAGGTTTTGGAGTTGATGCCAAAGATTTGTTTGGGGTTTCGTTTTAATTTATCAGTTCATGTTTTGGTCCTTACAGGTAATATTTTCTTTCTAAAATGGGCCTGTAGTAGATTATTTTCACTAAAAGCCAATTTCCCGAAGTCTATTCAACATTCAGGGTGCTATGTAGATAAACATTAGAAAAATTTAAAAATATAAGACAGTGAAGTAACTTGGTATTTAACAGAGATATTTATATCTTGAATTTAAATATCACAAACCATCATAGGCACAGAAATATATGAGGAGCACTAAAGATCTGTTTGTTGCTCTTGCCTAATTGAACATATAAGATCTGTGCTTTTTACTGTATAAAATTATACCTTAATAAATATTATAGATATATCTTTAAAAAAAAGAAAAGATTTGTTTCTTGCTCATGACACAGTGTGAGGGCTAAGGGTGCTCTTTTCCACAGAGTCATTCAGGGATCCAAGCTCTTTGCATCTTTGCTGCCATCTTCTGAAGTCTCAGACTTTTGCAGTGGACCCTCTGCACCCCTCAGCAAATGGGGAAAGAGAGGTGAAGAGGGTTTCAAGGGAAGTTTCAGGGGTCAGGACTGAAAGGGGCACACATCATTTCTACCTACATGCCATGACCAGACTGGTCGCCTAGGGCCACATAGATGTCAGCGGATGAAAAATATAGTCTGTGGTGTGCTAAAGAGGGAGCAGCAAACAAAGATACTGATGAGCCCACTAATCTCAGTCAAATATTTTGTTCATATGTGAATTTCCTCTTGTTTTCTTTGTTTCTGTAAGGTTCACTTTTGTATCATTACGTGAAGGGAAAACAGAAGTGACAAATGCTTGCAGTTATCAGAATGTAATTTTCAAGTTAATGTACAGTTTTGTCCTTCAGGGAATATGATTTAGTTAGACTAGTCACTCATCCTTAATTATTTTGTTTATAAAAAAATGATTTGTACAATAAATATATTGTGGATAAACTTGTACCATACTGACTGTGTGATATAGTTATACTTGTCATCTCAAGTTTGTATTCATCGGCACTTTGTTGTCTCTTGAAATACATCCCACATTTGAATATGTAATCTTTTCCCTGCAACTTATTCATAACTTGAATATATATTGAAGTCAATTTTTAAAAAATCTCTGTTGATTCACTACAGTATTTTCTGACTCGCATTTTTAACTTGATAAGAATTTCCTTCTATGGTTACCTCTTCTAATGTGTCCTATATCAGCTCCTTAGGTTGATATGGCTGTTTATCTTGCTTCTGAGAGTTTAATAGGACTCTTAATTTCAGAACCTCTGACTCCTGAACACTAATATTGCTTTACGTGCTGTGTCGTTTAAAATAACATACCTTTGAATAAGCACTGCGATCATTTGACTAAAAATATCACACGTCTCCAATAGATTGCTAGAACCAAATTTCTTAATATATTAAGTTTATTTGATGTGGTTATAATTATTCATACAGATTTTTAAACTTCTAATTTTGGGTAGTAGTTAATAATCATGTTATTAAATTATTTCTGTTGTCTTCGACAACTTTAAATATATTAACCTCTGATATATTAACAATGATAAGAACATGACATCATTCTATCAAGACCAGTCATGTCTTAGCTACGGAATGAGACATTATGGAATTTGATCAAGATTGAGTACCTATGAGAAACAAAGATGAATAACAATTCCTATACTTAAGAAGCTTACACCCAAGTTCTGAGTGGGCATGGCAGCTAATATGTGTATATGGAAATGTCTATAACTAGAGACCCAGGTATGAGAGTAACTGCCAAAAATGAAAGGTTTAGGGAGTTCCATTGAGTCTTTGGTGATTTAGCATATGGAATTTATGGAATGCTTCACAGAGGTGATATTAAGAGCAAGATCTTTAAAAATAACAAATAGGATTACAACAACAGATGGAATAATATATTCAAATCTGAGAAAACTGTACTAGACTATGGGGACCTTCTTAATTACTAGGTCTTATATATCTTTCTATGTCCAGTGTCCAGCATAGTGCCAGGATCTTAAGAGCTTGTTCTAGAAATGGATGGAGGGATAGATGAATAGTTGGACAAACAAGTGACTATTAATAATCATTTATTCTTTTATTCATTCATTCAAGCAAAAAGTCCAACTAGGACAGGACTGTACAATATCATGGAAGATGGGATAGGAAAGAATTTCAAGATTGGGGGCATACTCTGAAATTGATGTCATCAAAGTGCTTTCTTTGGCACGAACCTCAGAGTTAAGGATATAGACTGTAATTGATTAACACATGCATAAAAAGTCCACAGTAAGGTAGCTGGAACTTTGTGAGGTGGTCCATGTTTCTAGGCTTTAAATCTTGGGTTAATGAACCCTGTGGACTGATAACTGCCTTAAGGAGAAGCACTTCCTTATACATGCCCTAAAACCTGTCGCTTTCAAGAATCAAGGAATGTTCCCTGTCTTCGTGGGGATTTGGCAAACAATTCTAGAGTTAACCTTCTTAAGCCATTTATCATTTCTTAGACTTGAGTCATTGGCCATCCTACATCTCCTCTGACCCCTTGGCTGTTTTGGTTGCCCTTCTTTAGACCTTCTTCAGATCTCTTTTATCTTTCTTGAAGTGAAACAACCAGAACTAGATGCAGCATGCCAAATGATGGCATCTTAATAAATATAACTGCTGTTAACAGTTTTGTTTCAGGAAGTCTGGTCCCTTGTTTAGAACCTACACAGGAGTAGATCTTAAATCCTTGCATTGGAATCATGCTTTACAGTTTACGTTGCTCCTAACCTACACGGTCTCACTTGATTTTACAATAACCCTCTGAGACAAGGACAGCTGCTTTAGTTATCTTCACTTTACAGATAAGCAAACTGAGGCTTAGGGAAGTGAAAAGACTTGGTCAAGGTCACAATAATAGATAACAAAAGAGCCAGAACCTGAACCTTTGACTCTAAAGGCCTCAACGCTGCTGCAGCTGCTGAGCTACCATGTATTGCAGCTTATGAAATATGTGGTTACTAAAGACTAGTCACAGCACTAAGTACATTCCACATTTCATGTTTAATTCTTACAACCAATAACTCTATTAGCAGAGGGTCAAGAGAGTTAAGTCGTTTGCAAAAGGTCACAGGCCTAATAAATGGGAAAAATAGGATCTGAGCCAAAAAAATGTCTGCCAGACCCCAAAACTCCCCCATCCAGCTGAGGTCCTCTGACCCCGAGTCCATTGTTCTGCTCTTGGTACATCAGGCAATGGCTTCACAAAACCCAGAAGACAGTCCTGGGTCTTATCTGATAACTTGGGGCTCATCATCCTACAAGTAGATACCGAAAGGATGACAACCATCCCAGTTTGCCCAGGAATAAGGAGTTTCCCTGATCATGGGAATTTTAGTGCTAAAACTGGAAAGTCCTGGACAAACCAGGATGACTTGGTCGCTAATTATCTGACACTCTTCAGTCCACGAATGTGTCCTGTGGGAAATTCCAAATATTATCCCAATTAATTTGCTATTCTTTTTCCCGGAAGAGCTAATTTATCAGTGGAGTTAAAATGTCACCTCTAAGAAGCAGGAAAGGAGGAATTTAAGCCCTGACAGGTACAGGTAACTTTGGGTAGACCATGAGATTTTTGGCCTCTGAAATCCCAGAGTAAACACTACATATGAGTATCCATTACATAGCAGAATTTAGTTTAGTCGAATTTTGTTCTTCAAAAAATTTTCTTGAACTCTCTCACATTGATTGTGTAAAAGTCATTTCTAGGTAGTTTCCCATCCCCTATCCTCTTAAATTTTGTTTTGATTTCTTTTATCTTTTTGAGAAGCCACTCCCTAGCTCTCCCCTTGTGTATTTAAGTAGTGTTCATAAATTTATTCCTTAGCTGACATGCCCCCTAAGAATAACCTCAGTGTGTAAACTCTTCTTTCATACAGTTTGAAATTGCAAAATCCCAGCTTGGAACACAACCATTAAACATGTAAACACAAAAATGAATAAAGTTCCATTTTGTTTTATAACTGTTTTGCTTGAGAACCTACGTACTAAATCAAAGGCTCTGACGGTTTTCTTTTGCAATCTAGAGTGGGTTTGTGGTCAGCCAGGGCAGAACCCCTAGGTCCAGAAACTCGTAACTCCTGCTGTCACCACTAGCCCTCCTCCAAGTTATACGTACATAATTTTTACTTCCTTTTTGGCTAAACATATATATGTTCATATAATTAAGAGGTAATTTTTTCTAATACTAGTGTGTACTGAATCAGGTTTTTATATGAGAGTTGATTGATTAAGTGACAGGTGGGTGGTAGCAGCCCAGGCTAAGGGGAGAATGTGACCAAAAACTGATCCTATTGTCTTGATCTTCTGTCATGATGATATCTCTCAGATAATTGAGATGAGCCACTCATGTTGGCTACTCGTGTGGGTACTGCTTGATGAGAGAAGTCAGGCTAGAAGGGGGTCATTTGGTGCTCTGCTGGCACCAAAATGATCGTGTGCTAACCAGAGCATGAGAGAGTTTTGCCTCATGAGTCTAAATGAGAGCCTGACCAAAGCAAAAAGATTTCATTCATTCATTCATTCATTCAACAATTACCTTTTGAACATCTACTATGTGCCAGGCCTCATTCTAGGCACATAGGCTCTACCTATATTATGGTGGAGAAGAGACAGACAAATAAATAAATGTATCGAGAAGATGTATGTGATATCAAACAGGATAAGGCGATAGAAAGTGAAGGGTAGAGAAGGAGGGCTATTTTAGCTGCTGAGGTTGGAGAAGGCTTTTTCAATGAAATGATCAGAGCTATGAATGAAGTGCGGGAGCAAGCCATGACTGTGTCTGGGGGAAGAGTATTCCAGGCAGAAAGAAAGTCAAGCTATAGATCAGTACCTTTGGTCACCTCATGATAACTCAAGGAAATGGAGGTCTACGCTGCAAACTAGGAAATGGCTAGAAAGTGACCACAAGAATGACAACTGTGGATCCTTTTACGGGCACCATGAGCTGTTATTACATCATGGTAGTTAACAATTTTGATCTTTAAATGTGTGCTACAACACAAAAAAGAGCCACTGGGCTAGTTACATCAGGAGGATGGCTGAGAATATCAGAATGGAGATAGAAAAAAGAAATTTGCTTTAGGGTACGGGGAACCTTTTGACATATCTGGATACCCAGCCAAAAAGGACCCTGCTTTTTGAATGTCCACAGCTCCCGAGAGAGAGTGGGCAGGTTCCTGCTTCTCCAGAGTTAAAGCTGACTGAGACCTGTATGAGAGCCTAGATTTCCCGGGCATCAGCTCAGTCTTGATATGGGGAGAGGCTGAGGTGTTTATGCCGATTCATTGGCATCCCTCAGCCTGTTGTAAAAATCATCCCACATGTGAGGCTACTGATGATTTGTTCTTGAGGGAGAAATGGTCAGGGAGGTAGGAACTTAGAGTTCCAACAACCCATCACCTTGAAGCTTTGAGGAACTGGCAGGTTATCAGGGATAGAAAACTTATATTTGCATTTTTAGTGAGAGAACATGAACAGAACAGAGAATGAGCATGAAACATTTATTAAGCTCCTACATGACACATGACTGTGATAAGCTTAAGCATGAGGGGAATGATGTATAAGACAAGCTTCTGATGTCAAGAACTCTCTCATCTAGTGAGGAAAAATCAGAATTGTCTATCAAAAATTAATTCTTAAGAGTGAAAAGTACCTGAACTTTTGAGCTTTGTTCTGAGCAGCTCTTAGATTACTTAGGAAAACTGTTAAGTTACTCTAAAACTTACTGTCTTGGTAGGAAAGACAATAATTCAGGCAATAGAAGCAAAAAATATATACAGGAGCTTCATGGACTAGGGTCCTTTAGGATCCATAAAGGAAGTAGGACTTAAACTGCTTCTTGAAAAATGGGTAGAACTTGAATAGTCATAAAGGAGAGTGTTCCTCATGGGGAGAATATTGGAACAAGGCAAAGAGACTCTGAGGCATAAGTAATGTTGGGAACATGTTTAGTTCAGCCTGGCTAGAATAGTAAGTAAGTTTGGAAAGATAATTGGAGGTCAGATAGTGAAGGATCATGCATGCCAGACTAGGAATTTGAATTGCATCCTAAAGCCAAAGGAGAACCTTCACTGGTTCTGAAGAAAGCCATGGTATATAAACTTTACTGTGACTAAGTTAGAGTGTATGCATGGCAAGTAGCAGAGCCTAAGGACAGGGAGAGTAGTTAGAAAATTACAGTAGTCAGCAGTTCAGGTGTCAGATGATATGATGGGACATGTTGGGTGAGTTGTACAAAGACTGACCCAAAAAGTTTAAAAGGGCATGGTGATTTCTACTTTCAACCAAGATGGAGTAGCAGAGATTGGATATAACCTCCTGCCTAAAACAACTAAGAAAAACAAAATGAAACAATGGTTTTTAGATATTGAACATCAGACCTGACAGGACAATGGTCACTGAGAGAGAGAAAACAAACAAGGCCAGCAGTCTGATTGCTCCAGCTTCCTGACTGGAGAGAGCTTCCAGGAAGCAGCATAGGGAGGGGAAACCCAGGTAGAACCTAGAAGTCTCCCTGAGTTGAGGAGACAAAGTTGGGAGTGGAAGGCAGAGCTTACAGGGGGGAATATAAGGAAAGGTGAGAGCTCTAGTGGAGAGTTCCAGAGATCTGCATGGAGCACCTCAAGTCTTCAGCTGAGAATTACTCAACAAATGAGTGTGAAGAAACTACGCAAGCCTGGAGAAAGAACCAGCCCAAAGATTAAAGAGAACAGTCCCTGTAACTCGGGTAGGGCAGGAATAGTTTATTTTCCCAAAGGACAGAGTAGAAAATCCTCTTAATTCACAGAACATCAGGGAGAGAATTCAGAAGGGTCTGCCTTTAGTAGTGGAACAAAACTAGCAATAGAACAGAGGCTGCTCTAATCCTGACTAGCAACGCTTTAAAGCATGACGGAAGAATCAAATTGTTTCCATGTAACTTAGCTTCTGACAATAAAGCTCAAAAATATTAGAATACAAAAAACGTCCAAGACCCCCAGATTGGAATTTTTACCCACTGGCTGGCATCCAATCAAATATTACCAGGCATGCAAAAGAGTAGGAAAATATGAGCCATAAGGAGAAAAATTAGTCAATAGAAGCAGACCTACAAATGCCACTAGTGATGGAATAAGTAGATAAGAACATTCTAACAGTCATTATAACAGTATTCCACATGTTCAAGAAGGCAGACAAAAGATAAAGCATGTAAGTAGCAACATGGAAAATCTGAAAAAGACACAAATTGAAGTTCTAGAGATGAAAATTATGTCTAAAATGAAAAATACACTGGATACGGTGAATAGCAAACCAGACAAGGCAGAATAAGAGATTAGTGAGCTTGAAGAAGGCAACAGAAACTACTTTAAATGAAACAGATAAAAGTACAAAAAAAAAAAAAAAAGACCAACTCATTAGTAGACTATGGGAAAATATCAAGCAGCCTGGTATACATGTAACTGAAGGCCCCAAAGGCCAGAAAAAAGGAGATCATAGGGAGGAGGGCAGAAAAAGATATTTGAAGAGATCATGGCCAAAAACTTTTACAAATTGGAAAGATTTAAACACTTTGCCAAAAAGGTATACATACAAATGGCCAAATTAGCCCATGAAAAAAGTTTTCAACATAATTAGGCATTCCACAGATGCATTACAACTACAATGAGAGTAAAGGTGACTTCAAGCTTTGGACCTTGGGTAACTGAAAGATTAATGGTATATATGATTGCTAAAATAGAGAGGCGTGATAAAAATGTTTTGGAATTAGATAGTGGTGATGGATGTACATCTTTGTGAATACACTAAAAACCAAGAAATTGTACACTTTATGGGGTAACATGGTATGTGAAGTATACGACAATTTAAACATAGGGGGAAAATAACGTTCAGAATTGTTATTTTCTGCATACATTTTATGTGCCAGGCACTGTGGCAGTTATAAACTCTGTTTATAAACTCTGCCTCACTGATCTCACAGTTTTGTCAACAGTGCATATTTCACAGTGATAATTTTAGTGACTATGTGAGTACCTACGTGCCCACGTGTGTAGTCATGTGAAAAACTTTTAAGGTTACTTAATTTCCTTGAAAGTAGCAAGCACTCAAATGTTGTTAAATTACACTTGGTTTGGGTGGAAACAGATGGCATTCTCACTTCTCATCTAATCTATTCCTCTGTTCAGAGTGACATAAGGATGGGAAACCTGGGGAAAATACATTTTAATACTAATCTTTAGAAAAAGACAATGAATAGTTTTAAGTCCAGCCTGCATGCAAGTCAGTTGTATACGTATGCTCCTCCTGCATGGCTACGGCCAAAAACAATGCATAATCCCTAGCACACCCCACCTCCAAGTCTGTATTATGATCACCATCAACCAAGTAGCCAAGTAATAACATGCTGCACCACTTATCGAGGAAATGAGACAATTAAGTCCTAACATTCTTGGATCTAAGCCTAACAACAGATTGAACTATGTGAGTAAACGCTCTATAAGTAGTAAACAGCCATTGACACAAGAACAAACTAAAACTCAACAGCATGCTGATTAATTTAGTGAGGGTGTTTTGGCCAAGCAGTTCTTCTTGATTGTGGCTTCCTATCCATCGAAATCATGACAGCTATGGATACCTCTGGCTATTTTGCTGTTTGATTACTTTATGTAGACAAAGGGCTTTCCACTCTGGCATCCCAAATATCAAACCGATTAGCATAAGTATTTGAACTTTTAGTAGTAAAAAGCATAGTATGCAGCATTCAAATCAATGATATGAAATTGAAAATGTTTAACTTAGCACATTATCAATAAAAAGACTTTCAGAGGCATTAAAATCCATTCAAAACAGATGCCTAGAAGCATTCTGTCTCGAGTGTTTTCTCTTCCAAATATTAAGTAAGGTTTTTAACACAGAGGCATATGTTTGATCTGAGCGAAAATGTCCTCTCTATAAAGAGCAGGGTAATACCGAGGACTGTTTAATCAATAAGCTCTCATGGATAAAATAAATATAAAATGCTTTTGGTTCTTGGAATGCTTGAGGCTCTTTTCTTAATCTGAACTTTGTATTAGCATATAATATACAAGTATAACATATTAGAAGAAAGTACACAAACCATAGGTGCTCAGTTGAGTGACTTTTCAGAAAGTGACCAGACCCATGTGATTGATAACCAGACCAAGACACAGAATATTACCAGCACCTACGAGTTCCCCTGCGGTCCTCTCAGCCCCTCCCCCAAAGGCTAACCAGCATCCTAACTTTTCACACCATAGCTTATTTTTATCTGTGTCTGAACTTTATATTAAGGGAATCATACTCTTCATATCTGGGTTTCTTTCACTCAACATTAAGTTCAGGAGAGGTGTCCATCTCTGTGCACTGTCATTGTGTTTTATTTCCATACCATAATATATCCATCATTGGGTTATTTCTAGCTTGGGGCTTAAAATGTTTACTGCTGTGAGCATTCCTGTATGTGTCTTCTGCTGAACACGCGGATGTATTTCTGTCGGGGTATGGTAGGAATTGCTGAGTCATTGGGTAGCTTTAGTAGATACTACTATAAACAGTTTTCCCAAATAGTTGCAACAATTTACACTTCCATCAGCAAGCATTTTAGTTGTTGCCAACTTGGCTAATACTTGATATAATTTACCTTTCATCTGAGCCATTCCTGTGAACGTGTGGTGGTACTGCAGTGTTTTGACTTGCATTACTCTGATGACTAATAAAATGCCATTTTATAAGTTTATTGGCCATTTTGGATGTCCTCTTTCATAAAGTGCCTATTCAAATCCTTTGCTCATATTTCTTTTGGATTATTGTTTCCTGTTGAGTTATAGGAGTCCTTTATGTATTTTGGATATGTGGTCTTATTGGATACATGTAGTGTGATTGTAATAACAATTTGAAACAAATTCTAAATTTCCTCTTTCATTCTATGCTGTCTTTTGATGAACAGAATTTCTTTGTTTTAACGTAATCTAATTTATCAGGTTTTTTTAGGTTTGGCACTTTTTCTGTTTCTTTTAATAAATCTTTGCCTACACTGAGGCTTGGAAGATACTCTCCTATTTTTTTTCAAAATCACTGTTTTCTCTTTTAGAGCTACAGTCTACATGGAATTAATCTTTGTGTATTGTGTGAAATAGAGTCGAGTTATTTTTTTCTATATGGCTATCCATTCTTGCCTAGATATTTACCACCCTGGGCATTTGATTATTTCTCTAGTGGAGCAAAGACAATAATTTTCAATAATATATATACATATATACATATATGTGTGTATATATACACACATGTGTATGTATATCGTGTGTGTATCACACATGACACATATATACACACATATGTTAAGGTGCACATTGTGCTCCAAACATGCATTTGTGAGTTGTTTTTTAATGCTTCTACATACATCCAATGTTGTTATCAATAGTTGATTTCCAGGACAGCTTCCAAAAGCCTCCTTGGCACCTACTGTTCCAAGTACACGGTACAAGTAAAGTGTAAAATGCAGTCATATTCTAATTCTGGACCCCATGACATCTTCCCCTTCACTTGCAGCAAAATAAAATGGTGCTTTGAGAGTGAATAAAGAGAAGGACTTCAACAGGAATATCTGTGAAAGAGTGAAGGAGCTGCTATTGAACAATAATGACTCATTCATTAATAACTTATGGATAGCAAACTCTTCATCTCATCCCAAGTGTTATGGATTGAGAAATAGTAAGTACCTCCCATGGCAAGACAAGAATTGTATTGGCAGATTCCAGGCCCTCCATGGAAAACTATGAAAATTGTATCCTACACATCTCCTGGGAAGGGGTCAGACTTGAATAGTACCCATAGAGTTATGTAGTACAGTTTAGGACGACGGTGGTCCTGCTGGGATGGAGATAGATATATCTACAGAGATAGATATGTCATACATATTTTCCCAGGTTTGGAGGAGGAGTTGTTGCTAAAATTGGAAAGTCAAAATCTGCAGATATAATATCCTTATTAATAGTTATAAGTAAGGATTTCAGCATTCAAAGGCTTTTATACTGGATGCATTTTAAACAACAGTATACTTTTATAGAAGAATAGAGTTTATAATATACTATAGCTCTTCAAGTAACACAAACCTCTCTTACTATTTCTGATGCTAAAGTTCAGTGCTCTAAAGGAATGTCCACTAGGCATGTAAAAGCCTGTTTAAGGAAAAGAATTCAAATGAACCTATTACAACTGATACCGGTTATTTCTGTGCAATTAATCTATAAAAGTTTATAACATAGCTGAGTGTCCAAGTTAAAAGCTAAATGGCAATGAAGTAACCCTCTTCCCAAAACAGAGTGGCCTGACAGAAGCTACACCTTTTGAAGTTCTTGCAATTACTATCATCAGCTTAAAAAATAAAATAATATCTGACATGTCCAAACAGTCACAGAAAGTAATTAAGACTAGGGGTTTAAAAGAAGATGTAGACTTGCCTGAGCGTGGTATTTTAGTAAATGTGACCTGATTTCTTTTAAATCTTATTTGAATGAGTGTTAAACCTTATAAATGCAGACTCTGTTGGATTCCACTTGGTGGGAAGTGAAAGCACAGCCGCCCCTCTGTATTTATGAGATGTCCAAAAGAGCCATAACTGTGCAGATGAAGTAGTAATAAATGTTCTCACCTGCCCCCTGCTAACACTCCCATAACCCTATTAAAAAGCAAAAGACCGAAAAAATACTCCTCTATTATACAATTGACGTAGAAGTAGAGCGCCTCACACCATATCTGAAAGCACTGCAGTTTAGGAATGTGGCTCTTAGCAGAAAAATAAGATTTTGCTGATCTTAAAATGAACAAGACCTTGATCTCTGTCAAAGGAGCAAATGTGTTTCAGAGCAAAGATACCCTGCAGTATTAGGGTTATAAATAGGTAAGGCATCGGTGGTATGATTTGAGGGTTTGCACAAAGTCCCCCTCCCTAGCCCCACAAATGGTTCTCACATCAAATTACACTTGACTTTCACTGCAAAAAATGTCGTTTCAGTGGGTTGAGGGATTGCCTTCATTTAAGACAAATGCCTAAGAGAAGGGTCCCACGGAAGTGCTGAGTGAATTGGGTAATCAGATCCTCTCCATTGAAAAGTAGTGGGTCAATAAAAACAAAAATAAACAAATGGGACCTAGTGAAACTTAAAAGCTTTTGCACAGCAAAGGAAACCATAAACAAGATGAAAAGACAACCCTCAGAATGGGAAGAAAATATTTGCAAGTGAAGCAACTGACAAAGGATTAATCTCCAAAATTTACAAGCAGCTCATGCAGCTCAATATCACAAAAAAAAACAACCCAATCCAAAAATGGGCAGAAGACCTAAATAGACATTTCTCCAAAGAAGATAAACAGATTGCCAAGAAACCCATGAAAGAATGCTCAACATCATTAATCATTAGAGAAATGCAAATCAAAGCTACAATGAGATATCATCTCACACCGGTCAGAGTGGCCATCATCAAAAAATCTACAAACAATAAATGCTGGAGAGGGAGTGGAGAAAAGGGAACCCTCCTGCACTGTTGGTGGGAATGTAAATTGATACAGCCACTATGGAGAACAGTATGGAGGTTCCTCAAAAAACTAAAAATAGAGCTACCATACGACCCAGCAATCCCACTACTGGGCATATACCCTGAGAAAACCATAATTCAAAAAGATCATGTACCAAAATGTTCATTGCAGCTCTATTTACAATAGCCAGGACATGGAAGCAACCTAAGTGTCCATTAACAGATGAATGGATAAAGAAGATGTGGCACATATATACAATGGAATATTACTCATCCATAAAAAGAAACGAAATTGAGTTATTTGTCGTGAGGTGGATGGACCTAGAGTCTGTCATACAGAGTGAAGTAAGTCAGAAAGAGAAAAACAAATACTGTATGCTAACGCACATATATGGAATCTAAAAAAAAGTGGTCATGAAGAACCTAGGGGCAAGATGGGAATAAAGACACAGACCTACTAGAGAATGGACTTGAGGATACGGGGAGGGGGAAGGGTAAGCTGGGATGAAGTGAGAGAGTGGCATGGACATATATACACTACCAAATGTCAAATAGATAGCTAGTGGGAAGCAGCCACATAGCACAGGGAGATCAGCTCGGTGCTTTGTGACCACCTAAAGGGGTGGGATAGGGAGGGAGGGAGATGCAAGAGGGAAGAGATATGGGGACATATGTATATGTATAACTGATTCACTTTGTTATAAAGCAGAAACTAACACACCATTGTGGGGCAATTATACTCCAATAAAGATGTTACCAAAAAAAAAAAAAAAAAAGTAGTGGGTCAGTTAGAGTGTGTTTTGATGGAGTAGGGGAGGAGTGAAAGAACCAAGGTACCAGGGTGGTAAGATTTAAATGGGAAGAATGTAACTAGAATATAAAATGTGGGAGATAATGGGATGAGTAGAAAGAGGGACAAAACTACCTCGAACATGTGCAGGTCACCAGCAGAGCTTCCAGAATTGCAGGCAGCCATCCCCTCTGCTGTGGAGGAAGGAAGGTCCCAGCTGAAATGAGGAGGGCAACCAACCCAGCGATGGGGCAGGATGTGTCTGATGGGAAAACATACCCAGGGCCAGTTTCACTATGGTTGCTTCTTTGTTTGGATGCTTCCAGCGATCAGTAAATCTGCAAGGAGCATCAGTCATATAGTCTGTATCCCTACTCAGAAGACTATCACTATGGTCAGATTCCTGCTGTGGATATGATGCTGGGCGACAGTAGTTTTCGGTTGCGATCCTTAAGCAGATAACCAGCCCGCCTTAATTACCACTGTGGGAATTTAGCATGAAAGCAACCTTGGAGTTCTAGCGTAACCTTGCACCCAAGGCAGGCCTCTTCTCTACATTGTTCCTAGAAAATGCCTAATTAGCCTCTACAGCACAGCCTGCCTAAGTCTGAGCCAAAAAGTCAGATAGACCTTGGTTCGAATCCTGGCTCTGCCATTCCCTGGCTGTAAGACAGTGGGCTTAACCCCGCTGTCAGATTTTACAACTATAGAATAGAGTTCATAGTTCCTGCATCATAGGATTGTTCTAAGAATTAAGAAAAATGGTACATATAAAATAACATGGAATATGGCATATAGTAAGTGTTCAATAAATGGTAGCTATTATTATTATCTACCTGAATATCCTCCCTTTATTTACCTTTACCTCATAACGCAACTCTTGCTAGAATGTTCTATATATATATATATATATATATATATATAACAATTTTATGGAAAGCTTCTCGAGGGGAAAGGCCAGTGTTTGTATCTTTTGTCTCCATCTAGTGTCTTTGGTCAACACCAGACTCTCAATGCCTCAGATAGTGCCTGCTGCATAGGAGGTATTTAATACATCTTTGTTAAATGAATTTTGCTGAATTAAGTCTATTCCATTCCATGTGAGTGCTAAAATGCTATTATTTTTCTGAGGATAAAAATAAACCATTGGAAGAGATTACAAAATAAAAATAATGCAACCTTGAACATTCAAATTCAAACTTTAAACTGTTTTATATCCTAGATTCAGAAAAGTTGAACATCCTTTATTTTGCCCCTTTCAGGAACTGGTTTTCATGCTATCAGATAGAGTAAGACAAGGGGATAGATGTAAGAAAAACAGGACCAAAGAATTTAGACCTGGCATGATATCCCTGCTTCTTTTATTGAGCAGAAGTTTCTGTCTCCTTTTTCCTTGTCCACAGTTCATCTTTTTATATTTCTCCTTGGGCTATTTGATTAGCTGCCCAGTATACCTGCACCTGCAAATCACACCTAGTTGCCTTGTTACTTACTGCAGAATTGATATAGCTTCCAAGTTGCTGTCATCCACAACTTTGGAAACTTACTTTGTTACATAAAAACTTGATTTATTTTTTTAAAGTTAGTGAAATAATATCTTCCTTTGCAGTGCCAAAAGCATCCTATAAGCTTAAAGCAAAGTGGTTAGGGCATATTTGTTCAAAGAAGCCTCTGATTTGGCATTTCATCCGTTTTAAAAACAAAACATTTTATGGGACTTAGAACAAAGCATTTTGATTGTGTTCTGAGCAGGACTTCAGACTGGTTGGTACCTAGGTTAATAGCATTTCTGCTATGACACTTTCTAAATGAAATATAAATTGCTGAGGCTTTTGCCTCTACACGATCATTTTGAGCCTCAGCTTGCTGACGAATCACCCCTCGGGAATTCTTGTAGACCCCTGGGGTCCTGGAGGGACTCGGATGGATTTGACTTGACACTGGAGGTAGAGTAAAAAGGACTTGATAATGGACAGGATGAGTGAGGAAGATAAAAGAAAGGGTGACTTCTAGGTTACTGGTGTGAGGACTTGGATAGATAGTGATGCCGGGACTTCCCTGGTGGTGCTGTGGTTAAGAATCTGCCTGCCAAGGCAGGGGACACGGGTTCGAGCCCTGGTCCGGGAGGATCCCACATGCCGCGGAGCAACTAAGCCCGTGCGCCACAACTACTGAGCCCACGCACCACAACTACTGAGCCCACGCACCACAACTACTGAAGCCTGAGCGCCTAGAGCCTGTGCTCCGCAACAAGAGAAGCCACCACAATGAGAAGCCTGCGCACCACAACGAAGAGTAGCCCCCCGCTCACCGCAAGTAGAGAAAGCCTGCGTGCAGCAACAAAGACCCAACACAGGCAAAAATAAATAAACTAATTAATTAATTTTTTTTAAAATCCATTAAAAAAAAAGATGGTGATGCCATTCAGTGAGATCGGGAAAAAATAGAAAATGCACTGCTTTGGGTTGCACGGAACTATTAAAGGGTAATCTAGACAATTTGTAGGTAACAGAAGAATATTTTGCACTAGAATTGGAATGAAAATATGAGTTCAAAGAGGAAAAGAATATGAGATTTCCCACTGTTACATGATACTTGGATTCCTTTAGATACATTTTAAAATGTGATGTATTTTTAAAATGTCAATATTTACAATACACTGAAACTATATCCATTGTAACTATTTAAACTTACGATGAAAATATTAGATGACGTGAGGAGATAGTTCTTCAAAATCCTTTGTATGTAAGTAAGCAAAAATGTTTGAAGTTCACTGCGGAAGAAAACCAAGGTACTATTCTAACCTGCACGAAGATGTGATGTCAAATGGTTTTCTTAGCAATTGAAAAGTAAAATCTTCTTCCAAAGCCTCTTGTTTCTGAAGCGGACTACGCACTCGCGGGTTTCAGATGCAAGGACATCATGTCAGAATGAAGACATGTAAGGATGCAGTAGTATTCTATCTTGTTTCATATATTTTTATACTTCAAGCCTCTCAGCCTGATTCTTAATCATTTCTATTAGCATCGCCAATGAACCCTATGGAACTCTAGCTGACATGAAGAAGCCAAAACATTGTGTGTCTGCTAGCTTTAGACAGATGTATTCAGTAATGTGATGCCACTGAGAAGGGCCTTCGTGAAGAGCATCTCCTGCTGAGTGAGCTACGGTGTTGGGGTGGGGGAGGGGCAGAAATGAAGGAAGATAAAAGGTTGTCAAGGGACCCAGAGTCCAGGATCAGGGAGAAGGTACAGAGTTTACAGACAACTGAAAGATAGATGTACAGGCAGGTTTTAATTCCAAACAATATTTAATGAGCACCTATTATGAGCTGGACACCATTGTGGGCTCTAAGCAAGATGGGAGCCGATGGCCTTCAAGGCTGACCACATGATAGTTCATTTTTGAAAACAGCTCTGGGCTCCACAGCAACTGCCATCAGTAGTCAGAATAAGAACTCACATTAACAGATAGAGAAGTACTGTTTCCCTCCAAAATGAAACTGAAGATACCCCCTGAGCCATCCTCTTGGATTACAAAACAAACAAAGATGGTGAAACATACGTGAGTTTGTGTTTATGTATACAGTATAGGTGAATTATTTTTTTTTTTAGTTCAAGGGAGATGCTTTTTTACTGAAAATTGATATATAACACATTAGTTTCAGGTATATAACATAGTGATTTTCTATTTGTATATATTGTGAAATGATCACAAATAAGTCTAGTTAACATCCATCACCACACAGTTATAAATCTTTTTCTTGTGATGAGAACTTGTTAGATCTATTCTCTGAGCAACTTTCAAATATACAATACAGTATTAACTGTAGTCACCATGCTGTATATTACACCATCGTGACTTATTTGTTTTAAAATCGGAATTTTGTCTCTTGACGACCTTCACCCATTTTACTCACCCCCACCTCTGGCAGGCACCAATCTGTTCTCTGTATCTATGAGCTTATTATTTTGTTTGTTTAGGGGGTGGGGGGTTAGATTACACATGTAAGTGAGACCACACATATGCTATTGGTCTGACTTGTCTGACTTAATTCACTTAGCATAAAGCCCTCAGGTCCATCCATGTTGTCACAAGTGGCAAGATTTCCTTTTTATGGCTGAATAATATTCTATTGTGTATTTGTATATTTTCTTCATCCATTCACCCACTGATGGATACTTAGGTTGCTTCTACGTATTGGCTATTGTAAATAATGCTGCAATGAACATGGGGGTGCCTATATTTTGTTGAGTTAGTGTTTTCTTTTCCTTTGGATAAATACTCAGAAGTGGAATTGCTGGATCATATGGTAGTTCTACTTTTAATTTTTTGAGGAAACTCCATACTGTTTTCTATAGTATTGATAGCAGTACCAATTTACATTCCCATCAACAGGATACAAGACTTCCATTTTCTCTACATCCTCACCAAAACTTGTTATTTTTGTCTTTTTGATAATAAACATCCTAATAGGTGTGAGGTGATAGGTCATTGTGTCATGACTTGCATTTCCCTGATGATTAGTGGTGCTGAGGACCATTTCATTTACCTGTTGGCCAACTGTATGTCTTCTTTGGAAAAATGTCTATTCAGATCCTCTGCTCATTTTTTAATTGAATTGTTCATTTTTCTGCTATTGAGTTACATGTATTCTTTATATATTTTAGATATGAATCTCTTATCAGATATATGATTTGCAAATATTTTCTCTCATTTGGTAGTTAGTCTTTTCATTTTGTTAATGGTTTCCTTTGCTGTGCCGAATATTTTTTTAGTTTAACGTAGTCCCACTTGTTTATTTTTGCTTTTGTTGCCTTTGCTTTTGATGTCAAATCCAAAAAAATCATTGCCAAGACCAATGTCAAGGAGCTTATCGCCCATGTTTTCTTTTAGGAGTTTTATGGTTTCAGGTCTTACAGTCAAGTCTTTAATCCATTTTGAGTTTGTTTTTTGTGTACGGTGTAAGACAGTGGTCTAGTTTCATTCTTCGGCATGTGACTGTCCAGTTTTCCCAACACCATTTACTGAAGAGACTATCCTTTCCTTATTGTAGATTCTTGGCTCCTTCGTTGTAAATTAATTGACCATATATGCATGACACGATGCCTCCAGCTTTGTTCTTCCCTCTGTAGATTGCTTTGTCCAGTGGGGGTCTTTTGTGGTTTCACACAAATTTTAGGATTGTATGTGGTAGTTCTGTAAAAAATGCCATTGGAATTTTGATAGGGGTTGCAATGAATCTGTAGATTGCTTTGGGTAGCATGGACATTTTAATATTAATTGTTTCAATCAATGAGCATGGAATATCTTTCCATTTATTTGTGTCTTCAAGTTCTTTCATCAGTGTCTTACAATTTCTAGTGTACAGTTCTTTCACCCCCTTGATTAAATTTATTCCTAGGTATTTTATTCTTTTTGATGCAGTTGTAAATGGGGTTGTTTCCCTAATTTCTCTTTCTGATAGTTTGCTGTTAGTGTATAGAAACACAACAGATTTTGGCATATTGATTTTGTATCCTGCAACTTTACTGAATTTTATTAATTCCAACAGTTTTAGTATCATCCGTAAATAGTGACTATTTTGCTTCCTTTCCAATTTGGATTTCTTTTTTTTTTTTAATTTTAAAAAAGTTTTGCCTAATTGCTCTGGCTAGGACTCCCAATATGGTGTTGAATCAAAGTGGCAAGAGTGGGCATCCCAGTTGTTTTCCTGATCTTAGAGGAAAAGTTTTTTACCCTTGAGTATGAGGTTAGCTGTGGGCTTGTCATATATGGTCTTCATTGTGCCGAGGTATATTCCCTCTGTACCCACTTTGTTCAGTTTGGATGTTGAATTTTGTCAAATGCTCTTTCTGCGTCTATTGAGATGACCATATAATTTTAATCCTTATTTTAATAAGGATAATTTGGATATCACATTATCACATTAATGTGGTATATCACATTGATTTGTGGATCTTAAACCATCTTTGTATCTTTGGAATAAATCCCACTTCATCATGGTGTATGATTCTTTTAATGTATTGTTTGAATTTAGTTTGCTAATAATTTGATTGAGAAATTTTGCATCCATGTTCATCAGGGATATTGGCTGATATTTGATATTACAAACTATCAGAAAGAGAAATTAAGAAAACAATCCCATTTACAGTTGCATCAAAAAGAATAAAATACCTAGGGGTAAATTTAATCAAGGGGTTGAAAGACCTATACTCTAATTTTCTCTTCTTGTGGCATCCTTGTCTGGTTTTGGTATCAGAGTTATGCTGGCCTCATGAAATGAGTTGGCAAGTATTCCCTCCTCTTCTATTTTTGGAAGAGTTTTAGAAGAGTTGGTATTAATTTTTCTTTAAATGTTTGATAGAATTCACTAGTGAAGCCATCTGGTCCTGGACTTTTGTTTGTTGGGAGTATTTGATTACTGATTCAACCTCCTAGTAATCAATCTGTTCTGATTTTCTTTTTCTTCATGATTCAGTCTCAGTATGTGGTACGTTTCTAGGAGTTTATCCACTTCTAGGTTGTTCAATTTTTTGGCATTTAATTGTTCATAGTAGTCTCTTAGGATCTTTTGTTTTTCTGTGGAATCAGTTGTAATGTTTCCTCTTTCGTTTCTGACTTTGAGTCTTCTCTTTTTTATTGGTGAGTCTAGCTAAAGGTGTTTCAGTTTTGTCTATCTTTTCAGAAAAACAGCTTTTAATTTAATTGATCTTTTTATTGTATTTTTAGTCTCTGTTTTATTTATTTCCATTCTTATCTTTGTTATTTCCTTCCTTTACTAACTTTGGGCTTTATTTGTTCCTCATTTTGTTAGTTCTTTGTGTTGTAAAGTTAAGTTGAGATTTTTGTTGTTTCTTGGTATAAGCATTACATCTATGAATGTCCCTCTTATAACTGCTTTTGTTGCATCTCATAAGTTTTGGTATGTTGTATTTCCATTTTCATTTGTCTCAATGTACTTTTGATTCCTCTTTTGACTTTTTTCTTTGAGCCATTGGCTGTTCAATACCATGTTGTTTAATCTCCACATATTTGTAAACTTTCCAATTTTCTTTTTGTAACTGATTTTTAGTCTCATGCCATTGTGGTTGGAAAAGATGCTTAATATAATTTCAGTCTTAAATTTATTCAGACCTGTTTTGTGGACTAACATATGATCTGCCCTGGAGAATGTTTCATGTGCACTTGAAAAGAATGTGTATTCTGTTGCTTTTGGATGGAATTTTCTGTACATGTCTGTTTAAGTCAATCTGGTCTAATATGCTGTTTAAGGGCAACGTTTTCTTATTGATTTTCTGTCTGGATGATTTACTTATTGGTAAAAGTAGGGTATTAAAGTCCCCTACTGTTATTGTATTGCTGTCTATTTCTCCCTGTAGGTCTGTTAATATTTGTTTTATATATTTAGTGGCCCCTGTATTGGGTGAATAAATATTTACAAATGTTATAGCCTCATGTTAGAGTGACCCCTTTATCATTATGGAATGACCTTCTATGTCTCTTTTACAGTTTTGTCTGATATAAGTATAGCTATCCCAGGTTTCTTTTTGTTTCCATTTCCATGGAATCTTTTCTATCCCCCACTTTCAGTCTGTGTGTCCTTATATCTGAAGTAAGTCTCTTGTAGGCAGCATATAGATGGGTGTTGTTTTACCCATTCAGCCACTTTATTTCTTTTGATTGGAGAATTTAATCTATTTACATTTAAAGTAATTATTAATAGGTATGTACTTATTGCCACTTTGTTCATTGTTTCCTGGCTGCTTTGTACTTTATCTGTTCCTTTCTTCTTCTCTTGCTCTTTTCTTTACTGATTTGATCATTTTCTTTTTTTTATTACATTATATATATGTATTTTTTTAATTATTAGCACCTTTAATTATTATTTATTTATTTTTTTGGCTGTGTTGGGTCTTCGTTTCTGTGCGAGGGCTTCCTCTAGTTGCGGCCAGCGGGGGCCACTCTTCATTGCGGTGCGCGGGCCTCTCACTATCGTGGCCTCTCTTGTTGCGGAGCACAGGCCCCAGACGCACAGGCTCAGTATTTGTGGCTCACGGGCCTAGCTGCTCCGCGGCATGTGGGATCCTCCCAGACCAGGGCTCAAACCCGTGTCCCCTGCATTAGCAGGCAGATTCTCAACCACTGAGCCACCAGGGAAGCCCTACATTATATTTTTATTTTTAAATTTCCATACATTTTTTATTGAAGTACAGTTGATTTACAGTGTTGTGTTAATTTCTGCTATACAGCAAAGTGATTCAGTTATATGTATATATAAATTCTTTTTAATATTCTTTTCCATTATGGTTTATTACAGGATATTGAATATAATTCCCTATGCTATACAGTAGGACCTTGTTGTTTATCCATTCTATATATACTAGTTTGCATCTGATAACCCCAAATTCTGACTCTATCCCTCCACCATTTCCCTTCCCCCTTGGCAATCACAAGTCTGTTCTCTATATCTGTGAGTCTGTGTTTCGTGAATAAGTTTGTTCATGTCATATTTTAGATTCCACAAATAAGTGATATCATATTGTATACATCTTTTTCTTACTTAGTATGATAATATCTAGGTCCATCCATGTTGCTGCAATTGACATTATTTCATTATTTTTTATGGCTGAGTAGTATTCCATTGTACATATGTACCACATTTTCTTTATGTGATATGATCATTTTCTGTAGTGGTATGCTTAGATTCCTTTATCTTTGGTGTATCTACTATAGATTTGTGCTTTGCAGTTACCATGAGGCTTCTGTAAAAATAAGACTTATGTTTATAACAAGTCTATTTTAAGTTGATAACAACTTAAGTTTCAATGTATTCTAAAGTTCTTCATACAAGCTTTACAAGTGATTAACCCACCATGGTTACAACATTAGATTATTTTGAATTTTACCATATATTTACCTTTAACCAGTGAGATTTATACTTTTATATGTTATCCTGTTACTAATTAGTACCCTTTTGTTTCAGCTCAAATAAGTCCCCTTTGAACATTTCTTGTAAGGCACGTTTAGTGGTGATGAATTCCCTTACCTTTTGCTTATCTGAAAAACTCTTTATCTCTCCAATTCTGAATGACAACTTTTCTGGATAGAGTTTTCTTGTTTGGCAGTTTTTATCTTTCAGCATTTTGAATATATCATGCCATACCCTTCAGTCCTGCAAAGTTTCTGCTGAAAAAAATCTGCTGATACTCTTATGGGGGTTCCTTTGTATCTAACAAGTTTTTTTGTTTGTTTGGTTTTTTTTTTTGCTGCTTTTAAGATTTTCTCCTTATCTTTAACTTTTGACACTTTAACTATGTGTCTTGGTGTGGATCTCTTTGGGTTCATCTTTTCTGAAACTCTCTTGGCTTACTAAATCTGCATATCAGTTTTCTTCTGCAGGTTAGGAAAGTTTTCAGTCATTATTTCTTCAGATAAGTTTTCTACTCCTTTCTCTCACTCTTCTCCTTATAGAACCTCTATAATGCAACTATTGGGCCACTTGAAGTTGTCTCATGAGTCCCTGAAGCTATCTTGACTCTTTTTCATTCTTTTTTCTTTTTGCTGCTCTGATTGGGTGATTTCTACTGCCCTGTCTTCAAATTTACTTATCATTTCTTCTGCTTTATCTGGTCTGCTGTTGAACCCCTCTAGTGTATTTTTCAGTTCAGTTACAGTATTCTGCAGCTGTGTGACTTCTATTTGGTATGTTCTTATGTTTCTGTCTCTTTGTTAAAATTTTCACTTTGTTCAGCCATTTTCTCTCAAGCTCAGTGAGCATATTTAGGGCCATTATTTTGTACTCTTTATCAGGTAAACCACTTAACTTCATTTCATTAAGGTCTTTTTCTGAGATTTTGTCTTGTTCTTTTGCTTGGAACATATTCTTCTGTTTCTTCATTTTTCTCGACTCTCTGTTTGGTTTCTCTGCATTACATAAAACAGCCACCTCTTCCAGTCTTGAAGGAGAGGCCTCATGTAGGAGATGAAACTTACCATTCGACCCTGCCCTAGCTCTTGGTTGTATCTCATATATTTTTAATTTTCCAAGCAGCCTACTTTACTTTTAGTGGCTTCTGGTAGTTGGGGGTGTTCCAAGACCTATCAGTGTCCCAAAGAGGAAGATCTCTGTCAGTACCTAGATTCAGGCTAATTGGAAGCCAGACCCTCAGGCAACAGCTTTTAAAATATGCAAATATATACAATCCTGTGGGACTATGAGCTTAAGTCTCACTGGCCACCAGAACTAGGTGATCTAGAGATGTCCTCTGGGCAGCGGCCACACAAATTGGGGTGGCACACAAGTATGCAATATCTTTTCCAGGAGATACCAATGACCTGGAGTGAGGCAGAGGGAGAACACAAAGATGGTGCCCACTGGCCATTCCTAGAAAGCACCTCAGTAGCCCCTCGATGCTTGACAAACTAGAAGCCTACCTCTCAGGCCAAAGCTCAATGACAAGCACATGGGCATCTTTCACAGAAAGACCAAGGGTGCAGTTTAGCCTGCTGTCTGCACTGTGCCCTGGGGGTGGTAGCTGGCCAAAAATTGTCTCTCCATGTGTTACAGTTCCATGGCACCCGCAGGCACAAGCCCCATTGGCCGCTAGATCCAGGTGATCAAGGAGAATTCCATGGGCAGGAGTCACAAATCCAGGCATCACACATAAAAGCTGGGACACCAGACACATATAAAGGCTCCCTTTCAGGAGATTTTGCACTGTGGATTGCAACAAAGGGAGAGTGCAAAGATAGTGTCCACCCTTAAAGGCCTCTGGGAAGGATAACTGTCAGCCCTTAGAGGTGTGTTCAGTTAGAGGTCCACCCCTTAGGTCTTAGCTATAAAAATATGCTATTAGGCCTCTTTCACAGAAAGAGTGGGCCCCTCAGTCTGTTGTTTCTGCACTGTACCCTGGGGATGTTAGCCAGTTAAGAACTCTTTTTCCACTGGTTACAGGCCTGTGGGACACATGAGCAAAAGCCCCCCTGGGCCCCAGAGCCAGGCAATCTACAGTTGTCCCCTGGGTGGCAGCCGCAAAAGTCAGGGTGCCCGATGGGGGTACAGGCTCCTTTTTGGGAGATACCAGTGAGCTGGAGTGAGGCAGAGGGAGAGCACAAGGATGGCACCTGCCAGTCTCCATTTGGAGAGGATTTCCACAGACCCCTAGATTTGTGTTACGTTAGAGGCCTGCCCCTCAGGCTGACACTTTAAGACAAGCAAATAACCCTCTCTCACAGAAAATCTGGGCATGTTTCTGTTGGCTGCCTCTGTGCCGGGCCCTGGGGTGGGTGAATCTGTGCACACGAGCCCTTTTAAGAACCGTTTCTCAGTTTGCTGTAGCCTTGCGGTTCTTGTGGATGCAAGCCCTGTTGGCTTTCAGAGCTTCATCTGTTGGGGGCTCAGTTCTCAAGTCTGAAAAGCTGGGGTATCCAATGTAAGACTCAAACACTTCACTTCTCAGAGAGAAGCTTGTGGTTGCAAGTTCCCTTCCATTTGTGGGTGGCCACACCAGGGATGGGGTTTATTTACTGCAAGATTGTGTCCCAGCGTCTCCTCACCTCAGTGTGGGTTTTTTCTTTCACTCAATGTGTGGGAGTCACTCAGCTAGTTTTGAGGGGTTTGTTTCATAGGAAAATTTTCCATATGTAGCTGAAGATGGTGTGTCCATGGGGAAAGGTGAGCTCACGGTCCTCCTATGTCACCATCTTGAACCAGAAGTTGATGAATCATTAACATACAAGTTTCCTTTCTCAGAACATTCAGAATCACGTCAATGGTATAGATTAAATAAATATATTAGAATCAGTATTCAGTATGTTATTTGCAGTGCCCCCTACTAGGTTCCTCTCCCACTTCCCCTGCCTTTATTTCTGTGTCCATTCAGGACTCCTCTAAATTACTTTCCAGCCCACAAAGCAGTTCGGGTAACCTGAAGAAAACAGTGGATAAAGACATATACTTGGTGTTGATTTGCTTCCCTTTAACCATACACACAAACACACACACACACACACACACACAGAGGTATGTGCTCACACATCATGCTAGTAGGCAAGATAATACTATGGCCCAGCTATTAATAGATACTGTAATTTGCATTGTTTTCTCTGATAATAGTGATAAACTTGCGTCTTCTTTTACTCTCTTTGACTGTCCCTTTCGGACTCCCAGATCTGAGGAAGCACTGTACATGGGAAGGGTGAGGTTTGCCTAGACCAGTAGTAAATGGCTTGCCAGTGATCTAATCTGTAATCAGCTTTTGATTTAAAGAGCATTATGTTTAACTTTGCTAAAAGGTATGTATTTTGTCTTGGATGGGTAACTGGAGAGATTCCCGAGGCCCCTCAAAGAATGCTATTCTATATAGACTAGTCTTAAAGGAGCTGAGAGCAACATAAACATCAATGTTTTTATTTTAACTATCTTAGTAGAAATCACTCTAAACTGTAACACACCCTAACTGAACACAAGGCTAACACTTAACCTTTTATAACGAAGAGGGATTATAATCAACATCAATTATTTAGAGACACTGAAGTGCTGAGATCTCTTGGCTTCCATGTTATATGGCTCCCAGATGCTATCCTTTGTCCTTATAGCAGTTTTTGTATCTTATATCCTTTTTTGTTCTTAGTTTCATCTAAGACAAGCAAGAAGCACCAAATGTCTATGGTAAACTCTTCACTCCCTTTTGAATGTCTGCCCTTCTGTTATTCTAGCATAGTGTTAGGAAATGATAGATACTTAACAGGGAAGGAGAGAAGGAAAGGAGGAAATGCAGAAAAGAAAAGGGGGGGAGGAAGGAAGGAAGTTATTAGCTAAGAAGCTAGATTACTAAACTAAGTATTAGAATTATTTCTAAATTAAACATAGATAAGTCAGTTCATGAAGAATTCTGTTACCTCAGCACAGATTCTGTAATATTGCTCTTGGCAGCTTGGAAATGATTTTGCTTATTTCTTGTTCCTGGGATGAGTTCTGGAAAGACTGTGTGTATCTATAGATATACATATAACTGGATTAAATTAACCATCTAACAATTTTTTAAAACTCACCTCTTACTCTCTTTTGTCCACATATGAAGAAAATTCTGAAGCGATAATCAGTTGTCTCTGTACAGTTAAATGATATTGCCACACTAAAGAACAATCCTCTTGGTCGGGGACTACTTTAAGCCTCTAGCAATAAATGTCCTCATTTAAGAATGTGGTGGTGTAAATAGCCAATTTGCAATTAGCAGTGGATTAAATCAGATGATAACTCAGTATCTTTCCTAGGTGACCTTCTAGATGATTTTGACCTTCTAGTAGATCTTTGTCTAACAAGAGAAGAAAGTTATTGACAACCAAACTGCTTTTCCAGGATCTGCCTCCAGTGCATCCTTTCACTGATGCTGGAGTGATCCTTCCTCAGTGACCTCCAGCCTCCCCCCTCCTTTAGCCACCTACAGAGGAGCAGCTACCTGCTGTTCTAGCCTTAGCTCAAACATTGCCTCTTTTAAGAAACTTTCCTCCCAGGAATATTTGGCGGCTCTTTTCTCCTTTGCTCCCATGGTACTCCACTGTAGCAGGCATAATGCAATGTCATTGTGAATTTGCATGTCAGTTTCCTCTCTAAATTATGTGCTTCACTGTTGCCTACCTGAAATATGGTATCATTGCTGGGTGCCTAGTAGGCATTTAGAAATTTTTTTTTTTTTACTTGTACAAATGTAAAGCATTCTTCCCTTTACTTTTTTTTGTTGTTGGCTTTATTTATTTATTTTTGGCTGAGTTGGGTCTTTGTTGCTGTGCATGGGCTTTCTCTAGTTGCAGCAAGCAGGAGTTACTCTTCGCTGCGGTACACGGGCTTCTCATTGCAGTGGCTTCTCTTGTTCTGTAGCATGGGCTCCAGGCGTGCGAGCTTCAGCAGTTGTGGCTTGCAGGCTCTAGAGCGCAGGCTCAGCAGCTGTGGCACATGGGCCCAGCTGCTCTACAGCATGTGGGATCTTCCCGGACCAGGGATCGAACCCGTGTCCCCTGCATTGGCAGGCGGATTCTTAACCATTGCACCACCAGGGAAGCCCTAGATATTTTTTTTGAATGACTGAATATTGGGAGATTTTGTTATCCTAAATCTCAGATGAACTTCTGAAACAAATCAATACCGTACATTCCAACAGGTATCCATTTCTCCTACTAGAGCATATCTTCAGTGGGATATGCTCTTTTTTGCTGAGATATATTATTTTGAAATATTAAGTTACTGGAGAGGAGCTACTGTACTGAGAAGAAAGAACTGGCTTCGCATTTATAAACACAGTTGATCCTTGAACAATGCAGGGGTGAGGGGTGCCAACCCCCTGCAGTGGAAATTCTACATATAACTTTACAGTTGGCCCTCCGGATTCCTGGTTCCACATCTGTGGATTCAACCAACCAACCACAGATGGAGTAGTACATGTTTATTGAAAAAAATCTGCATAAAGTGGACCCAGGCAGTTCCAACCCGTGTTGTTCAAGGTCAACTGTCATCCCTGTTATAAGTTAGAGACATTGTTTAACTCATTTTAATTGAAGCAGTTCTTTCACACTAGCAAAGCAGTTTAGAATTGCCTGTGTGTGTAACTCATGGACAACAGATGAGGAACTGTGATACTGAAGGCTTTATTGGGTGTAAATACCTTTTTATAGCTCTACGAACTGTTGTGAATAGAGAATATAGATTAATTCATTGGAGGCTATTTAAACTACTTTGACAAAATATTTTACCAATATGTTGCAACAAAAGCAATTTCCTAGCCATGGAATGAATAAATTCAAACTCTGCAGGGGAAAAGCACGTTAAGCAAAGCCTTTTTAACTGGATTACTGATGTTAGTTAGTAATGCATATGCACATACTGTCCTCGGTAATAAGGCTTCTCCTCTTTGGATGACTTTGATAATATGTGTATATGTGAGAAAAATCCATGTGCATAACAGTGCCAGATCAACCCAAATATTACAGAGCTTTCTATGTGTGCAGAAGAGCGCCACGTCAATATTATAAAATGACTACCTTTTGACTGGTCATAGCAAGGACTGGCTGATACGTTGTTACTCGGGAAGCTCGTGTCTTCCCAGCAGCTTGGAAGGCTGGAACCATCCTTGTTCATCTTGCTATACCCTAGTGCCTCGCACCCACGGAGCACTTCCTCAGAGCGAGCAGCCCATGATGCCCACGGGGGGCAGGGCCTGCAGTAATGACCACGAGTCCATCACGTAAAGCCAAGACATATCTTGTCCTCAGCTGAGATTAAACTAATTTCAGATTCATTTACCAAAAGAAATTGGATGGAGAGTCAGAGGATCAGAAATCTAATCCCACTTTCACTCCTAATTCTGAGGTTCTCCCTCAGATGAGTTACCTGACCTCACCGAACCTGCCTTTTTAAGTCTGTAGAATGAGAGGAAATGTGAAGATGGACCCAAAGTCTTAACAGCTTTAAAATTTTTCTATCTATAATTTTTTGTGCAGAAATTAGAGAGTTGAGTAATGTTGGCATGGGATTCTTTCCCACAGGCTGGGATTTAGTACACTTGGGGTCCTGGTTCTAGCTCTGATAATAATTAGTCTGGGGACACTGGCCTGCTTAGCCTGTGTTTTGGGAGGACTTGGGGACTGAGGGGCTAAACTAGGTGAGGTCTGAGGTCCTTTCCAGATCTAAGAATAAAAAACCCAGTCCCAAGCCACCTGTGACAGCATTGAACATGAAGCCTTCACTCCTGATCTGAAATCAAAGCAGAAACGGGAGTCCACCATCAAGTTTCAGTGTTTCAAGATGCCTAGTCAAAAACTATACAAACTAAAGTTTCAAGTTCTTCTTTTGGATATTAAGTGTGGTAATTGACTGGCTCATGATGTATCATGATTATCTCATGGTAAATGGTTAGTTGAGGCTCTTGAAAAGATTTGGTTGGCAGTTAAATAGGTCTAATGGAAACAGGAAACAGATCGCTAATAATTACGGTCTGGTAGACCAAGTTTTGCACAATATGATTTCCTTGAAGAAAATAATAAGCAATAAGTAGGATCTTTAGTAGTGAAAGGGTGATAACACTAGGCTGGGTCATTATGGAATAGCCCTTGTTATAAAGTGAAATGAATCCAGAACCTCTTTAGGTGCCGGATGATAGGTTTTTTGATTCCAGATAGTTAAACGTTTAATTGAACATCTGTAGACCACAGTCTGCTCAGCACTGGTGACAGTAATAACCACATGTCTACATTCAAGGAGCCCTCAGTCTAAAAGAAGAGGAAATAGAGACACATAAACCCTATAATTTATAATACTGTGTGCAGCAGGTACTTCCTCAGACTCTGCCATTCTGGAGTAGCAATAACTAATATTTTTGGGGCCTAAGCTCCAACCACTGAAATGTTTGGGGGACTCAAGAACAATCAAGAGTTTCAACCACTCTTATCGAGCCATAGATCCCACAGCATGTCACCTGAACTTGGCCCTTCCCTTTCTGCCAATGCCCTAGATAGCCGGGCTACAGTCTTCACCCAGGGCCACTGTGTCACAAGGCTGGGTCATAGTCACACCACCAGGCAGCCCGCGTCCCTGGTCAGTGTAGCACGGAGGCCCCCCAGCACCAGCCTCACCATGTGCTGCTCTGGGTTCTGGAGTAAAAAGCTTTTCTTAAGAATCCCTCCAAGACCGGCCTCTCATTGGACCGCTGACCCCACATGCTTCTTTCTTCCCATCCCCATAACAAGGAGGAGCCAAGGGGGACTTTTTCTCCAGGTTCTAAGACCATAGGGGCCCAGGCCACGTCTCCCTCTGCCCAGCTTCACTGGCCACTACCAGGGCCCTGCCCCCGGCCCTCTGACTCTTTACCCTCTCTCACCAATACCCGAGGTCTCCTTGGACCTGTTTTTCTGGGGCAATGGGTAAACCTTATTTCGGAGAACTTGCTGGAAATCTGCCCACTTCTGTGGTTCTCCTCACCAAGCAAGGACTTGCATCCTCTACACTGAGAAAGCGTAGCAGAGAAGTATATATAGAACTAGCACTGAGGGGCGAGCTCTTACCTGTGTCTGGGCAAAGGGAGAACTCCTGAAGAGGTCATGTCCTAGCTTGATTCTTTAAAGGAAAGTATGAGTCTGCCATCCTACGCAGAAGGAACTGTATAGCATGGTCAGGAAACTTTGAGTAGTTCAGTAGTTCTGAAATATAAGTTATAACAGGGGTCCCCAACCCCTGGGCCGCAGACTGGTAGCGGTCTGCAGCGCGTTAGGAACCGGGCCGCACGGCAGGAGGTGAGCGGCGGGCCGGCGAGCGAAGCTTCATCTCCCGCTCCCCATCGCTCACATGACCGCCTGAACCATCCCCGGCCCCATCCGTGGAAAAATTGTCTTCCACGATACCAGTCTCTGGTGCCAAAAAGGTTGGGGACCCCTGAGTTATAAGACTGGGAACAGCAAGAGATGAGCCGATAGGGATGCGGGAGGACCACAAACCCTAAGAGGACACGTATGTTTTGTTAATTACCTGTGGAAGGTTTAATATTTGCCAGGCACTGCCGTAAGAGTTTATCTGTATTAATTCATCTAACATCTACTGTAACCCAATAAGAAAGGCACTGTTATTCCCATTTTACAGATGAAGAAACTAGAGACTAGATAAGTTAAGTAATTTGTTTAGAATCACACAGCTTGTCAGTGGCAGAACTGGAGCTCAGACCCAGGTTTTTCTTTGGAGTCTAAAGCTGGTACTCAAACTTTATTGCCTGTATGCTTAAGAATTATTGCTGTAGCAAATAGGGCCCCACTGGAAGCTCTCAAACAAGAAGAATGGTAAAATAAAAACAGAGCCATAGAAAAATGTGTATATTGGAAGCTATAAAGAATAAAGAAGACCAGAAAGATGAAAATTTTAATCAATTTGGACTCTATTATTTAGACAATAAGAAACCACAGGTATATATGGTTAATTGTAAAAGATTTATTTATAATTTTTAAAATATTTTCAAAACAGTTTTGTACAAACTATTTTCCATCTTTTCAGTCCCTATAGTCGGAGATATTTATCCTGTTTCTTGAGAGATCTGTTCCTATGCCATTTTCTTTCATTCTGTTGGTGTCCTACTATTCAATTTCAGCAGTGGAAATTGAGGTCAGAAAATAGGAAATTACAACTGCATGTAGAGAAGAAGTCATGTAAGGTCCTGAAGATCTTAGTTGCACACAGATATGCCTATTAAGGAACCCAGAAGAGAAAAGTAATGGAATAAAACCTTAGCACACTTTGAACCTGAATTGTTTTCAGGTGTTGCGGTATTTTGCTTTGTTTTGTTTTCCTGAGAAGAAATAAAAGCCTTGTAGAACAAAGCCACAAAATTGGCATTGACAGTCTACATGACCTTTAAAAGTAAAACCTTTGCTGATCTTTTTGGGGGAAGAATAAGCTGTTTTTACTTCAGAAGTAAAAAGATAAGTTGCTTAGGATTTATCTTGTTACTGTGACCAAGGTAGGAGGATAGAACATTTTATCGTCTTATTATCTTGATTTGTAACTTTTAATATTTACACATTTGGCATGGGAGTCTCCTTTACACTCTTGACTCAGGCCCATCAAGCGTTAGGGGTAGGTCTGGGTTGACACCTGACTTGAAACCATTGAATCAGCTTCTCTCACCTTGGGATGTGGAGTGGGGTGTGACGGTCTTAGTTTCTGCTGACCACTTGAACTGAGAACATGCAAACTTAGGAACTGAGTCCCATCAATGGTAGGACCCCCAAGTATAGTCTATGAACTTTTGGAATGAGAACTTTAGAATTGCCTTAGTTCCTGTTCTCTCCAAATCTTGGTTGCTCAACCTCTCCTTAAATTCTATAGGACAACCCAGTATCCTTCCTATAAAGGCCCTTTCCTCCCCCTTATTTTGAAAAGGGTGTCTGTTACTTGCATCTCATGACCTATGTTTCTACCTGGAGAGTGAGTCAACAGATTCCTTGCTTAACAGCCTAAAACATTATGTGGGAGACTTTCAATGTTGTTCATAAAGAAGCATACCTGCTACATCAAGCAGTTCAAAGAGGCTGGTTGCATAGCTCTTGTAACTGGCTAATAATAGGCTAAAAGAGTTCCACTATCCAGGCTTAACCAAGTCTACTCTACTTACATGTTGTAACTGAAAGATGATCTTCATTGGTTTTCAATGATTACTTCATCTCTGTTTTATATTAGCCTTGAGATTTAGAGCTTTTTTACTCTGAGGCAGTGTAGTATATACATTGGGTTTTATTTTTCAGGTTCTGAGTAGAGAACTCTTCATAGGAAGGGCAGGTAGTAGAGACCTGCAGCTCCCTCTTCTGGAGAGTTTAAGGGGGAGACTGTCACCACCACCAGCCACCAGCCTCACAAGCCCCTTTCTCAGAGGAGAGCCTTCCAACTGCACCCGTTCTTTTTTCTCCAGTCATTCTTCTTCTCAGTGTAATTCGGCTCTAATTGACAGTGTCAAGAAACTGATTTTTTCTGAGGATAAGTGGAGGAGAGGAGAGATGTGCCTCTATGTTACTGACATCAAATAACTCTCCAAGGTTCTGACTGCAGAGCATTGTGTCCCCTTGAGACACATTAAAATAACACCAAAACAAAGTACTTCATCAAAAGGACCAAATAAGCAATAAATCATTAGGTACAGGACTAATGTTCATTCCCTTAGAATAACTATGTAGTCCAGGATCTCATTTTTTAGGACTATATCACGAGTTATAACGTTGTTCCACAAAACCCAAAGATGAGCGCTGGTACGTGAGATGGAGAAAGAATTGGGATGGACTGCCTCAGGAAGTTGTTGGCTTGTGGGCACCTCATGCTTTCTTCGTAGATTAACTTCCCCCTCATCCTACAAGAGGAAATAGAAGCCACCAAGAAATCACATTCTCACGTGCTACTCTCTTTAACTCTAAACTTGCCCCCAGTGCCAGCCATCCTGAACCCCTTTCTCCTCTCAGAGGGAAGAGTGGAACTCCTCTGCCTGGGCTCCAACTACCTGCCTGTTCCAAGTCCCTCCCCAAAATCATGGCCCGAGGAAGTTGTAGTGACCCAAGGCAATAAAGGAGCATCCAAGATGGTGATGTCGTACTGAAGGAGTAGCATTTAAAAGGGCTTAAGTGTATCCATACAAAGGAATATTATTCAGCCATGAAAAAGGAATGAAGTTCTGACACGCTACAAAACGGATGAAACTGGAATACCTTTTGCTGAGTAAAATAAGCCAGACACAAAGAGACAGATATTGTATGATTCCTCTCAAATGAGATTCCTAGAGTAGTCAGACTCACAGAGACGGAAAGTAGAATGATGGCTGCCAGGGGCTGGGAAGGAGGGAGGTATGGGGAGTTGGTGTTTATTCTCTCCACCCCTGCTCACTCTGTTTTAGAGTTCCCATTTCTCAGAAATTTTTAGAATATATTCCCTGAGCTATGTAATCGACTCTTGTAGCTTTTGCCCCAGGTTCCCGCTGCGTGAAAAGGGTAACTTTTGAAGAGATTCCCTGACTCCACTCAGATCACACCATTCCTCTGCTTAAAGCTCTCTGGTGACTTCCTCTCTGCCTCAGATTAGAAGCCAGGGTCCTTACAGTGTTCTTCAAGGCCCTCCCTCTCTGATGCCTCCTTCTGTTCTCCCCTTGCTCACTGCTGCCAGCCACAGTGGGTGCCTCATTATTGCTTAATCACCAAGCACCCCTCCATGTCTCAGCCTTTGCATTTGGCCTTCCCTCTGCCTGGAACATTCCTCCCACAGGAGTCTACGTGGCCTTCTCACTAATCTCTGTCACATCTTCACTCAAGTGTCACCTCGTCAATTACACCTTCCTTGACCACCGTATTTAAAATTCGAACGAAGACCCTCCTCTGGCACCTCCCTAGAAAGCTTCCCTGTCTTCTGGTCTCCATAGTGACCCTCACCATCTACAGACTGTATGGTTTACTTACTTATTAAGTATGTGTATTTCCTCCCTGACAGAGGTTTTTGTATTTCTGACCATTGCTGTTTCCCCTTAGAACAGTGTGTGGCATGTGGTACACACTCAGTGAATACTTGAATAAATTACTAAATAAAAGAATGAACTAGTGGGCTTCCCTGGTGGCACAGTGGTTGAGAATCCGCCTGCCAATGCAGGGGACACGGGTTCGAGCCCTGGTCCAGGAAGATCCCATATGCCGTGGAGCAGTTAAGCCCGTGCGCCACAACTCCTGAGCCTGCACTCTAGAGCCCATGAGCCACAGCTACTGAGCCTATGTGCCACAACTACTGAAGCCCACGTGCCTAGAGCCCGAGCTCCACTACAATGAGAAGCCCACGCATCGCAACAAACAGTAGCCCCCGCTTGCGGCAACTAGAGAAAGCCCGCGCACAGCAACAAAGACCCAACACGGCCAAAAATTTTAAAAAATTAAGAAAAAAAGAATGAACTAGTGTTTGCTCCCTAGAATGGTTAGAAATCGTATCACTACACAAAAAGCTCTCTCCCTTTAGAATGGAATTTTAAATGGAATCTGTATAGGTCCACAGTAATTCCAGAATTCGGTGACAACCAGGGGATGTTAATCCAGATCACTGGCAATAGTAGTAATGCCAAAATCACTAGACTCTCGAGTGAACCGTAGCAAAATAAACCCAACTTTTCCAGAAAACCCACATGCTCTGGGAAATTAATGGAATCAAGTATCCACAGGAGCTGCAGCTGCACAGCGATACGAACTCCAGAGGCAGCCTGGCATTTTCCTTCGCAAATAAAGAGGATGAGGAGAGGGTGGGAGAACGCTTTGCATCATTACAAGTCACTAAAACTGCAATTCCTAACCCTTGCTACGTGCCCAACCCTGCACTGGCGGTTCAGGTCATTTACACCTTCCCACCCTTGTAGCAGGTGGAATATTCTTCAGAGAAACCTGAGGCTCAGAGAAGTCATCTCCCCATATTTATTCTGCCATGTGATTCAAACTGAGGTTTTCTGAATCCACCATCCAAAGCCTTCCCATCATGTTACACTCTCTCCACAGGTAATAACATCAGACCACTTGGGGTTTGTTTTTGCTGACCCTGAACTAGATTTGAAATTACCAAGCCTCTGTAACCACTTTCTACCTGGATTATTAAAACACTGACTACAGCAATGAAACTTTTCCACAGTAGAAGGAAATGATATTTTAACGGCCGGCTCCTATCTTTTCCAGTTCATTGTTTGAAGATCATCTTGGCTTATCACTGGGGAAAATCTCTAAGTAATAAAAGAAATGCAATGAAAAGGAAAGGCAATGTATCATAAAATGTGCTTTGCCTCTTGATAACAATGTGATTTATTTATTACTGATGATAAATGTGAAAATCAATTGTTTTTGTGGAATTCATGAATAAGACAGTTTTGGTAATGTGAAGTCTTGCTTCTAGCCTTCAGCTGGTTGAATACCTTGTTAAAATGTAGCGTTAGGACCTCGGGGTAGTTTTGCAAATGTAACTAGGTTTGCAGTTTATTTGACTGTAGATTTGAAGTTCTCCAATATATAATACATTTTCAATAATAATCCAGGTGCCAGGAGACCCTCTGAACGAGACTGGGAAAATAGTGATAATATTTTTTTAGTGTGCATCAGAGGAGAAAGAATTATCTATCTTAGAACAGCCATTATAACTTAATCTATTCCATTTTTTCCCAAGATTAACTATATCCTAAATGAGCCCAGCTAATTCTAACTGAAATAAATAGGTTGGCATATTCCTTTCCCACCTTAGGTAGTGCTCAGTTATACATATACCACACTGCTTTGTATCTTAATTAGCAATATCCTTAGTTTGAGTGATGACTGGCAACCAGAATTTAATCCGGAGAATCTCAGCATCCCCTGATAACGGGTATAATCTGAATTTGAATTCTACTATGTGTCGGCTTCCATTTGGTAGGCGAATCCTGGCCTATTAAGAGCAAAAAGTAAAGCCTGTATGTCTGAAGCATAAAAAGTGAGGGTATAAGGAGTGCCAGAAATGCCTGGAGAGGAAGGTAGAGGCCAGCTGGGATAGGGTTTTGCAGGTCATGCTAAGATTTCGAGAAGAATTTTATCTTTTTGTGAGTGGAAAGGTACTGAAGAGTTTTAAGCAAGGAGGGACAAAATGCTATTTGCATTTTTTTTTAAATTTGTTTGCCTGCCTTATGGATAGCAGATTTAAGGGGGAGCAAGATGGTGGTAGAGACAGCAGTCAGGAGGCTGGAAAAGTGAACCAAATGAGAGAGAGGAGGAGGGAGGGCCAGTGGAGGTGAAGAAAGCAGGAAAGAATCAAGATCTGTATGAGAAGTAGAATGTACTGGATTTGGTAATGGATTGAATGTTGAGTTGAAGGAGAAGGAACTTTCAAAGACAAGATCATGGTTCCTGGCTTGGAAGGGAGGGAGTGGATTTTTAGTGCCATGTAACAAAATGGAGAAGTGGATTTGAGGGGAAGAGTAACTTTGTTGTTGGATAGTATGTTTGAGGTGTCTAGGAAACGCCCAGGAAGAGTTAATAAGTTAGATATACAGTCAGATATGTGAGCAGCAATTCGGAAGAGAGGTTTGATGTAGAGATAAATTTGGGGGAGTTATTGAGTACAGATGCATCAAGTAATGGGATGAGGTGAGACTGCCTAGGGAAAGAGTCTTGGAGAGAAAAGGGAATGAGGCCTGGAGAAACAACATTTAGAGGCAGGTATAGGAGGAGGATCCCCAGGGAGATGTGTATTGCATACCTCACTAGGCGCTGGCACGCCAGGACGCACTAGAACTAATGCCTGACCTCAGGAAGTTGGCACTGCAGCCAGAGAGACGGCCATGGAAAGAAAGCATTACAATCCAGTGCTGTATATGTAATTACATATGTGCAGTACACAAATGTAACACACAGGTACAGGCTGGCAGTGCTGTAGCACTCAGGGTGTGCAAGGTACAATGGTGACCTCACTCTGGGTTGGATAGAAAAAGAGGTTAGAGAAGCCTTTACAGAAAAGCCCCTTACGTGGGTGTTACAGGATGAATAGGAATTCTTCAGACCAACAAGGCAGGGAAGGGTTTTCATTGCAGAGGGAACAGCAAAGACGAGAAGGGGTGAGCCAGCACTGCTCTCAGGAAATGAGAAGGACTCTGGTGTGGTCGAAAAGCCAGCTGGTGAGATGGGTGAGGAGGCCAGGAGAGGAGGCTGGTTACCGTGCAATCCCACACGTGATGGTTAAGTTGTTAAAGGGGATCTTCAGAACCTGGAATAGTTGCGAGCATGACACAGGAACTCAGTAAATACTGATTTAATGAGTACATGAGCAGCTTTACATCACAAAAGCCCACTGGTGGCAGCAGAGAGAGCACGTGAGCATGAAGAGAAAGTGGAGCAGGAAGACCACTTGGAGGCCCTGCAGAAACATCTGAGCCATTAGCGCTTGCCCAGAGTGAGGACAGAAAGACAGGAGGGTGGACAGAAGAGAGACAGGACGGTGGACAGAGAGAGAGGGGGAGAGGGGGCAGGGCGTATGGAAGAGCTACAGCTAGCCGGAGTGTTTACCCTTATTCCACCTAAAGACAAAAGATAAAACAAAAACTTTAGAACCTCCAAGATTGAAAAAAACTTTGGTTCACCAAATGTATGCTGAAGACCTACCAGAAACCAGGGACAGGACTAGCTGGGGGATACCAGCGAACACAGTGCATCGGGTGTGGATGGAGCCTCCGCTTAGGAGGGAGGACAGGGGTGGAACCAGTTATCTTTGCTGTTGACTTGTAAAACCAGTGCTTCTGAGATTTCGTACCTTTTAGAGAAAGCACAGAAGGATTTTGTTAAATTGCTAGCTATTTTATGTAGGGCTCAGTTGGTTGGTTGGTGTTTTTCCTTTATTGTCCTATTTAAGAATTCTCTGGTTTCATTTATTCTCCAGCAACATGGAATTATTTTCCAGAGATTTGCAATGGTTGATGCCAATACAACCAATATCACAAAGGATTCTTTTTTAATGAGACTTTCATCATTAAAGTTATCTTTTTTATTTTTTTAAATTTTATTTATTTATTTGTTTATTTATGGCTGTATTGGGTCTTCGTTTCTGTGCGAGGGCTTTCTCTAGTTGCGGCAAGCGGGGGCCACTCTTCATCGCGGTGCGCGGGCCTCTCACTATCGCGGCCTCTCACTATCGCGGCCTCTCTTGTTGCAGAGCACAGGCTCCAGACACGCAGGCTCAGTAGTTGTGGCTCACGGGCCCAGTTGCTCCGCGGCATGTGGGACCTTCCCGGACCAGGGCTCGAACCCGTGTCCCCTACATCGGCAGGCAGATTCTCAACCACTGCGCCACCAGGGAAGCCCTAAAGTTATCTTTTAAATTTTTCTTTTATTTACTTATTCTTTCTGGAGGGAAATGGACGAAGAGACCTGCAGTTTTGGCTTCTCTGTATCCCCAGGTCCTTCCCCTCTTTGTATCTTCCTCACCCTCGTCCAGATTTGCATTCACAATCCATCGAGTCCTCACTCCTGCTCCCCCTGGTCTGAATCTGGAGATGCCCATATATTTAAGCAAAATAAATCTAGTGATAAGAGGTGGGGAGATGGGGGGTAGGTGTAGAAGATGGAGTAGTGTTCTTTATTATCTGGTTTTATATTAATAGTTGAGAAGAAATAGAATGGCATTGCATTGCCTCAGTTCCCCCAACTCAATCTTCAAGGCCAAATTACTTGGAAATACTTTGCATAGGTCCAGAGATCTAGGTACAGGGACCTGTGCATTTGGCTCTGGCCCTCTGTTCTGGAACATTAAGGAACACTCCCAAACTCATAAAGACCATCCTTAAAATCCCAAGGGCTGCAGGCCCAGACAGAAGCTCATTTTTACATGACATTTGACTGTTTTACAAAGAGCCTTCATTTTTGTTCTCACTCAACCCTCCCGAGGCTCTGTTACTTAGGTGAGGTTTCACCATTTTATAGATGACCAAGCATCAGGGAGGTGAAGCAGCTGAGCCAAAGATTGAAACCCATTTTGATGACCTGAACTCAAGTGCTCTTAAGTGGTGTAAGGTCAGATTTGCAACTGGGCATCCCATGGCGATCACATCACTAGGAGTTCTCTGAATTCTTTGTCATATGTGCTCCATAAGCATTAAATTGTAAAAAACTTAGATTTGGGGCTAATCAGTAATTGCTATACTGATCCACGTTTCCTGTTCCCTGGCATTTGTGGGGATATTTGGAGGGAGAAGAATGGGATACCGGAAATAGAAATGTCTCAGACAGAAACTACTTCAAACCAACGGTGTTTATTTAGAGTTATAGGTTTCATGGGAAAGTTAAATGGTTTCTGAAGTCAGGGTTGGGGGTGGGAATCAACTCTACCTCTGGTTGATCTGGGTTAAGAAAGGGCATCCCAACCAGCCCTTCTCCTGCAGACTTTTCTCACCCAACCCCATGCATAGTCGGGCAAAGGAGGCAAAAATAAACAAATAGTAGTAATAATAATTCCTCCTACTGCCTGCCTTGTATGCTTCTCTGTTTCCACAGAGACTCAAAGGATCTGGATCCCAACACACACCAAAACCCATTTGCCTGTGGTAATAACCAAGACCAAGTGTTTTATGTCCAGGAAGGGAGATGGACAAGAAATAACCTCAGGGAAAACAGAGCTAAGGATGAACTAAGGGACAAATTCTGTACAAAAAAAAAATTTATTTAAAAAAAAATTCAGGTGCTTCCTTCTGTCTTTGCCACCATGCCCTCCTCAGTGCTGTGTCTTCCAACTCACACAACGGCAGTCATTTTAAAGTCAGGGATTGAAGAGATTAAACACAGCTTTTAAACGATGCCATTAAAGAGTCACACAGGACCCCTCTGTCATTTCCAGCTGAGCTCATGCCCTTCTTTTTCAGGAACTTGTGAATGGGCATCAGAACCAGCCTATGTGATCTCCCTCAAGAGGAGATGGAGAGGAGAGGTCACTTTGTTTTCCTTGTGGGTCCTGATTAATGCAACACAAAAGAATCGCAGCAGAATAAAATGTTATGTTTAAGCAGTTTAGAGTAAGGACTTGAAATGTTTTTCATGGCCAACCATAATGAGGTTTTAGAATTAATCTCAAGAGGGACATATATCCTCATGTCTTCCCATCAAAATCCATTTTTCCTGATTCCTGTTATGTATTTCACAGTAGGCATTCTCTCTCTCCAGCTCATTAGAGCCAGTGAAATCGCAGAAACCGTGCCAATGGTAGAGTCGGATCCCTGTTATCAGATTTGACTGCTATTCTACTTGGATGGTAACAGCCAAAACACTTGCATATGCCTTTTTTCCTGTATCTAATTTTATAAAGTACAAGCATCTTAGCGCTTTGCTTTTTAGAATGATCAAATTGTATCACTGCAATAAGAATTACCATTACAACAAAGAAACCTCAGGCACATTGAAAGACTGCACGACTGAAACACTCCAGACCATTTTGGTGTTTGAGAGATTAAATAATAATTCTCTACCATTGTATAACTTTATAATTTTCAGAGAATGCCTCCACGTTACCTAATTTGATCCTACTAGCGGTGCTATAGTGCAGGGTAGCACTATCCGTGTCTTATAGAAAGATCACAAGTGAAATCATTTGCCTCGAGTTTCACAGCTAGTGATAGGAAAGCCAGGACTAGAATTTAAAGTGCAGAAACAGAAAATTAGATGGATCTGGCCGCCTATCACTATAAGCCCTCTAGTCCTGGGTTAATGTCGAAAAGGAAGCAGCCAGTGTAGATGTGTCAGAATAATATGGTGATGCCCACAGAGTTCTGTTTCCAGCCTCCCTCAGAGAAGGACGTTGTCACAGAGACTGCATAGACTGGCACCCATCCTGTACAAAACCCTCTTCATCAACTGCCCTCAATCCTCCTCCAGCCTGTATCATATTATAAAAGGAAGAAGGGTGAGGTGTGGGGCAGGAGGGAAGCCAGTATGGGGGTTGAGGTCTCTGATGTTTGTCATCAGGAGCCCTAGCCTTCTTTCATATTCTGTGCTGCATGATGCAAATAAAGCCGTTCGCATTCCAGAAATCCCCCACTATTCCAGATTTCCAGAATCTCATAACGTTTTAGATCTGTGTTTCTTTCCAGGATCTGGCCATTCATATCGCAAAAAGTCTACATCATATAGATTTTATCCACCAAATGGGGAAAGTTGAGTACCCAGTAAGAAGACACTAAAAAATGCAGCCTGAACAAGGTGATACTGTGGTGTAAAGGCCTTTATAGAATCACAAAGCCTTTAAGCTTCATGTAAATTCCTTTGGGGGAGACAAAAGGAATACATTTTAGTTTTTGCCTTTGAACATAGCTGACAACAATTCTTTGGCTCTTCAGCTTCTGTGTGGTTAATTTTAGACCGCTGATATTAACATCCCCTCACTGATTATTCTTCATTAAACTTACTCCTGAGCTACTGTTAAATGCCAAAAGTCTGCCTTCTCAGAATATTCTTCCCGAAGCCTTTGGCTTATAAGAGCCTGCAAGATTATTCTCCACTCCCACCCCTGCAGGTTGCCCCTCATGTACATGTACATTAAAACCTACCAAATTAGCCCCCTCCCCAAGGCATCCCACTAATCCTTGGTGCAATCTAGGAATGACAATTGCAAGAGCTTGGAAAGCAAGTGCATGTGGGATTGTGTCTTGGTTTATACACGCGAACATTGTGTGTTTCCTCATTGTGAAGCAGTCATGTATTTTTATGGTGCCTCCCCAACCATCACCAAAATCTCCCCATCACCATCTGCAGGAGTGAGCCTAGATAACATGAAGAATGCATTCTTCTGGCGCCATGATTGGTTCAAGGGTGAGCCTGGCATCTTACTTGATCTAAATCTTTGAGTTTAGGACTCTTTCCTTTCGATATTTGGAAAAGAAAAGTAGCCCATTCTTTCTGACAATGTGGTGTATGGATGTGAGGCCTGGGACTGCTGCAGCCATTTTGTGACATTAAGGAAAGTGGGCTTGAGTGAATAGATGAACACAGAGTTAAGAGAATTGCAGAGAAATCGAGCTGGAGCCCTGACCAAACTCTGCTACCTATTGCTAGACTTTTCATTTATAAGCAAATAATTTCCCATATGGTTTGGTTCATTTTGAGGTGGGTGTTCTGTTATTTGGAACCAAAAGCATCTTAACTGTTGTGTTAATTATGCAGTCATGTTTCTTAACCCCTGACTGAAGTGTTCCAGAATTGGTTACACTTACAGAGCCAGAGAGTCCCACCACCAAAAAAGAAAAGTACAGTTGGTTGACCCTTGAACAAGGTGGGTTTGAACTGCCAGGGTCCACTTATACATGGATGCTTTTCAATAGTAAACACTGCAGTACAACACGCTCCTTGGTTGGTTGAATCATGGATCCAGAGGAACCTCAGATACTGGAGGGCTGACTATAAATTATATGTGGATTAGCCCCCAGGTTGTTCAAGGGTGATCTGTAAGTTCAATCTTTCCTCCAGGAAAGGACTTCAAAGACATAAATCACCCAACATCACACATAGAGTCACCACATAACATTTAATAGTGGAAATAAGGAAGGAAAAGGAGAAAGGCACGTCCAGGGTGTTTGGAGCCTTTGCAGGCTCTTGGGTCCCATGGGGGAAATGACAAAGCCTGGCTGCCTCGCTCTGTACAGGTGTCCTCATTTCCCTCCCACTGCTGCTGTTGCTTCTCCACAGGCTGGTTGTATTGGTAGTTCTGCCACTTTCCCATAAGTCTTCACAGAATCTGCCACCAATGCCACGCAAGGAGCTCTTTGTCAGACTGAGCTTACTTCAAAGTTGTTCTTGTCTCCTAGAAATTTTCAGATTCAAAAGAACGAGTCACAGGTGATGATAGCTATACAGTTCTCATGTCATACATTGCTTATAGACATAAGAAACAAGTTTGGACAAACTATTGACAAAGTAATCCTTCTAAGACACTGAATAACCCTTGACAAAATTCAACCCTGACTCTTAATGCTCTTGTGTATAGAGATAATCATTGCTTTTGTTTATCATTTCTTCAAATCCTTAAAAGATAGAGATAATCAAGTATAACCTTAAAATTAGGCAAATACTAAAAATCATAAGAGGATGAAATGAGAAAACATAAAACACTTAGAAAAAAATTGATAATAACTCAAAAACCATTGGGTATCATTGTAATTTATTGTTGTTTGGATGAAAGTAAATACATTAAACATTACAATTGAAAAAGTTCTCTACAGTGGGATGAATTGGGAGATTTTGATTGACATATATACACTAATATGTATAAAATAGATAACTAATAAGAACCTGCTATATAAAAAATAAATAAAGTTTAAAAAACTCTACAGACCATTCAATTTGGGCAATTATCATAAGCCTAATTATTCTTCACAAAACAGACAATTCCATATTCACATTGCATTCAGACAGCTCCAATGTGATTTTAAATAAGTTCTAGACATCTTTGTCAACACCCACCCCCAAAAATTTAAGCAGAGAATATATAGGAATGTATAGCTATTTGTTTTATGCAGCTACCTTAGTCTCTGCATGAAAAAATTCAATGCTTGCACTTCGGATGTCTTTCCAGCTTTTTTGAGATATAATTGACATGTAATATTGTGTGTATGTTTAAGGTATACAATATGATGATTATGAAATATTTACTACAGTAAAGCTATTTAACGCATCCCTTACCTCACAAATTACCATTTTGTTGTTGTTGTTGTTATGGTGAGGACATTAAAGCTCTACTCATAGCAACTTCCAAGTATACAATACAGTATTATTAACTTTAGTCACCATTCTGTACATTAGATCCCCAGAATTCATTCATCTCAAACTGAAAGTTTGTACCCTTTGTCCAACATCTCCCATTTCCCCCACCCGTCAGCCCCTGGCAACCACCATTCTATTTGCTATTTCTATGAATTTGGCTTTTTTAGTTGCCCTTTACAAGTGAGATCATAGAGTATTTGTCTTTCTCTGCCTGGCTTTTTTCACTTAGCACGGTACTCTCCAGGTCCATGCATGTTTTGGCAAATGGCAGGATTTCCTTCTTTCTTATGGCTGAATAATACTCCACTGAATCTTCGTACCACATTTTCTTTTCTTTTTTTTTTTTAATTTTAACGTCTTTATTGGAGTATAATTGCTTTACAATGGTGTGTTAGTTTCTGCTGTATAACAAGGTGAATCAGCTATACTTATACTTATATCCCCATGTCCCCTCCCTCTTGCATCTCCCTCCCACCCTCCTTATCCCACCCCTCTAGGTGGTCACAAAGCACCGAGCTGATCTCCCTGTGCTATGCTGCTGCTTCCCGCCAGCTAGCTATTTTACGTTTGGTAGTGTATATATGTCCATGCCACTCTCTCACTTTGTCCCAGCTTACCCTTTCCCCTCCCTGTGTCCTTAAGTCCGTTGTCTGTGTCTTTATTCCCGTCCTGCCCCTAGGTTCTTCAGAACTACTTTTTTTTTTTTTTTTAGATTCCATATATATGCATACCACATTTTCTTTATCCATTCATCCATCAATGGACACTTGGGTTGTTTCCACGTCTTGGCTATTGTGAATAATGCTGCAATGAACCTGGGAGCTTGCCCTCCCAATTATGCATTCTGTATTAATTGTACATCCACAAAGCAGTAAACACAGTCACCTCCAGAGATATAAAGACCATTCCCATACCACAATGAGTATGTTTCCCAATTTAATTAAAAAAAAAATCCCTTCCCAAACCAAATTAAAATCCTAAAAAAAAAAACCCTCCAAATCTGCACACTGAGGAACACATTTGGCAAGAATGTAAAGAGATCCTGGTTTTTTGTCCACGTTTCACTGACCATATCCCCCACTTCTGTTCTTAGTCATTTCAGTCAATTCTTATTTTTGATTAACAAATAAACGTCTAATTTAGAAAACTGGCTCATAGCTTCCAAGGGAGCTTTCCCACAGCTTTCTATAACTGCTTCATCCCTGTAATGTACCAGAAGGCAAAATATTTCTGCATGATAAATTTCCAATAAAAATTCCTCAAATCTCTTGTAGAATTAAAGCCTCATTAAAAGCCAGTGTCCACATTTTTCTGACCAGTGGGGCAGACTCCCTCAGCATCTACTCCAACCCCTGCTCGTGTGTCTTTCTGGCCAGCAGAGGCTACAGAAACCCAAGCTCCCTTGGTTCTAGATGTGATTTAGTTTCCATTTGACCCTGACTCAAACTTGGAGCTAAGTGGAGAGAGACACCGTGATACCAAACCAGCTTTGTACATATGAGGAATGCCTCATGACATAAGCAGTGCTGTTCTCTCCCCGACTCTCGTGCCTCATGTGATTTCTACTGAACACTCAAATCCTAATTTTACAAACAGAATGAAGGAATAACTAGGAAAAGAGAAAGTCTGGCAAACAACTTCTGGGAAATCCAAATCCTATTTATGATATTTTACTATTCTCTAAACATTTTATGCACTGCTTAGGAGAAATGAGTATCATGGTTTTAAATACTAACCGTATGTTAATGTCTCCTAAATTTCTGCCTCTGGCCCCAGTTCCCTGCTAAGCCCCAAATTCGTATCATCAAACTGACTCCTCATCATCACCGTATCCGTGTCTAATAGGATCACAAATATAACATGTTCAGAGAGAAATAGGAGCTTGATATTTCCTGCCAAACCTGCCTTCAGTCTTCTCAATCTCAGTTAATGGCCAAAATGTGGTAGTCATCTGTGATTCCTCTCTAACTCTCCTTTGGTTGTATAAATTCAGCAGTGAATTCTGTGGGCTCTACCTCTAGTATATCCTGGATCTAGCCTCTTTCTCCCACTTCGTTAGAGAAGCCACCTCTGTCCCATACTGCAGCAATCATCCTACTGGTCACCTTGCTCTCCCCTCTCTCTTCCCTTCCCGCCAGAGTCCATTCTCCACATAGCAGCCAGGGTGAGCATTTAAAAACATAAATCAGATATTATTGTCCTGATGAAAACCCTCTAAGAGCTTCAATTGCACCGGGTATAAAAACAGGACTCCGTACGCACGTCCAGGGCTCCATCACGTGATCCACCCTGGTCATCGCCCTCCAACGTGGCCGCCTTCCACGCACCCCTTTGTTCTCGGCTGCAGACTCGCTGTCCTGCTGTCCTCAAGGAGGACCAAGCATGTCTCAACTCAGGGCTCTTAGCACTCTTCCATGGAATCCTCCCCTACTTTATCCATAGCTCTGTCACTATCTGAAACGCTTTTTGTTAATTTATTTACTCATTATCTGCCTCCCTCACTGCAACATAAGCTAGATGATAACAGAGGATTTCCTGCCTTGTTCATTACTGTGTCTCCAGCACCTGGAAAAATGGCAGTGATAGTTATCTGTTCAGTGATCAAATATTTTGCTTCATCAGATACATCAAGTAGTAATATTTAAAATAAGAACTCTGAGTTCCTCTCTCACCTGCAGCAAGAATGTCTTTCCTCCCTTCCCTGATTTTCTCCTGACAACTTCACAACTTCACCACTTCACCTCCAGGGAAGTGTGCTCAGTCTGAGGGGTTACCATCTTAGAGAGAACCGGAAATCAGCCCAGAGAGCTAAGAAAGTCAGCTCTCCACTTCTCTACTCACGCCCCCCTAAAAGAATTCCAGAAAATAATGCATCTCTCACCCTTTTTTGTTTAACATATCATCACAAAGATTTGGGAAAATTGAAATATTGTGAACTTCATTACATCTATGCCGACACAATAATATTTGACAAAATGGTGTTATCACCTGCTTTAAAATAGAATTTTCTCTAAACCTTGATTCTGCAGATATAGCTCATTTAGGAAACTATGTGCTATATCCTCTAACTGGCAAAGGAAAACTTCGTTGTCAAGCCAATCAGCCAAATCAGACTTGGTTTCTATCAGGAAAGGCTGCCTTCACCTTTCAATTCATACTTTTGTTTTAATACACAGCCCCTTCACAACCCTCTTCCTTCTTAAATTGAATTCTAGGATATATGAGTAGATAAGATATAAAGCTTGGCCATTAAGTCTGTTGCCTGGATGCAATATGTACCTTCATCTTCAATATGTTTTACCAGTGTTCTCTTTGTTCACTCTTCAGGGACTCCCCTTCAGGAGCAATGCATTTGGTTAACAGGTGATGGAAGAAGCGAGATTGTTAGATGTAAATTGTCATCACTCCTTCTCCTTACTTTGTGATGTATCTGAATATAAACTTTCCCATCCTATTTCTAATACCCTACTTACCCTCATGATATATGATATGACAGGGAGAAGCATGAAGTCCCACCATGGGCTTATGGTGCCTTGTTTAATTGTTGATTTATTTGATACCCCTGAGAATTTTTCATCCTCAGAGCAATGCACTATAGTAAGATAAAGGATGGGCTAAGATTTGCCTTTATTCTGAGAAGTAGGAGGAGCCTTAATCTTGGGTGAAGCGCTTCCTCTAAACTGAAGGTAATGCCTTAAGATCGACTCAGCTGTGAGCCATCACTAGGCAAGGCTCTGCAGCTGACAGAATGAGGATTGGAGATTTTGGACAACATAGGCAGTTTGAATTTTATTCCTAACCCTACTAGTTGGATAGCTTGTGGTTTTAAATTCAGTGATGACTATATTTTTCTCCTCTATCCAGAGCCAAGTCCAAGAAAGATAAGTATTCCTACTCTTTCTTTTCACAAGGCATTCTTTCTGGCCATCCTTTCACTGAGGTTATCTTTAAGGCCTTCTGTTGGTGTCTCTGATTTGAATGTTCCCCTTGTTCAGATTCTAGGACATCAGGGATTACCCAGATGCCCTCAATCAGGGTGACCACTGCTTCAGTGTTATCTTATCTCAGCATTTTCGACCTGTTAGGCTTTCCCCTACTTTATTGCCAGCCTACCCATGCATATTAAAAGATACACTACACACACATACAAATTTCAGTATTGCTAAGGTTTGTTACTGAAAGGAGATTGCAAGATATTTAGCCCAACAAGTTATTCTGGCAGATTCCCACGTGAATCTCATGCACACTCAAATTTCAAAACCACTAAGCTATTATATACCAATGACTCTCAGTCAGCTGGGACACACATCTTCATTTCAAGTATTCAAGTCCTTCCATATCGTCTTCTCTGATAGTTCCAGCTAAACACAACTCCCTCCTGACCGGCTTTCAGGGAAGGGTTATTAAAGGCAACATTAGGGGTGAGGGTTGTAGGGTGCCTGATCAGCTCATGGACATTCATCTGATTGGTTGGTGGTGAGGTAATGGGGTGGTATTTTGGGAGTCGACATCATTAACCTTCTGGTTCCAACCAGTCTGGGGTCCACATGCTTGTGGTCAGCATGCAGTTAACTTCTTCTACCTGGTAGGGGTTTTGGTGTCAGCAAAACAACTCAACGATATGGCTCAGGTTATTATCTATAGCTCTTGATGAGGAACTAAAGGTCCTTGACTTTGTTTTATAGCTAAACTACTGTTATTTCATCTTGCTTGACTGTTCCCTTTCGTTTCTGTATTTTTTACTTTGCTGATTAAATTTGCTCTTCAGAGCTAGGGGAAGGCCTAGGAGGCTAAAGCTTTTCTACAAACGAGAGGTGGAGGACATGGGGTTCTGTCCCTGGGAAGGCCCCACTGGGTCCTGCTTGATCTCATTTTCTGTGTAATTTATAAAACATTGATCACATGCTACCTTATATCACGATAATAATATAAGGCATTACTTATGTCTTATATACCAATCTAGATAAGACATCTTTATACTAGATTATATATGCTCTATACTCACTTCCTTTTTCTGCCCCACCAGGGACTTGCATGGAATAATTGCTACATAGATATGTGTTGAATGAATGATTTGTTCTCCATTGCGGTAACAGTTTCCTCAGATTGAGTCCTATTCTTAAATATCACAAGAAGGACTTGTCAGATACTGATTTGACAATGATATATAGAAAGTCCTTGAGACATAGTGAAGATAATATCTTACTGTAAGAAATTAACTTAATGGTAGGGTTACATTTTATTTCTTTTTCCTCTCTGACCGGTGCTAATGAGAGAATAGGAAATTTTCAAGCCTTAAAATGGAAGCCAGTTTCAGAAATTTAAAACATAGCAGTTTACAAAAAGCCAATTTCATTTCATTTCAGCAGATATTTCTTGATCATTCATTACAGATGAGACACCATGGTAGGCATTCAACTTCTTGAGAAAATTTCTGTTATAAAGTGAAGTACAACAGTAAGGCTTTTGCAGACTATATTTTTCTTTTCTCTCCTGTTAAAATAACTGTAGCAACAACAACAAAAAAAAAAAAAAAAAAAAGAAGAAAGTCATCACTTCTGCTTATGCTTAATGTTAATCCGAGAGTGAAGTCTAAATCTTCATGTCCTAGGCAAACTGCCATAGGAAGCTTCTTCATGTTCTGAGTATTTTATATTGCAACTATAAACCATGACCAAAGAAGGGAGACTCCATTTAGCTCTCTAGAGTATTCTCTGCCAAGTTGTCTCTTATTTATTGCTTTTTAATGAAATTTTTCACGTGCATCAAAACACAATCTTTCAACAAGGGAAGTACAGCTTTGAGACCTTTATAATATAGAATCTATGTGTGAACATTGATTTTTCTAGATGGAATTACTTAATGGTTTTCTTTGTGCTCGGGCATGAGATTTTTTTGTTTAATAAGTGAACATCCTATTATTAATTCTTCCACAAGATACAAGTTTTCAGAAAAATCAGCAAATATTTTAAACTGTCCTATTTTTCTTGCAAATACGAGATGAGTCTTAGCCATTGAGTTCCGTAAATCTTCTCTTCTGAAAGTACCCGCGGTTTTTTAAGCTGCCACCAAAATTAAAGGGATGTTTTAGAGAATGGTATTTAGGGAAGAAAGAAGGAATGTCAATATGTGTTTTCCCACCTGCGAAGACTTTGCTTACTATTAAATAACAGTACATTTAATTATTCTATTGGTTTTCCTTATCCCATTCCTAAAAATAGCCAAAATAAGTAAAATTACTGTTATTGTGCAACATGCTTTTGGTTACAAGTAGGAGACAACTGGCTCAAACTGGCCTACACAATAAAGAAAAATTTTACACTGTATAACAGGAAGTCCAGAGATAAGACAAGCTTGAAGGTTGGTTGATTCTACAAGATCACTGAAGACCCAGGTTCTTTCTGTCTCTTCTCCCAACAGTCCACAGAATCTGCTTCACCACAAAGTTCACTCCCTTCTTAATTACAGGCTGCCAGTGCCAAGCAGGGTTACACATTGCTTATGTTCAATAAGAGAGTGAATCTTCTTTTTCCCTCAACCTTGGAATATCAATCCTTCCCTTAAACCTGATTGGGTCCATTTATAGCACGTGTCCATCTCCAGACTAACAAAAGTGTCCAGGGGATATCTATCCTCTGAATGGCTGATCAAGACTCATTCCTGAAACGGGGTTGGGGTGTGTATCTGAGCAAACCAGTCCTGTTAGGGTTTAAGGAAAGGAAAATGGATTTAAGAGGGGCAGTCAAAAGCATCCACTACAGTCATCTAATCTGGTACCTTGTAAAGGGCAACATTAGAAATCCTTTTCTACATCCAGGTAAATTGTGTCTTTATTGAAAAATTGAACATGTGTAGCCTGTACCAGTAGAGAGAACATCTCTACAAGACTATCTCTGAAATTATTTTCCCTTTTTATTTTATATAAATAGCTGTTGTAGAAAATGAGATTACCTAATATGTGTGTTTCTGAGATGCCAAAGAGCTGCCTGACAAGAAAGGAAATAGTCCCAAATTAAGAAACTTACCAACAATTAGAATCAAATACCTGTGAAAATGTCAAGAAATAAAAGCACCAACAACGACCAAAGAAAGTTAAATAGATCCACAACTAAATCGTGGTTTGTTTCTGATATTTACAGTGAAACACACTTGGCAAAGCATCTGCTTTCAGCTTGTTAAGTTCTAAAGGATGAGAAAAATATTTTCCTGTAGAGGTAATAACAGTAGCTACTATGCACTGAGAGGCTATGTTAAGTTAGGCGTTTCCCAGACAGTATCTCACAGGGACTGAGTGTAAGCCGATCATGGCAGGAACTGCTCTATCCCCAGCATCCACCACTGTGTCTGGCACATAATGAAACCTTAATAAGTGTGGCCAAATGAAATAATTCTCACAAAAACCTTATGCAACAAAATTCTAGTGTTCCCCCAATTAAGGATTAGGCATCATTGGCTCTAAATGTTTACACAGTTTGGTCAAGTGGTGGAGCCCTGATTGGAATCCAACCTTATTCTTTTTCTTCCCTAAATGAACAAGGAACTGGATCAGAGAAGATAAATCCAGTGACTTGGAGACAGGAATGAAAAACTGAAGTATCTGAAGTTTATGTGTTCTTAATACTGGTGCATTTGCTGGGTTTAAAAAAGACACGTTCCAGATACGTCAGACGATAGAAGTTTATCATGAGGAAGCACAAGGAAAAGGGGGGACTGTTTCCAACCCAGGTCCCTGGAACCAAACGATCATTCACGAAGGGCTGTGTGTCAAGTGCCTGTGCTCCCTGCTTGAGGACTTTGCCTGTGTGGCCACTTGGCTGTTCCCTGGGTCTGGTGCCCCTGCTCCAGATCCTGCAAACTAACTGGTCCTTTTCTTTATGTCTCAAGTGCAAACTCCCCAAGATGGGATCTGACTTCATCGACTGTCAGTCACCGGCCATAGAGTGAGCCCAACTGGGCAGGACTTACTTGTCATTCCACCTTACTCTCCACGGACTGTCTTTAAGTTGGGTCTCAAATTAGGTTGGTCCCAAGGGAAGCAGTTACACGACACCAAGCAGAGGACAGACTACAGACAGGTCACACATTCTGAGGCTGCTCAGGAGGTCTGCTAGTAGTTTCCTCTTGAGAATCTATTCATTCTTCCACTCAACCGATTAGAACAGGAGAGAACATGAAGGATTTGAGTGGATGCCATCAGGAACCCTCACAGTGTAAATATTGGATAAAGCGAAAAAATGCTGAAAATGCCAAAATGTAATAATAACATCAAACATCTATAATATCTCTGACTCTATGTCAGGTATTACTCTAAGCACTTGACTTGAATACTCATTAAACCCTCACTCATTTAATAGTCCATGAATTAGGTACAAGTCTCCCCAATCTGTAGAGAGAGGGACTGAGGCACAGAAAGGTGAAAAACCTTGCCTAAGATCACACAGATTGTGCTGGCACCTTGCCTCCAGAGTGTGTGATGCTGCCACCCTGTCATTGGTTTTAGTGGATTACTGAGCTTTGGAGGAAGAAAGAAGAGGAAACTTCCAGGTGCCAAACAGTTGGGGAGGGGTGGGGGAAGCTGCAGTGAAAAGAAAAAGCTGATGCCTTGAGGTCTGGGAGTCAGGACTTTGCAAAGGAGCCCTCAAGCTGATGCTGGGGTTCCAGTACCCACAATGGGCAGGAGTGGGGAGCTAGAAGCAAGTCTGCGTAAAGGTTGCTTTTCTCAAAGCACTTTTCTCAAACTGTGGAGAAAAACTTCCCACTCAGCTGGAAGAAACTGAGGGAGATTTTATTTTCCTAGGGATGTGGGGGATAGGAGACACCTCTGAAAAGCAGATACCCTGGGCCTCTACCATGCGTGAGTGTGAGCTCCTTCACCCTCTGCATAATAGAGGAATTTCAAGTAAGACAAAAAAACTGGCCCTGGACCCCTCAAGACCAGCTCCAAACCACTCTGTAGAGATACTCACAGAACGCAGGATTCCCACAAATAGACTACAATGTATTGAATTCCTGCTTATATGGAGTTTAGAGCTTAGTGGAGAGATGTAGACATTAAATAATTACGGTGAGTGTAATAGGAAATGTATTGGGAGAATACAGGAAAGAACAAGGTGACTGAAATTTTCTGGATATCAAAGAATAGCTCCATGAGGACATAATGGTTAAGCTGCCATCTTCAGAGTATGAATATTAGTCTGCTGGGGCTTTGGCGACAAAGTTCACAGACTGGGTCACTTCAGCCCCAGCAACTCATTTCCTCACAGTCCTAGAACAGGAAGTCTGAGATCAGGGGGTCTGTGAGTGTGGTTTCTTCTGAGGCCTTCTCCTCCTGTGTCTTTACATGCTCCTCCGCCTGTGAGTGTCTGTGCCCACATTTCCTCTCTGAAAAGGACACCAATCGTATTGGATGAGGCCCCACCCTAATGATCTCATTTTAACTTAATTACCTCTTCAAAGACCCTATCTCAAAATACACTCACATTCTGACATACTGGGGGTTAGGACTTCAAGATATGAGTTTTGAGGAGAGATCCACACTTAGACACGTGCAACAAAAATGCCAGATGATTTTCACAAACATGGAATGAAGGAGGAGGAAAAATGTGGGAGGGAGAGGGATGGAGAAAAAATATTTTAAAATCTTTTTCAAGGGAGGAAAGTACTAAGACATTAATTCTAGACATGAAAGAAGAGGTATTTGTTAAGGTTTTTTTTTTTAATTTTATACAGCAGGTTCTTATTAGTTTTCTATTTTATACATATTAGTGTATATATGTCAATCCCAATCTCCCAGTTCATCCCACCACCACCCCCTCTCCCCCCCGCTGCTTTTCCCCCTTGGTGTCCATACGTTTGTTCTCTACATCTGTGCCTCTATTTCTGTTAAGGTTTTTTTAATGTATAAAAACACTGAAGAAATAGAAATAAGATGCGTAGCTCACAAACCACTAGATATGAAAAAATTGGCAAAGAAAATTGGTTAACTCTAAGAAAGGCAGAAAAGGAAGAAAAAGGCAACAAGAACTTACAACAAAACAAAAAATTGTAAGATTAAAACCACATATATTAGGTATGATAATTAATGTGAACAAGTACAATTCTCCAGCTAAAAGTCAAAGTTCTTTATGGATTTTAAAAATTTAATCTAGCATTATGACGTTTGCAAGAGACACATCTGGGGAAAAAGCATAAGAAAGAGATGGGCAAAACTGTGCCAGCTAAACAAAAAGAAAGCATGAGTGGCAATCATATTAGGGAAAATGGAATTCAAGGTAAAGGCTATTTAAATGGGCCAAAGAATGATTTTTCTAAGGATATTTTGTTCAAATAAAAGTTTCATTCCATTCAGAAGATGTAGTAATTATGAGCTTATACATAACTATGTATCATCAAAATACATGTTATACATTAATATATAACATATATAACTATATATACATCAAAATACATATATATTTATATATAATAAACATAATTGATCAATAAAAACAAAATGATTCTTTAAAAGACCAATAAAATAAATTTTGCAAAATCTGATTGAGGAATTTTAAAAAATCCCACAAATACCATTAGGACATAAAAAGGGGACAAAGTTACAGATAAAGAAAGATAGATGTCTTAAATTGTAAGACTTTTTAATAGTTTAATATATTTTATAAAAATAAGTGGATGGTTTTCCGGGAAATGTAAATTACCAAAAGCCCAGAAGAGAACCGAACACACCATTATCCACAAAAGAATTTAAAAGGTAGATATCTAACCCCCAACCACCAGAAAAAAACAAAAACAAAAAAAAGGAAGAGGAGGTCTCATCTTCAAAGATTTTATGAGTATATTCTACAAAACAATCAGAAGCATAACTTCTGTGTCATTCAAATTGTCAGAGCATATTACAGTGGTAAAAAAAATCCCTAATTAATCCCATGAAGTAAGTATAATGTTGATACCAAAATCAGACAAAGGTGATTCAAAAAGAACATGATGCTTTAAAGTTGGATTTTTAAAAGCCTCCTTTACGAACATAGGTATAAAACTCTGAAATAAAATATTATGGAATCCAGTTGTTTATTTAAAGGAGCATTTTAAAACCAAATTAAGTAAAAAAAACATTTTAAATGAATTAAGTGAAAAATAAAAGCAAGTTAGTATTATAAAGTGTTATAAAACAAATCACCGTGTGTGTGTGTGTGTGTGTGTGTGTGTGTGTGTGTGTGTGTGTGCGCGCGCGCGTGCGCGTGTGCATGTGTAAATGCAGAGTCTGGCACCAATCACAGGAAACTGTTAATAATGGCTACTAGGGGCAGATGGGAGGTTTGGGTTGGAAGAGAACTGGGAGAGGAACTTTATTATTTCACATCCTGTGTAGTATTTTAATTTTTATAAACATGGATTCATAAAGTAGCTCTGTAACTTACAAAGAAATGTAGAGTTTGATAATAGAATTGTGAAAGGTCATGCCAGGAGCTAGAGGAAAAACCTGGAGCTTCACATTTATGTCTTTCAAAAGGAGGCTGAGGAGGAGAGGACTCTCAGGTTGTCCATACACAGATGTTCTTCCGTAGGTGTGGTCAAGGCATAGCGATGACTACAGCAGGCATCAAACTCCAACGACACAGCCTTAGGTATTATGCTTAGTGACTAAGTCAGAGGAAGACAAATACTGTATGTTTTCACTTATATGTGGAATCTAAAAATATATATATAACAAAACAGAAAAAGACTCAGATTCAGAGAACAAACTAGTGGTTACCAGAGGGGAGAGAAGTAGGGGGAGGGGAGAAATAGGTGAAGGGGGTTAAGAGGAACAAACTGCTAGTTAGAAAATAAGTCACAGGGATGTAATGTACAGCACGGGGAAAATAGTCAATATTTTATAATAACTTTGGTGTGTAATCTATAAAAATATTGAATCACTATGTTGTACACCTGAAACTAGTAAGTCCATTATACTTCGAAAATTTAAAAATATATATATAATTAAATTTAAAAATAAAATGAAAAGGCAGCTGGGAGTTCACCCCTCACTCCTGTAACAAGGACTCTGAGACCCAGACAGGTGGTAACAAGTTTGACATGGTATTCTCTTGCTGAATTCTCTTCTCTAGGAGTATACATTCTCATTAGACATTTAATAATAGTTTTTCAATTGATTAAATTTTTTTAATGTGGTTGCTACAGTACAGAAGGTTTAGTCGTCAAATTTACAACCAGACTTGATGCTAGCATTATAGCAACATAACCTCATTTGTCCTGTAAGACAAGGGGACAAAATATCAGTATATCATGAATGAATACATATTAATAATTACTGGGACCTTAGTTATCTAGGATATCCTGCCGCCTCTGTACTACATCCTTAAACTGTACTTAAAAACATCTGTGCAGTCTTTCTCTGACAACTTTATATAGGCTGAGTCAGAAATACCTGATTTACCCTCGTCTTAATCCCAAAGGGTAACCAAAGGGTCTTAAAATGATGTTGTCACGTAGTGGTTGAAAAAACTGATAAATTATAAAGGAAGCCTCAGTTCACCTTCTATGATAGTTGTGCACAGCTAGTTTTTCTAAGTTCCAGTAGCTACTTCACTACCTGAAAATTTCCTGTTTGTGGTCCTGAATTATTGTTCGGCACTTCGAAAAAGACTAGCTATCAGATCTAGGGAGAGTAAGCTTTCTGTTTGGTAAAACAAATGGGGCATTTGGAAGGCATTTGGTTTTACATGCTGAATAAAGAGCTCTTGGGTTTTAGTTACTGGCTAGTCTACCAATATAATTTATAGGCTTACAAAAAAGTATGGCATGTCATGGGCTTTCCTAAATAGCTTTCCTTATACTCTGCTCTTTGATAAGTAATCAAACGGTAACATTTCTCAAGTCACACGTGAAAATTTCTACAAGCTGAGATGAAGTGAACTTTTTGTGATAAAAATGACAAAGCTGGGTTTGAACAATCACTTTCAGGGTTAAATAATCCCAGGGGTGGTCCCCTTTTATCTTACACTCACAGAGGAGGAACCAATTGCCAGGTTGAATTATCTATCATCTTAAAAAAAATTCTGCCCATGGCTGTAAAACAACTACAGATTGCTTTCTTTGCACTCTTGAGGAGCTGACAGGGCCCCAGATGGAGGTGTTTTTCAGCAAGCTGTCAAGTGATCCATCCCTCAAAAACAACCATATCATCCATCGGAGTTGTTTCTCTTTGCCAAGAATTATATTGGTTCAGGTGGGAGAGGCCAGGATATGATGAAGACAGGAAAAACAAAGGCCAGAGAAATGTGTAAACAGAAATGAAAAAAAGAAAAGGTGTAATTACATTTAAATTCTGAAGGTCATTTTTGGAGTTGTTTTACAGTGACTGGATTTTTTTCCTTTCCTTCTACTTTTTAATTCTTTCCAGAAAAGTGGGCTTTATGACATGGATAGTGAGAGGTTGCTTTGTGTGATTTTTGAGGAAATCAAAGCTACAAAGCCATATTGAGTAGGAGTACCTAAAACATACTAAATTATCATCAGCAAGCCAGGGGTCTTTTAATTCATAGGCCTAAGGAAGGTGTAACAGGATCATTTGAAAGAATACAGCTAAAGTGATTGGAAATGGACACACAGCCCTAAAGAATGACTGTCCAACAAATCTGGAAGTCTCCCTTGGGCTCTCCATATTAATCCTCCATATTAATCTTACCTAGCCTTCGAGACTGCTATTCATCTAAGTAGTAAAACCATTGGAAAAGCATGCAAATTCTATTCTTATTCTGATACAACTTTGAGGCTGGAGAGAGAAGTTGTGACTGAACTGCTAGAGGGGTTTTTTTGTGCTTTATATATATATGTGGTATTAATAACATTCTTCTTTATCTGCAGTCATTGTAAAATGCCATAGAGGATGGTGAAAAATATGCACTCCCCTTGTACTTAGTTTTTCCTTACATTTCCTCTGGAAGCCAATTATTCTCAATGATCTCCTTTATACAATCTGCTAATAAATATTTAATAAGTATATACTCCATGCAAAATACGTGGAACAGTTGTGATTATTTTTTTACTATGATAAATGAATTTCTTTTTTATGAAAGTATAGTTGATTTACAATGTGTTAGTTTCAGGTGTACAGCACAGTGCTTCAGTTATACATATATAGTTGTGATTATTATATACCAGAGCTGTGCTTCTCAACCTCCTCATGACGTAATTAGAAAATGATAATACCTGTCTGGCACACCTGGGGGAGCAGTCACCACCACAGAGAACTCTCTGATGGAAAGCATGACACCTCCAGTCTTCTTAGGCAATTCAGAATCTATAAAGAGTGTTCAAATATTCAACTGTGGTAAAATTTTAATGGCTGTAAAAATTGATTTTAAATTTTTATCACTTTAAAAATATTGCATAAACCATAATAGAACATGAAAAAGAACACATTTATATGTATAAATGAATCACTTTGCTGTACACCAGAAACCAACACATTGTAAATCAACTATACTTCAATAAAAAATAAATTTAAAAAAGAATAAAAAAATAAAAAATTTTACAGCCATCAGCATCTCATGGCACACCCACAAATAATTGGGGGCCCTCCATATTACCAGTTACTTGAGAAATAAAATGCCCCGTAGAGATGGGCTTATCTTTACTATTCTCAATGTGGGAAGAATCCAAACCAGAAATGTTCTGCTGTGTATGGGTTTCACAGGTTCTCTCATCAAAAGTCGCATTATTTTTCAGCATTAAGTTAAATTTAAAAAGTAGTTTTGGGGCTTCCGTGGTGGCACAGTGGTTAAGAATCCGCCTGCCAATGCAGGGGACACAGGTTCGAGCCCTGGTCCGGGAAGATCCCACGTGCCGCGGAGCAACTAAGCCTGTGCGTCACAACTACTGAGCCTGCGTGCCACAACTACTGAAGCCCACGCTCCTAGAGCCCATGGTTCGCAACAAGAGAAGCCCGCACACCACCATGAAGAGCAGGCCCTGCTTGCCGCAACTAGAGAAAGCCCACGCGCAGCCCTGAAGACCCAACACAGCCAAAAATAAATTAATTAATTAATTTAAAAAATAAAATAAAAAGTAGTTTTGTTTTTTTTTCCCCTGTCATCAGGAGTTTTCTTTCTTGGTATCTGCTTTGAGATACCATGAACATTCTTGTCCTGTTGCCACTGTTCCTGTGTTTTTGGCCTTTCTCTGCTTGAGTGTCAGTTTGTAATCTTCAAAAGCTGATGAAAAAATGAATAGTGTTCAGACAGAGGAAAAAAGACCAATACAATCAGAGAGTAACAAGGACAGGATAAAACTCCTGCTGGCCAGTCCAAAGTTTTGCTGTTTTTCTTAAATGCAGAGGCAGTTTTTTAAATGGTAAGAAGATATCTTTATTTTTGAAAGGTAAATATCACCATTGTTTTCCTTTTCTTATAGTGATAAGGTGATAAGACTTATTCCCAATACAGAAGAGGAAGCATATGCACTGAAGAAAATATACCAGCAACTGAAGGTAAGCGAGTGTCCACTCACTTATCATTATGCTCATAATGTGTTTACAGGGTTTTGCTGACTAGAGTTGAGTAATTGGACTTCATTAGTCAAGGGAAGAAAATGATAAGAGATAGCTTGAAAGTGCCTTTAAAATAGTTAAGGTTACTCAAAATATTATATATCTGACCAATTATCTATTTACTAGTTCATTTATTTTCCATCTCCCTTAGTAGAATGTAAGCTTCATGAGAGAGCTTGTCTATTTTTGTTCATTGCTCTGTTCTCAGTGAGTGTCTTGAATATCCTAGGAGCTCAGTAAAATTTTTTTAACAAATGGATTTAGTTTGTAATTTTCCAAAGCTTCACTTCTCCTCCTTGAAATCTCCCTGCTGATCATCTAGACACTTTCCTTCTAATTAAAACTTCAAGCAGACGTGAGTTGAGGAAAAGAAAGCTAGAAATTCAAGTTAATTAATTTTGCTATGTTTCAGTGAGTCCGATAAGAGAATTTTGTTGGCAAAGGTTGAAGGGCTTTGATTATTCAATCTTTGATGAATTCTATGGTTTTTAGAGTTAGAGGGTTTCTCATCTCCCCATTACTACAATATAATTGAGTGTTAACTTCAGCTAAAAGCTAAAAGGTTATGATGAGAAGTGTTGTGATGGGCTCTATTCCATGCCTACCAAGAATAGAAGCATCCCATAAAGTTTGTGGTGGTTTAGCTTCATTTTAATGGACAGCAAAGGAGACTTGCCAGGGAGGCCTCATTAACCTTCAGTGTGGGATAGACAAGCAAGTGTCCTAGGACTGCCATGCAGTTGTACCTGGAGATGGTGTTAGGGGGATGACAGAGGAGGGATGACAGAATCAGTGGCTTCTGGAGATATTTATAATTATCAGACTTTTGGTCTTTTGTTTTTGGTTTGATGTTTCTCTTTGACATCTTCCCTTCAGATATTGAATTTATTTGCAAATGAGGTTTTGAACTTTTATTGATTTCCTTTCTTCTTCCTCATCTGCAGCCCCTACACATGCAGTGTCCTGTTTAAGCTTGGGGGTCCCATGACAAGGGCTCAGAGTGAGGATGCAGGAGCTTATTCCAAACTGTCGTGATTTTATCCAATACCAGAGAGACTGCGCTCACCAGGCATTTCCTAAACCTCCTCTCCCCCTCAAAGGAATCCCTGCTTCTGGGTACTGACATTGACCTTCCTCTGGTCACATATGATCATCAATCCCATTATAGCCTTTTCAGCAGCAATACCTGAACACTCTCTGAATAACCCACCAGGGACTCAAAAGTTACACAAAAACAAAGCAAGTTTCAAGCAGAAGTTTCTGTCTCCATTGTGTTGTAGAAATATCAGTGGAAAAAAACAATAGCCCCTTTACACCTTAGAGTGCAGTATTCCCAGGAACAAATATTCTGAACCAAATATTGGAAAACATGATTTGTCAAAGGACGTTTCTCCCAATTTGTGAATATATTTACATGGTAAGCCTTACAAAGTGATAAAAATGAAATTGCAGAGTTCTATATGCAGTGATCACTTACCATTATCAAAAGCAGTAAGATTACATCAGTGAGAACTGTGGGGGTTACTTATAAACTCATCAGTCATTGTAGATGGAACCGAAAGATGTTGAGCATAGACAGGATGGTGGACCCTAATGACAGCACATTTACATTGTGCCCTTTTTGTACTTAAAAATGCTCCCGCATATTGTTTTCATTTGGTCCTTAAGGAAAGGGAATAAACTAGGGGAGGAAGCAGTTTGGATGCAAAGGAGCTTAGAAGATAACTGAGAGAAGAGGGGAGGGACTGGTGAGGAAAGAGGGGAGCAGAGCAAGGGGGAATGGGGAGTTAATATCCCAGTGTTGACGACATTCTGGTGAGTCCATGTCACAATCGCATCCAACCCCTTGCAGTCGCTACGTGACAGTCACACTAAGTGCTTTCTATGAATTGCCTCATTTTAACGACCCTATGAATTGGGTACTATCATTACTGCTATCTTACAGATAGAGAAACTGGGAGAGACAGACAGAGGTTAAGGATCTTGCCCCAGGTCACAGTGCAGAATTGGAACACACGTCTAAGCAGTGCCAAACCCTCTAGAACCCAGGTGAGGCTACCTCTTGCCTGTAGTCTGTGTACTCTGATCGTCTTCACAATGGAGAGGATCAAGGCCAAGTGTGCAGGGCATTGGAGCCTGGTCTCAGAATGTGATCATTATCATGCTCTTACTTACTTTGTTCCTTGAGTCAGGGCTCACCAAGACCACCCCCAGGTTCAGTGATTGCAGAAGGAGCCGCACAGCTCAGCCTACAGGCCTAATTAGACCTATGATTTATTATGCAAAAGGATACAAAGCAAAATGAGCAAAAAGAAAAGGCACATGGCGTGAAGTCCAGGAGAACCCAGGCACAAGTTTCCAAGAATCGTCTTCCAGGAGAGTCACACAGGATGTTCTTAATTCCCTCGGTGACAAGTTGTGATGACACACGTGAAGCTCGCCGTAGACGTAGTGCCTGGGGATTTTATTGAGCCTAATCACGTAGCCCCCTTGCCTCACGCACACCAGAATTCCAGGCTCCTGCAGGAGAGCAGGTGTTCAGCGTGAGCTATACTGTTTGCACAAACACTTCAGGCACCGTGAACTGCTCTTCTCGGTTAGGATGGTAGGGACCCTCCTACAATCTAAGTTCCCATGCCCATCTTGCAGGCAGGCCGTTCTAAGTCTAGCAGATTCGGGCCTGCTATAATAACTCTTTTCTGCACATTTCATTTCTTTCACTAAAGAAATTGTTTTATTAGGCTGAAGTTTGAGGCACTGAGCTTAACTAAATTTCTATCAATAAGCATCATGTTAACTTGAGGTCGTTTTAAATTCATATGATTTCATCACGTGATCCTCTTGCACTACTGAAAGCAGCAATTCTGGCCAGGCAGAGAAAAAAGCCTGCAGAGAAGAAAGAATATGACTGTCTGTCATCTGATGCCCTGTGGAGCTGATGGGACAGAATTGGGGCCATTGTTAACAGCTCCTTTGCACACCCTGTGCACCACCTCCAAGGGGAAGAGAGGAGGGTTTGCTGGGAGGCCTTGAGTTGCCTTCTTTCCCTACAGCACAGTGTGGTAGACAGAATTCTAAGGTGGCCCCAGCATTTCTGCCCCGTGGTGTACACCCTGCATAATCCCTCCTCTGAGTGTGGGCTGGGGCCTGTTAATACGATAGAATAGTCATTCTCTTGATATGTAAAGTATTATGCAGCAGGAGGGAGATTACCTGGGGTGGGCCTAACCTAATCAGGTGAGCCCCTTAAAAGCAGAGCGTTTTCTCCAGCTGTTGGTAGAGGAAGAAGTCAGAGAAGTGCTCCCCCTGGCACATAGTCAAGCTGCTATGCTGTGAACTGCCCATGGGAGCTATGTGATAAGGATAGTGGCTGCTAGGATGTGAGAGCCATCTGCAGCTGACAGGCAGCAAGGAAATGGAGATGTCAGTCCTACAACCATAAGGAACTGAATTCTGTCACAACCATATGAGCTTGGAAGACAACCCTGAGGTCCAGATGAAATCCCAGCCCAGCTTGTATCTTGATTTTTGCTCAGTGAGATCTTGAAGAAAATATCCAGCCAGCTGTGTCTGGACTTCTGACCTACAGAACTGTAAGGTGATAAATGGGTATTATTTTAAGCTGAGTTTGTGGTAATTTGTTCTGCAGCAATAGAAACGAATATGCATGGTAAGATAGCATTCCTACATCTTGGCCTTTGATGGCTCTTGGTTTAATAGCATATATGAATGCTTTAAGTTACTTTTTCTGATTTCATTGACTGTAACCAAGCATTTATGGAAAAGTGAAAAGCAATTGGAATATATGCTTAGGCTAAATTCACAGTGCTTTATCTGAAACCGGAACAAATGCAAAGTGTATGTGCATTGTTGAATGGAATCTGAGACGGTATGGTCAGAGCATAGCTAATTAGACAGAGAACTGCTGTTACAAAGCTGGTTACTTTCCTAATTAGATTTTATGGTTTTGCTGAAGAATTAAAACAAAAGTTAAACAGAAAACCATGCCTCCAGAGAACTGGATTGAGAAAGCACCAACCAATTAAACTGGTAATTAAGAGCATAACCATGATTTAAATAAAGTTATGATGGAAAGGGGACAGTTTGCAGGTGAGTAAAATTAAAGTCCGAACACCGTGTTCTGCCTAGATTTCTTCACAGATTCTTTGTGCTCTGAAGGAATAGAAATGGCTTTATGTAAAATCACAAAGTTTCTCTTAAGAGAATTGACACAGCCTTGTTGAAAGAAAAATTAATGATGTTTGTTTCCAGTTTTCTCATCAGAGATCTGTAGGATAAAAAACTGTCCTGTGTCCAAAAGTTTCTCGTTTTTTTCAAACTAAAACATAGCCTCAAAAATATTAGTTTTCTTGATATCTTTGAGTGACATATCTAGACTCATAAATTTCCATGGGAAAAAACTGCACTTCTTATGAGGAAGCCTTCATCCTTTCTCCTTTGCTTGGTTGTGAACTTGGCTGCTGCCTTTCCCAGGTGTGACCTCTTTCCTCAGTATCGTGCTATAGTTGAGTGCTCTTTTCTCTAATCCTCCTTGGTACCCGCCCAAGTCATGCAGCTGGACCTATAGGATCTCCAGAACACCTGTGGTCCCTAGGAGCTTACAAGCCCAAACATCCAACTGGATGGTGGAATGGACTGGGAAACTTGTGAGAAGGAAGATGGACGATAGAATTCTTGCTATGGGAGTTATTTGTTCCAAGTTTCATTAGAAACCGATTGTGCCATTAGAGGATCTCTTAAGCATGGCTGTGAAAGGAAGAATTCTATATACACACCTTCTCCCAGCTGTTCCATCAAACACTAATCTAGGTACTGCTTTAAAAGGATTTTGCAAATGTAAGTAAGGTACCAAATCAGTTGATCTTAAAATAGGGAGATTATCCAGGTGGGCCTGACCTAATCAGGTGAGCACTTTAAAAATAGAGTGTTTTCCCCACTCTATGATTGCAAAAGAAGAAATAGAAAGATGGACTCCTGCTGGCCTGGAGGAAATCAAACATCCAAGCTGAGAGCTGCCATGTAACAAGAAACTTCAGGACTCTAGTTATTGAGAGTTGCCCCCAGTTGACTAGAAGAAAACAGAGACCTCAGTCCTACAACTACAGTGAAACTTTACCAGCAACCATTGAGAATGTAAGAGGATCCTGAGCCCCAGATGAGACTGAAACCTAAGCTGACACCTGAATTTCAGCCCTGTGACACCCTAATCAGAAAATCACGCCACTTTTGACCTACAGAAACGGTAAAGTAAGAATTGAGCTGCTAAATTTGTGGTAACTTAGCAATAAAAATCTAATAAAGTGGCCTCAAGCAGCCAGTGACTCAGTGAGCTAGCTGATGATACACAGAACCATTATGAATGATATTGAAAGATAAAAGTGAAGAAGAGACCAAAACTTTGATCTGTCAAAATGTTTGGGGCAGGAAATAACATTTACATTTTTTTGTTAAAGGCTTTGTAAAGTAATGAAGCAACATTACTTTTGCTTTCTCTGGCATGATTTTTGAAAGTAAGAAAGCTCCTTATAATCCAGGCAGATGTCCAAATGCAGTTATGGATTAAATTTCAGGAATACAAATTTCAGATGTGGTATGCAGTTTTCTCCCTCTGTGTGGCTATTGGTAATTAGTAAACTCAATAACAAAAACATATTAAGAGAAACAATACAATCTGTGGGAAAGACAGGAATACACTGGAAACATTTTTTCAAAAGTAAAAAAAAAACCAAAAAACCCTACAGTACTCTTATTATGATTACCCCAGATCCTTTATTTAATTTACTCAAATAGGTTGACAACATGACCTTGGACTAATAGCACCATATTTTTTTTAATAGATATTTATTGGAGTATAATTGCTTCACAATACTGGGTTAGTTTCTGTTGCTCAACAAAGTGAATCAGCCATATGCATACACATGTCCCCATATCCCCCTCCCTCTTGAGCCTCCCTCCCATCCTCCCTATCCCACCCCTCTAGGTCATCGCAAAGCACCGAGCTGATCTCCCTGTGCTATGCGGCTGCTTCCCACTAGCTAACTATTCTACATTCGGTAGTGTATATATGTCGATGCTACTATCACTTCCCCCCAGCTTCCCCCTCCCACCCCAAGTCCTCAAGTCCATTCTCTATGTCTACCTCTTTATTCCTGCCCTGCAACTAGGTTCATCAGTACCTTTTTTTTTTTTTTTTTTTAAAGATTCCACATATATGCGTTAATATACTATATTTGTTTTTCTCTTTCTGACTTACTTCACTCTGTATGACAGATTCTAGGTCCACTGTATTTTAAGTTGACCATGTTTCCTTTCTGTTTGCAAGATGTCTCAGGTTTAAACAACCTGTTTTGAGATGAGTTTTTAAACTTTAAAAGTATTGGGTTGGCCAAAAATTTCATTCAGGGTTCTCCGTAAGGTGTTACAGAGAAACCCAGATGAACTTTTTGGCCAACCTAATAGTTGCTCTTATTGGATGATAGTAATTGCTATTCCTAAAGTGCTTGAAACCGGACAGTTTGAGAGGTCAGGTCCAACCAGTCTCCCATAGAAGGTGATCTCAACTGGGCTCATTCACGCATCTGCCATCATTCTCACGTCTAGTGGTTGGCTGTGGGCTGGGATGACAGGACAGCTGGACCATGTGTCTCTTATGGTCTAGCTGGCTAGCCTGGGGGTCACAGGGATCCAAGAGGAAACTTACAAAGCTCCTTGAACCCAAGCTTGAAACTCAGATATACTTCCTTTTTGTTTGTTTGTTTCATATAATTTTTTAAATTGGGGTATAGTTGTTTCACAATGTTGTGTTAGTTTCTACTGTACAGCGAAGTGAAATAGAGTTCCCTGTGCTATACAGCAGGTTCTCATTAGTTATCTATTTTATACATATTAGTATATATTTGTTAATCCTAATCTTCCACTTCATCCCACCCCCCCTTTCCCCCCTTGGTGTCCATACATTTGTTCTCTACATCTGTGTCTCTGTTTCTGCCTTGCAGACTGGTTCATCCGTACCATTTTTCTAGATTCCACAAATATGTGTTAATATACGATATTTGTTTTTCTCTTTCTGACTTACTTCACTCTGTATGACAGTCTCTAGGTCCATCCACATCTCTACAAATGACCCAATTTGGTTCCTTTTTATGGCTAATATTCCACTGTATATATGTACCACATCTTTATTCATTCATCTGTTGATGGACACTTAGGTTGCTTCCATGACCTGGGTATTGTAAATAGAGCTGCAGTGAACATTGGGGTGCATGTGTCTTTTTGAATTATGGCTTTCTCTGAGTATATGCCCAGTAGTGGGATTGCTGGGTCATATGGTAATTCTATTTTTAGGTTTTTAAGGAACCTCTATACTGTTCTCCATAGTGGCTGTATCAATCTGCATTCCCACCAGCAGTGCAAGAGGGTTTCCTTTTCTCCACACCCTCTCCAGCATTTATTGTTTGTAGATTTTCTGATGATGCCCATTCTAACTGGTGTGAGGTGATACCTCATTGTAGTTTTGATTTGCATTTCTCTAATAATTAGTGGTGTTGAGCATCTTTTCATGTGTCTCTTTTCCATCTGTATGTTTCTTGGGAGAAATGTCTATTTAGGTCTACCACCCATTTTTTGATTGTGTTGTTTGTTTTCTTTGATATTGAGCTGCATGAGCTGTTTGTATATTTTGGAGATTAATCCTTTGTCCATTGATTCATTTGCAAATATTTTCTCCCATTCTGAGGGTTGCCTTTTCATCTTGTTTATGGTTTCCTTTGCTGTGCAAAAGTTTTTAAGTTTCATTAGGTCCCACTTGCTTATTTTTGTTTTTATTTCCATTACTCTAGGAGGTGGGTCAAAAAAGATCTTGCTGTGATTTATGTCCAAGAGTGTTCTTCCTGTGTTTTCCTCTAAGAGTTTTATAGTGTCCAGCCTTACATTTAGGTCTTTAATCTATTTTGAGTTTATTTTTGTGTATGGTGTTAGGGAGTGTTCTAGTTTCATTCTTTTACATGTAGCTGTCCAGTTTTCCCACCACCACTTATTGAAGAAACTCAGACATACTTCTACCACATTCCACCAGACAAAGGAAGTCAGAGGGCCAGCCCAGATTCAAGGACTGAGAAAACAGACTCCAGTTCTTGATGAAATGATTGCAAGGTACGAATGCAGACATGAGAAAAACTTGTGGTCATTTTTATAACCCACCCCACCCACATATCCTTTCCAGTCTGTCAATAGATCCGAGGTGAAAGATGGCAGCTACCTACCTTGTCCGTATTCTCACTGCCATTGCCTTAGTTCTGACCCTGATTGCCTTTATCCTGATTTGCACTCATCTCCCAAACTGCCTTTCCATCACCTCATGTATGACTCCTACCTATTTTCCATACTGTAGTCAAGGTGATCTTTCTGAAATGAATAACTGACCACGTCACATCGCTACTTAAAACCTTTTAAGTATCCCCCCCACCCATTGTCAACAGCAGTATCTCCAGCCCAGACTGCACGTTGAATCATCTCGGAAGCTGATATCTGGTCCCCCTGCCAGAGATTCTGACTCATTTGCTTGGGTAAGGCTTGATTATTAGTTATCTTTTTAAAAGCTCTCTAGGTGAATCCATAGGTAGAAAGGGGAGTCAACCACTGGCCAAGGGTATAGACTACAAACTCTTTGGCATGACACATGGAGCCCTTGAAAACCACACCCTGCCTGTCTCTCAGACATTTCTCAGCATCCTTCACTATCCTTGGCTCAGCGTTCTTCATCCTCGCTGTACTGACCTGATTATAGTTTCTCTCTGAAGGGCCTTTTCTCAAGCTGTTCCTCTTCTCTGGAATGCTCTTCTCCTCTTTGCCCTGCTTGTAAGCACCACTCACCTTTGAAGACTCAGCTAAAGCATGGATTGTCCTTGAATTCTCTGACCCTCACTGAAGTCTACAGACAGTATATCCTGGCATCCTTGGCACTTTGTACTTACAGCATCTTTCCTCCCCCAACCCATCCCCAGTAGAATGAGTTTCTTACAGATCTGCAATTTAGTGGATCCCTGAATTTCATACAGTGACTAGGGAGGCATTGATGGGAGAGAAAGGAGCGAGTCTTCAGCTGGTGCTAAAAGAGCTTTATGTGCAAAGTCAGGCGCTCACTCCTAGGAACACAGCCCAGACAAGATGTAGAAAAGACCATTATTCGTTCCTGACCCACCCATCGGCTTTCACTTCTTTTCCTGTTCTTTGTAAATCACCCTTTGTATTTATTCTTGTGATTTCACCTGGAAAACTAACAAGAACTGGAGGCCATGATTTTCACTTTGTCAAATGCGAATCTCACTATTTCCACTTTTAAAGGACGTGAACATGGGATCGAGGATATGGGAATAGATGAAGTTCTTTTTCAAGGGCAGAGATGAGGCTTCTTGGTGACTGAGAGGTTTCCTATCCAGTGCACAGACTATACTTTGGTGCCATTTCTTGGACCCATGAACTTAGAGCAGCCTGTTCATCAGCCACAGTCACAGAGTTTGCTTGATTTTTAAAAGTTTCCTGTTTCCTACCATATTTTTTTTCTCTAGCTACATAAATGTGGAGTGATTTTCCCTGCCTTGCTTTGTTTTAGAGGTCCTTGGTGAGAAGGATGACAACTGTTTTAGAGAAATGGGCACCAGCATGTAAATAAGTACCAGTGACTTAAAAGGATTGACTATCACCATCCAAACACATATATTAAATATTTAGCCATGTGAGTCTTGGACAGGTCAAATGTGAAAAGCAGTTAACATGGTGATCATTGAGAGTATAATCCCTGAAGGTATACTTCCTAGGATCATATCCAGACTCTTTCATGTCGTATGAGTGTCAGCAAATTACCTAACTTCTCTGTGCCTCCACTCCCTAATCTGTAATGCAGGGAAATTCAGAAAGAGTTGATTACCCCACATTTGGGTTAACCTGTAGCTGGAACATATGTTTCTCTACACAGCAGCTATTTGTTGACATGCTGTGTCTCCCTCAGCAGATTGAGAACCTTCCGAGGGCAAAGACTACTTACCATTCTTCTTCAGGTAGGATCAGTGTCTGACTCTCTCTGGTGCCTGGCCGTAGTAGGTACTCAACAAACCTTGAAGGAATGAGCAGATGTAATCCATTCATTCATCTACTTACCTATAATTATAATACAAGCCACTCGAACTTGGATTCTAATCAAGAACATGTGTATGTCTGAATACATTTTAAACAGGATCCAAAAAAATGAAAACAGAGGTAGAAATGAGAATTACTGTAGAATGATGGGTTAAGGGAGTATCAAGGAATAGGCAAAGGTTTAAGGTATAGGAAATTATCTGTCTCTTCAATTACAAAGGAAGTTTGACGCAGGAAGGGCGATTTCTGGAAAAGCTTGATGTAAGTTTCTTGAGAGAATCATCTCTAACTTCTGCCATTTTCTGCTAGAGCCTCACGTAACTTTAGGCTTTTGCCTTTGGGCGTTGACTAACTCAATGAATACAATAATGCTGATTGCCAGAAATATTTCAATTTGAAAATCAGAGCTCAGGTGTTTAGGAATCAATTTGTTGTTTTCTAAAATCAAAAATGTCTGTATCTCTTTAAGCGTTTGACATCCTTGATTAACACATGCCTTCCTTTCTTATAACCTAAAAACAGGTATTAGGGATGCCTATGTGGCCGTTCTCTATGCCCTGAAAACAAAATTCAGAGCAGCTTTTGCATATTCATCAGGCACCACCACAAAGACTTGACTTGATTAAAGACATTTCCTGTTTTCTACCATTTTGTTTTAATAGCTGTATAACTGTGGAGTGATTAAAATTCCCACTGTCCCACAAATACATCTCTTAGATCTTTTCCTGATCATTGCATTGGCTTTGAGGCTATCTGATCACGAGTGTCCTTCTCTTCTCCCACATTTTCGTCACATTTTGAAAGTGGGCTGTGATCTGGGCTGAGGATCAGCCTCATACTCTTGAGAAAGAAGCAAGGAGAAGGTATGGAGAGCATGATCGTAATCTCGTAGGGAAAAGGCATTGACCCAGTGCAGGGACTGGTGATCTTTCAGAGGTTACACTACACGTCTTGTTTGTTCACTCCTTTAGAGAGAGAATGTTGGGATCACAGGCAAAGGCCGCCTCCGTGTTGGTAGACTAGGCTGAGCCTGGTGGCTCAGATGAGATGAGGGAGCGAGCCCTGGGCTCACAGGCAAGGCGTGAGTAGATGGAAGGATAAACAGGGACAGGGCGGGATGTATTCTTCTCTCATTCAGTAGTCCCGCTCCCCCTTGCCCTAAGACCCTGGCCACCATATCGGGAGCCTGGCTTAGTGTAGACAGCCCATCCGTTTAGTCAGCAAGGTCAGTCAAGGTCCAGTCAAGAACCACACCAGTAATTTGAACAGGACAATTTTTATATAAAGTAGTAGTAACTAGTAATTGGTGACTGACTGCTAAAAGGCATATGAGAGAAAACACAAGTGCAGAGAGCAACTACTACCCCCGGGCTGAGAAAGAAGGGACTGAGAACTTGATAGAGCCTTTTTCACCACTCCCCATCCCAAGGCTGAGATTCAGGTCTCCTTGGAGCCAGTAGCCCACTGAGTGGTGGAGAAATTAACCAGGGTGCCTGCAGGCCAGAGCTGGTCCAGAGGTAGCTGTCTGCTGTGGTGTCAGAAGAACTTTCCAGAGAATAAGTGCAACTGGGACTCACATATGCCACCAAAAAGCCGCGTCATAGGGGGGAAGAAAGCACATGGGAACCAGAAGAAGCCCCTTCCTCTGCTGTATCTCACTCTCTACAGCCCTCTCTTGACAAAGCCTAACGCTGACCAGCTATCAAAGGAGAAATGTTGACAGGGTACAGCGCGAGCATCACAAAGCAGGACGGAAAGAGGGTGGATTTGCAGTTGAAAGGCAGTATATTAATAACACATCACCTTTGCTAGTGCCAGAGATAGGGTAGTTAACAAGATAAATTAAGGCCCTTATACTCACCCTACCATCTGAAGAGAAATAAAAAGTGACAAAGTCACGGCAAGGGGTAGCTGTTAAGGAATGGCGTCAAATCCCTATACCCAACAGAAAAGGAGAGAGAAGGGATTTAACAGTTGTTCTACACTTGACATTGTGCCCAGCACACTGCTAAGTATCAAATATTTATCATGTGATCTCTGCAATTTAAAGAAAGGTTGGGATTATTAACCCAGTTTTTAGATGAAAAAAATGGAACCATTCTGCTTCCATCCCACAGAAGATTTTTTTTTCATTTAAGGGAGTTCCTTGTGAACATGATTTAAGGAGAAGTTTCACCTGAAAATCTTTATCAGGTTTGAAAAAAACCTTTTGCTGAGATTCTTCTGTGGCCAGCTGAGAGTAAGGAAGGACCCGGGGATGCGCTAAGTTGGGAGTCCAGATGGAAGGAGCTGGGGGCTTGCCGCGGGCAGACCTAGCTCCCTTTACAATGTTGTCCAGAAGCACTGTGGGCCTGGGCAATCAGCCATCTCTCCTGCCGTCCCCAGCAACACGCCTGCTTCTTTATTTCTTCATTAATAATGTGTTCAAACCATCTCAGCACATTTTCTTTCAGTATATCTAAGTAACTGACATCAAACATTAAAAAATTATTTTTCTACTATGTGTGAGTAATGCAGGAGCAGCTAAGAGACTAGAGGGAAAATGGTGACTGGGAGTATGGTATTTTATGGTATTTCTATTTTAGCAAATCTAAATCTACATATCACAGAGCTTCTTGTTTATCAGATGTATTTCAAAAAATATTGGGCCAAGCAATTTAGAGACTATAAAGGAAACACAGCTTTGATTTTGTCATAACAATCTCTTGGGGTCACCTGATCCCTTGCAGGAGCATTGGAGTGCTTTACTGGTCAAGAGATCAGTTGATCAAAGTTCATCAAGATAAATGATATATACTAAAGGTTGACTTTCATAGGACCCAAGATACTGCCTAGAATAATTTATTCCTTACACAAATAAGGTCTAGATCATACAACCATAAGTAGGTTCACTCTCAGATAAGGAATGTAAGAAACATGAGCCATAAAAGTTCATTCTCTGACAAGTATTATTTAGCCTCTTTTTCTTCAACAGACCTGTGAGTAGTGGTCTCTAGAAAATGTCCAGGAAGCCAGAAGATGGCATCTATAGATAAGGAGAGAGCAGTTAGTTGAGGGTTATAATCAGAATTCCATATCACTTTAATTAAGTAGTAGAAGGTTCAGAAACACAGAAATTAAAGTTATCTTAAGGACAAATGCAGAGTAATGCTTGCAAAGTTTTAAACTAAAGTCACAAAGAAGGGAAAAATCAAAGACCATAGTGAAATGTGAGTTCATCATGAGCAAGCAGTGTAGAGTTACGCATCTATAAGTTGGTGTGCCTTCAGGATGCAAGGACTCTGAGCTTTCACAGGTTCCTGGAGGGGACTTTGTATGATGGTCCATTAGTTGTGCAACAAAATTGTCTTCTATTCTTCCTGGGCACTGTATTTCCAAACTCCCTTGCAGTTAGGTGTGGCCATGTGACTGGAATGTACACAAAAGTGATGTAGGCCATTTCTGGGCCAAGAGTTTAGAGAAAGGAAGCCTTCCCTCCATGCCTTCTTTCTCCTGCTGCCTGAATGACAGTAATAACAGGCCCCAAAAGGATGGAAGAGCCGTGACATGGAAAATTTCTGGATCCCTGAATCACTACATGGAGGAAAGCTGCCTACACTCAAGAAATACCCACCTTTGTTATGTGAACAAGGAATAAACTTCTCTTGTATTTGGGTCATTTTTTGTGTTTGAGCACTGTAGGGAAAGAAAACTAATTTTCCCTCTACCCTTCTGTGTCCTTAGCTGAGACCCCTGTAATAAAAAGCAGTAACAAAAGAAAAACAAATAGAAATCTATTAACAGGTATACTTCATGTATACCTGGGAGATACCCATGGGAAATTGAGTAACTCCCCAAGGTGACTTAGAATTCAGACTTAAATACCATCCTAATAGAGAAAAAAGAGGGGATATAGGCCTCTTAGGGGAGAGTAAATGATTTTTAGGAAAGATGAGTGGGCCCTTAGAAGGATAGACGGGAGGTATAATAGTTTGTGACAGTTTGGCTGGCTGTAGTATCAATTTCTAGTCTCCTCTCCTGTGATGAGTCAATCTTCCCTGGTTGATGAGACTCCTAGGGAGGGGAGTTATGTCAATTGACAGGAGTGTTTTTTAGAGGATGTGTTTTTAGGCAGATACGGAGAGTAAAGAGAAAAGCCTCTCCCTGCATTTGCTGTTTTTCATGTGCCTACAGCTTAAAATAATCAATATTCCAAAGCAGCATATTTGGAGGTGGCATGTCCTGAACTACTACAGTCATATTTTGGGGCTGGCATATTCTGCCCTTCAGCATCATCACAGCTAATACTGATGGTACATCAGAGTGCTGCCTTAACAAAAACAAAAATATATGGCATTAGCTTAGCAGCTGGGCAGTAGGTGGAAGGAGCGTAGACATCACAATCTGGAAAGAAAAAGACCAATGTTATGTGATAACATTTGGTAAAACTATCAGCTGAACTTGGAAGGCAAAGAAAGTGCTTAATGATCCTATAGCTCTAAGGAAAGTAGTTGCAAATACCCAGAATATTAGCACGTGTTGGTTCTTCTCGCTGTTTATAGAAAGGTATCACAAGAAGGAGCTGAGTTCAGGCAGGAATTGACCAGTTTACAAGCAGAAATGAAAAAGAATTGGGGTATAAAAAGGCAGGGAAAATCAAACTGCTTCTAGGTCCTAAACAGAAGAAAAAAAGACTGAAAAAGGTTTTCTGCATAAAAGGTCCATTAAGATATCTCAGGTTTGCAAAGTGACTTAGATTAAGTGAGTTCCTTTTCTGCCTTTCCACTCCAGCCTACTGTTTCCAATACCCTCAAAAGTGGCTTCCATTAAGTTAGGGGGAGGGGGCAGTGCCCAAGACCAAGAAGCCAAAAATTATAAGAAGACAGATTTGAGAATTACATTTAGGAAAGAACTTAGGATGTGGTTACAAAGTCTATCTAGTTTCTGAGAGATGGCCCAAAATATCATAGACCTGATCAAAAAGTAAAAAAATATATCAATATCAAATGGTCATAGCTGTAGGGGGAAAGTAAAGCAGGAAAGAAGGTTGAAAGGCATACAGTGTAATTTTAAATAGAACGGTTGGAAAGACATCATTGAAAAGACGGCATTTGAGCAAAGGTTTGAAGGAGGTAAGGGTGAGTTTTATTCCTCCACCTTTGGGAATACCCACCCCTTCCATATTTACCTGTCAAAAGGGCCAGTCCCAGATGCTAACTCATGAGACGCTTTTGCCAACTTCCACGACTGGAGGTATGCATTCTCCTGGAGCCCATGAAGAACTTTGTTATTCTCTTGGACAGTCTGTTCTCACATTCTGGTTTTCTTACTCAGACACATGTTCTCATTCACTCATGAGTTATGGGAAATGACAAACCAATCTGACAAGGATAACCTGAGGTTAATAGATTGTCACTCTCTTTGCCTTAACCCTACCCAACCTCCATCACCACCCAACATGTTTTGATATTGACAATTGACATTTCTCAGCATCCTTTCATCCCTTCCAACCAAACTTCTGCTTATACACCCCTTCCACAGAGAAATACTACCTTTCATGCCTAATATACAAGGGATACACTTTTTACAAGATGTGTAGTATGTGTGTTAATACAAAGGATGAAAAATGTTAATGACCATAGGCTTAACTTGAGTGAAGGGGGCAGAATGGTTTTGAGACAGAAAGAGACAGACTTATGAGACAGTTTGAAGGCAAAAGAAAAGTAAAACCAAACAATTACAGAATTTAGGTTCAATTTAATCTGGGGTTAACAGGGAGGCTTTAGAGAGAACGTAATGCTTAGTGATTCAAGTCCTTGGTTATTCTCAAAGAAAAAAGAAGGTGGAAGGAAAAATCTGATTTGCCTGGGAATCATTTGCAGACTATCTCACTGAACGGTTTCACCACCATAACTCCAGGTTACCTTAAAAGAAACTTAGTAAATACTGACTACAGATCTGAATGTTCCCAATACTCTTCAAAGAATCTATAATTGTTATCTTTAATGTTGTTTAACAAAAATTCATGGACATGCTCTAGCAACTGTCAGTTTCATTTAGTAGCCATTTTATTTTATTTTTTTAAACCACTGATTTTGCCTTATGAAGGCCTTTCTCACGTTTCATTTTGTTGTTGTTTGTTTTTGTTGTTTGGGGTTTTTTTTTGTTTGTTTTTTTGGCTGCATTGGATCTTTGTTGCTGCGCGCCGGCTTTCTCTAGTTGCGGTGCACAGGCTTCTCGTTGTGGTGGCTTGTTTTGTTGCAGAGCACAGGTTCTAGGTGTGCGGGCTTCAGTAGTTGTGGCATGTGGGCTCAGTAGTTGTGGCTCACGGGCTCTAGAGCGCAGGCTCAGTAGCTGTGGCACACGGGCTTAGTTGCTCTGCGGCATGTGGGATCTTCCCAGACCAGGGCTCGAACCCATGTCCCCTGCATTGGCAGGCGGGTTCTTAACCACTGCGCAACCAGGGAAGTCCCTAGTATCCATTTGGAATTGATAGAGCCTTTCTTCCTTTTAATAACAACCTCATTCCTCTTGGAAACCCATAATCCTGAAAGAAGTATGATAAAGTACAGAACGAACTCTTTCAAGAATAAATGTTTGTAATTTAATGAAAAGTTAAATGAATTTCTAAATGTTTCCTCTCAAAGAATTTTATAAGAAGAATTGCTAAAAGTAGAACAGTTTGGGACAAATCCTGCACCCATCTCTACTTGGGAGGTAAAGAGTACACGCACATGATTGTACGCTCAAAGTGACCCTCTGTACTTAAATTGAAACATTTCAAGAATGCAATTCTTGTGTGACATAGAAGGATATTTCATAGAAACAGAATGATCCTTGGAACTAAAAGCATTTTGTTTGAGGGTATAATAGACAAAACCCAGATCAAACCTCAAAAATAGGGACAAAAATGGAAATCCAAAGATTAGTTTTGTGTCACAATTTCTTGTTGTAATGAGAACATTAGCTTTTTTAAAGTAAGATGTAGAAAGCTTATAAAATTCTTATATCAACTTCATAAGATTATAAAATTCTTATAGAACACTTTGCTATCAAGGGATTCCAAACTCTTTATAAAATGTTAGTTGATTTAATTCTCACACTTCCTAAGCAGGTAAAGAAATGACAAGCGGTGTATGTGATGGGCTTCATCTCATTTTCTGCCAGGGAACGTGAGTCACAGTTACCCTTGAAGCAGAAATGGAGCTATACTTTCCTAACATTCGGTTGAGGCACTGATCTGACTCATTCTACCTTACCTCCCTTTGAGTTGAGCAGTAATGTTCCAATTTTGCTCTTATTTCTATTTCTGTAAGGTCTGGCAATGGGGTATTACAGTCCATGCCTTCATGTAGAACTTGATGAGACGCAGGAGAGGGGAAGAGTTTTAGAAGAAGCAGCTTTGTTTCTGTTTTAAGGGGGTTAAACACTCAGGGTACTGGGTCTCAGTACATGAGAGTTATTCTGCTAATGAGTAATTCCTTTTTGTCGTGATGCATGTAGGGTTCAAATGGACTCATTAGAAGTTGGATTTATTTATTTTTGACTATAAAACAATACATATAGTGTTCAAAATTCAAAATGTTTAGAGGATACACAGTAAAAAAATCCCCTCCCCCACTTCCCTCCTCTTGTCATGCAATTCTTCCCACAAAGGCAACCAGTGTTACCAGTTTCTTACAGGGACATTTGACACAAATCCAGGAAGGGAGGTAGTGGGGGGAGGGAATAAATAAAGATATTCCACAAATTATAACAAAACTATACACACTGTTCTACTCATGTTCTTCACTTAAGATATCTTAGCAATCATTCCATACCAAGATATAAAAAAACTCCCTTATTCTTTTTTATAGCTCCATAATCTTTCATTGTGTGGACATACCAAAACATCTTTAACCAGTCTTCTACTGATGATGTTAAGACTGCTTCCAATCTTGTGCTATTATGAACATTGTTGCAATGAAGAACCTGATAGGAAATTCATTTCCCACATGTACAAGAAGGATAACTTCTCAGAAATGGAATTCCTGGGTCAAAGAGGATATGTACTTCCATTTATAGATATTTTTCAAGTTGTTCTCCACTGGGATTTTATCAATTCATACTCCCACCAGAAATGTCTAAGAATTTCTCTTTCTCTACATCCATGCCAACATAGTCTACAATCAAACTATTTACTTAAAGAGACATTATAGACTAAATAATGAGTTTCCCAATTCTTAAAGGAGATACTTGATACATCAATGGATATCTTATGTTTTCACAGGCCCACAAATTTAAAATAACTTGCACATAGCTTCAAAAGAAATTTTTTAAAAATTTGAACTTGACATAAAATTGCTTAAAAGTACAGGCCGTACCCCATTCACTATGACCATAGCTTTGCCAAAACAATTCTGTGTGTCAGATTTCTAAACCTCAGCCAGTTAACAAGTTGTTTCAATAAATACTTGATATAAAACATTTCCAGCACTATCAAAAAGTCTGAACAATATATTGGAGCCTCTTATACTGTGATTTGGTCACTTGCAGGAAAATGTGGAAATATGCATCTAGCAAAAAGTAGAAAATACTATTTTCTATATGGTATTTAAAGTATATATCCATAGTGGGGGTAGGCGTTTCAAAAATATGTATGAGTTGGGATTTGTGATATTACAAGTTGAACTACAGAGAAGTTCTGCCAAGTGAGAAATTAGTTTTTATGAGATGTTTAAATGTATGTCGCATGTGCCGGCACAGCTAGCCTACTACACATTATGAATATAGCATTTGCAAAGGTATAATCAAGATGTCTGATATTCCAAATGAGGACTTGTACTCAACTATAAATTATGTCACAGATATCTTATAATATTTCTCTCCATTTACAGCAGTTACAGGAAATTCTCAAGATTTTATTATATACATGTATGGACAGGTACGCCCCAGAGCCTTGCTGCTTTCCATAGAGAGTAGTGTTTGGCAAAGTTCTAAAGTATTAGACCTTATTCAGTTATATAAAAATACTTGATTAATACTGTAATATCAATAAAAGTTTACAATTTATTCATGGCCTTCTCTTGAAAATTTTTGTTCTTGCAAAATGAGGCTCTTTGAGAAAAACTTCTTTGTGGTTATATTAAACAGGAAAGATTAAAACATGTCTAAATTGGTATTACTAGAAGTTCATATGGCATGAAAACTGCCTCTCACTTAAACTTTTATAATACCAAACACTATTTGACACCATTTGAATTGGCTACTAAGACATATGGTTCTTTGATGCTCTTAAGAAAATTGTTTTTAGAAATATTGCCTTGTGCCCTTACTAATTCATTTCAGTTAGCCAGGGTTTGTAACTATTGTTTCCAAAATGTAGTTAAGAAGGGATACACAGTTTCTACCATCTTTCTGAAGTAATTCAATCTGTTAAACCTAGGATTAAGAAATATTTTATTCTTGGGACTTCCCTGGTGGTGCAGTGGTTAGGAATCTGCCTGCTAATTCAGGGGACACGGGTTCGATCCCTGATCTGGGAAGATCCCCCATGCCGCGGAGCAACTAAGCCTGTGCACTACAACTACTGAGCCTGCGCTCTAGAGCCCATGAGCCACAACTACTGAACCCACATGCCTCAACTACTGAAGCCCACGCACCTAGAGCCTGTGCCCTGCAACAAGAGAAGCCACCGCAATGAGAAGCCCGTGCACCGCAACGAAGAGTAGCCCCCACTCACTGCAACTAGAGAAAGCTCACTGCAACTAGAGAAAGCCTGCGCGCAGCAACGAAGACCCAACGCAGCCAAAAATAAATTAATTAATTAAATTAAAATTTTAGAAATGTGCTAGCATTAAAAAAAAATTTATTCTTGACATAATATTTTATATAACAATATGATTGTAAATTGTAATTTCTCCAGCAGGATTTTTCAGAAGAATTTCCCTCTGGTCTAGCATCACTCAACTATGAGACCCTCCAAAACATCATCATGCTGTTCACAGGATTGCAGTTTGTTCACCATGGTGATGGTACCTATTACTAGGTCTTTAAAATAAATAAACATTTAAACATTCTCCACTTCAATCAGAAACAGCTGACTATTTCAAAACAGTCTAATTTATGAGCAAATCAGCATTGACTCATAATTGTTTTAATAGGTGTTATTATTTAGAAATAGTGAGGACAACAGATTAGCAGAAAACTACCATTGAAAAGACAGTTTATTATACTCACAGATCCCAAGAGAGGGAGTACACATTACACCATTGTGAATGTGGGGCGGGGGAAGGATACATCAGGAGTCACCAGTGGTCAGTCACCAGGGAGAGAGAGGGACTGTGGACAATCACCTTTTCGTGTTTCTGCAGGAACAGGTGAGGCAGGGTAAACTGATTTAGGATTGGCTAGTTTGAATAATTTCAGTAGATTCTGAGGCATAGGGGCTGTCCCTGGTTGTCTGGTACCTAGATCGGGGGTAACTAGAGCAGATGTAAAATGATCTAGAGTGTAAAAGTCCAGTAAGAGAGGTGGTTAGGGGTGTAGACTGTGGATTGGTTGTTTTGTATTTGAAAAGCATAACCCCAGGGGTAGGACTCCCCACAAGGAGGCCAAAGCAAGGTGACTCAGGTGTATTATTAGGTTGTCAAGAACAAGGTATACCCAGCATATGCATGCAGGGCAGATGTTAAAGCATCAAGTTTAGAGAAACTTCATAAAGGCACCAAGTTTATAGAACATGGTTAATGCAATAATGCAGACATTTTTTGCCAAACACTACTAGTTTTTCACTATGGCTGTTTGACCATTGTGGCACTTACTAATTATTTGTAGTATCCTTACACACAATTATATATGTAATTATATGTGTATATGTAGTACAAGCAATTATACTTTTACATATAATGAATCCTTAGTCAAAGCCAAATAGCTAGCATAAAGTACACTGATATTAAAATACTACAAGGTAAGAATATTATGAGCAGTTATACACCAACAAATTGGACAACCTAGAAGAAATGGACATATTTCTAGAAACATACAACCTTCCAAGACTGAATCAGGAAGAACTAGACAATCTGAACAGACCAATCACTAGTAGTGAAATTGAATTTGTAATTTAAAAAAACAAAAACAAAAAACCTCCCAGCAAACAAAAGTCCAGGACCAGGGGGCTTCCTAGGGGAATTCTACCAAACATATAAAGAAGAGCTAACACCTATCATTCTCAAACTATTCCCAAAAAATTAAGAGGATGGAACACTCCCAAATTCATCCTATGAAGCCACCATTACCCTGATACCAAAACCAGACAAAGACACTACAAAAAAGAAAATTAAAGGCCAATATCTCTGACGAATACAAGTGTAAAAATACTCAACAAAATATTAAATCAAATTCAACAATATGTAAAAAGGATTGTACACCACGATCAACTTGGATTTATTCCAGGGTCACAAGGATGGTTCAGCATTTGAAAATCAATCAGTGTGATATACCACATTAACAAAAAGGATAAAAATCACATGATCCTCTCAATAGATGCAAAAGCTTTTGACAAAATTCAACATCCATTCATGACAGAAGCTCTCATCAAAATGGATATAGAGGGAACATATCTCAACATAATAAAGGCCATATGACAAACCCACAGCTAACATCATACTCAACAGCAAAAAGCTGGAAGCCTTTCCTCTAAATTCAGGAAGAAGACAAGGATGCCCACTCTCATCACTTACATTCAACACAGTATTTGAAGTTCTAGACACAACAATCAAGGAAGAAAAATAAAATGTACCCAAATTGGAAGAGAAGTAAAACTGACAGTATTTGCAGATACCATGATACTATATAGAGAAAACCCTAAAGTCTCCACCAAAAAACTATTAGAATAAATGAATTCAGTAAAGTTGCAGGATACGAGATTAATATATAGAAATCTGTTGCTTTTCTATACACTAACAGTGAACTATCAGAAAGAGAAAGCAAGAAAACAATCCCATTTAAAATCACATCAAAAAGAATAAAATACCTAAGAATGAGCTTAACCAAGGAGGTGAAAGACCTGTACTCTGAAAACTATAACACATTGATGAAGGAAATTGATGATACAAATTAATAGATATCCCATATTCGCGAATTGGAAGAATTAATACTGTTAAAATGTCCATATTACCCAAAGCAATCTACAAATTTAATGCAATCCCTATCAAAATACCCATGACATTTTTCACAGAACTAGAATAATCCTAAAATTTATATGGAACCACGAAAGACCCCTAATTACCAAAGCAATCTTGAGAAAAAACAAACAAACAAACCTGGAGATATGATGACCCCTGACTTCAGACTATACTACAAAGCTACCATAATCAAAACAGTATGGTACTGGCACAAAAACAGTAACAGAATAGAGAGCCCAGAAATAAACCCATGCACTTATGGCCAATTAATCTAAAACAAAGGAGGCAAGAATATCCAGTGGAGAAAAGACAGTCTCTTCAATAACTGGTGCTGGGAAAACTGGACAGCTACATGTAAAACAATGAAATTAAAACATTCCCTCACACCATATACAAATAAAATAAATAAACTGAAAATGGATTAAAGACCTAAATGTAAGACCTGAAACCATAAAACTCCTAGAATAGAACATAGGCAGAACACTCTTTGACATAAATCATAGCAATATTTTTTTGAATCTGCCTCCTAAGGCAAAAGAAACAAAAGCAAAAATAAACAAATAGGACCTAATTAAACTTAAAACCTTTTGCACAGAAAAGGAGACCATCAACAAAACAAAAAGACAGTCTACTGAATGGGAAAATATATTTCCATATATATTTGGAAATATTAACCCCGATAAGGGGTTAACATCCAACATATATAAACAGCTCATACAACTCAACATCCAAAAAAAAAAACCTGATTTAAAAATGAGCAGAAGACCTGAATGGACATTTTCCAAAGAAGATATGCAGATGGCCAACAGGCATATGAAAAGATGCTCAACATCTCTGATCATCAGAGAAATGCAAATCAAAACCACAATGAGATATCACCTCACACCTGTCACAATGGCTATCCTCAAAAAGAATCCAAATAACAAGTGTTGGTGAGGATGTGGAGAAAAGAGAGCCCTCATGCATTGTTGGTGGGAATGTAAATTGGTGCAGCCACTGTGAAAAACAGTATGGAAGTTTCCCAAAAACTAAAGAATTACCATATGACCCAGCAATTCCACTCCTGGATATATATCTGAAAAAAACCACTAATTTGAAAAGATACATGCACCCCAATATTCATGGCAACATTATTTACAATTGCCAAGATATGGAAGCAACCTAACTGTCCATCAAGAGATGAATGGATAAAGATATGAGATATATATATATATGTATGTATGTATGTATGTATATGTATATATATACACACACACACACAATGGAATACTACTCAGCCATAAAAAAAGAATGAAATTCTGTTATTTGCAACAATGTGGATGGACCTAGAGGGTATTATGGGTATCACTTAAATGTGGAATCTGAACATTTTATTTTAAATGCATGTATATAACAAAACAGCAATAGACCCACAGATACAGAGAACAAACTAGTGGTTACCAGTGGGGAGAGGGAAAAGGGAAGGGGCAAGATAGGGGGTAGAGAATAAAGAGGTACAAACTACTATGAATAAAATAAATAAGCAACAAGGATATATTGTACAGTACAGGGAAATATAGCCATTATTTTGTGATAATTTTCAATGTAGTATAATCTATAAAAATATTGAATCACCTGAAACTATTATAATATTGTAAATTAACTATATGTCAATTAAAAAAAACAAGGTAAAAATGGAGTATTTTAATGATAGTAATTCAGGTAAATACTAATTCAGATAAAAGTTCTCTTGAAGATGATTTTCATCAGATCCATAAATCACACAAGTATGATATTAATAATGGTAAACAATATTTTACAGTGGCCCTAGGACTTTAAAAAATAACATTTAAAAGAGGAATTTTTGTGATAATAGTTTCTACTTTTGCTTTTCCTTTATTGGTAATACAGATTATCAATACATGTGATGTGTTAAACATAGGAAAGGGCTCATAAAGAGTAGCCTGAAACCTCTCTTAGCTCATCATCTAGAGAAAAACGTATTTATTCAGAAACAAAAATTATTTTTTAAAAATTAAAGAATATCAAGGTCATGAGACAAGGAAAGACTAAGGAACTCTTCCAAATTAAAGGAGACTAAGGAGAGATGTTTAAATGAAACTGTGATCCTGGATTGGATCCTGGATCAGAAAAAGAATATTAGTAGGATGATTCGCAAAAGCTGAATAAGATCTATTGATTAGAGGATACTATTTTATAGACTTTTATTCTGATTTTTATAATTGTACTATAATTATGTAAGAGAATATCCTTGATTTTGGGAAATACAATCTAAAGTATTATAAGGTAGTGGGTATCATGTCTGCAACTTAGAATTCCAAAGCAGGGTTTAAAAAAATATATTCAAACCCAAATATAGTGAACATTTGGAAAAACCAAAGACAAAAAGAAAACTTTTAAAGCAGGAAGGAGGCAACAGGAATGGAGTGAGGAGTGTAATCTATTTTCATTCAGTGGAGCAAACATTAATATAGGCATGCCTTGGAGATGTTGCCGGTTCAATTCCAGACTACCACAATAAAACGAATATCACAATAAAGCGAATCACACTAATTTTTTGGTTTCCCAGTGCATATACAAGTTATGCTCACACTATACTATAGTCTATTAAGTGTGCAGTATCATTATGTTTTTTAAAACTACATATCCTTTTTTAAAATCTTTATTGGAGTATAGTTGATTTACAATGTTGTGTTAGTTTCAGGCATACAGCAAACTGAATCAGATATATATATATATATATATATATATATATATATATATATATCCACTCTTTTGTTTTTTTATATTCTTTTCCCATGTACGCCATTACAGAGTATTGAGTAGAGTTCCCTGTGCTATACAACAGGTTATATTATTAGTAATCTATTTTATATATAGTAGTGTGTATATGTCAGCCCCAGTCTCCCAATTGGGAAATTAAAAGTACATATCTTAATTTTTTTAAATACAAGAAAAACCACAATTACAATAGTAACATCAAAGATCACTGATCACAGACCACCATAACAAATAATAATGAAAAAGTTTGAAATACTGCAAGAATTACCAAAATGTCACACAGAGACACAAAGTGAGCAAATGCTGTTGGGAAAATGGCACCGATAGACTTACTCAATGCAGAGTTACCACAACCTTTAATTTGTAAAAAATGCAATCATTGAAGCGCAATAAAACAAGGTGTGCCTGTAGCTAATTTTTCAATGGAAGCCAGAAGTCAGTGGGATGACACCTTTAATTGAAAAATAATAACTACAACAATAAATGCTATCATATGACAAAACTAAAACAACTTAATAACAAGTTTGTTGTCTTTTATTCAAGGGAAAACAAGGCATGGATTGGAGGAGTACATTGCCTCACAATCAGTAGAGTGCTCTGCCCAGTTATTTTGGATAAAAGCAAATTTTATAGTGTTAGAAAAGGCAATGCAGAAATGGGCATGATTGACTAGGAGGTCAGGGGTTTCTTTATAAGGTTAGCAGGTCCTATTTTCCAGTAGCTGTGGTAAGGTAAACTAGCTAAAGCTGAGTTAGAGGATCATGATTGGCATTATGTTAGCTTTCCTTGACAGGTGTTTCCCATGAGTATGGGCTGACTTGGGTTTAGATTTGTGAGCCAGGCCACGAGGGTGGCCTCGGTTTTCTGGGTCCTGATAAATGAATTAACTTTATCAGTGCCAACCTTTAAATGTATACCCAGCAAAAATATGTTTCAAGAATGAGGGTGGAATATGTCAGACAAAGCTGGGAGACTTCATCAGCAACACTCACTGAAGGAAATGTTGAAGGGTGTTCTTCCGGTGAAGGTGTAACTTCCAAACTAATGGAGAGAACAAAATAGAACAAACAAAAAAATCAACCCCAGAAACGAAAAGAATTTTGAGAAAAGGCATCAAAGAATAGGTTTTGGGCTGCACCCCACACCCTACAAGCCTTGTGGTTGTCCAGCCTCCGGACGGAAGAAAGCCCAGAGTAAGTGACAGAGACATCAACGGTTTATTGGGCAGGGGATCTTCACGGCCGAAACAAAGGGTCTTTTGGAGCGACATCCCACCATGAACAGCAGGCAGGACATGACAGCAATCTTTGGGGAAGAAGGAGACTACCATTTATAAGGGGAATTGATCTCAGGTTGGCTCATCGATTACTAGGGCAACCAGCCTCTGGGGTTGGAGACAGGCATGTAGGCAGTTACTAATTAAGCCCTATAATAACAGGGTTGGATAGTCCTGTGAGTGAAGCAGGGGCTGGTTGAGCAGAGGATGTACAGAGAGCAAGAGAACAGCCATCTTGAATGGCCTGACCATACAATAGGTGAGATAATCAGATGATTAAAACTACACATGAACAACAACAAAAAAGTAACTGCTATAAAAATCAGGGGAATGTTCTCTGTTAGGGGTGGTGGGGTACTACTGAGGTTTTTTTTTTTTTTTTAATTATTTTTATTTTTGGTTGCCTTGGGTCTTTTGCTGCACGCGGGCTTTCTCTAGTTGCATTGAGCAGGGGCTACTCTTCATTGCGGTTCGTGGGCTTCTCATTGGGTGGCTTCTCTTGTTGCAGAGCACGGGCTCTAGGCGTGTGGGCTTCAGTAGTTGTGGCACTCGGGCTCAGTAGTTGTGGCTCACAGGCTCTAGAGCGCAGGCTCAGTAGTTGTGGTGCACGGGCTTAGTTGCTCCGCGGTATGTGGGATCTTCCCGGACCAGGGCTTGAACCCGTGTCCCCTGCACTGGCAGGTGGATTCTTAACCACTGTGCCACAAGGGAAGTCCGAGGTTTTGTTTCTTAGCCTAGGTGTGGTTACACGGATTTTCCCTTTGTAATAATTCTTGAAGCTCTACGCTTGTTTTTGGTGTTTTATTTTGTAGCAAAAATGTTTTGAAAACCTGAGAACTGTCTCAGCCTCTCCTCTTCACATACTACATAAAAAAGATGAAATGGCCCCTCAAACTCCTGAAAGATCTCACAAGGTAGGTTTGAGGGTCAGAAAAGGTTTAGGAAAGCTCTCACCCATCCCCCATGAAAGATCTGATTTTCTATAAACTACAGCCCTTGCTTTGGTATTAAATTTCTATCTGTATTCCCTTCTCCATGCCACAGCCTAGAAGCCTGTGTAGCTCTCTCCTAATGAGGTATATCGTTCATTAGCAAGCCTATAATTTCTTTCACACAAAGTTCTTCTAAAGGGAGGATGCCGTGCTGTCTAGAACTACTTGTGGAGATAGTTTTGATCAGATCCTTTTTTAAAAAATAGACTTTTTCGTTTAATTTTTTTTTAAAGTTTGATCAAAATTATCCCAGTAATTTGCTAACAGGATCTTAAATGTTCTCACTACAAAAAAATAATTAAAATTACAAAAAGCAAAATAAATAAATAACAGGCTTACAGAAATTTTGAAATAGGCTAAAAAGATACTTGAAACATTATAAAACTACCACATTCCCAGCTACCATACCTGAAGCTTCTCTGTACAAGTCCCAATAATTATGGCATCCCAACATCGATCTTTAATCCAACTTTGGCTTCTGGTCTCCGTCACTCATGATCTTGATAAACAGATCATACTTTCAGGCTGAACCAAAGTGAAAACTCAAAAAGTGAGAAACACTTTACATTCAGACTCAGCAAACTACTCTGATTTTTCTTTGAGAATAATTTTCTATTTCAGGGGGCATTTTGAGTTGCCCATTCATTGAGCATTTCTCTTTTTTAAATAAAGCTATTTTTAAAGTATTGTTTAAGCAATGAAGGAGGGTATAGAATTCCTGCCATGATTTCAGTGTAGTAATTAGGAATTATATTTATTTCAGCCCTCAGGCTTATTTTTCCTCTCTGTACAAATTTCCATTTCCTATCTTATGTTTTCCTCCTTCCTTCTCTAAGTTTCTTTCCTTACTTTAGTTTTAAGACATTAGATTTTCTGGAAAATGAAAACTGGACTCTAAATAATAGTCTGGAGGCATTTCAACAATTCTTTTTATGAGGTTACTGAAAGGCAGAGTTAACAGCAACCGAAGGGCCAGAACTTATTCTGTTCTTGTCTAGATGACACAGTGGTTTGTTGTGACTTTACTTCTGGTCCAGAAATGCTGTAGGAATATTGCTTGTGAGGAAAGGCTAGCAATCCAAATGATCAACTGTATGAATCAAATATATACCTATATTGCATATTAAAACATATGCAAATATTACATCTAAGACTTCCTGATATGATGACAGGACAGTCATAAGTTAAGCATAAACTGGAGGTTGGGCTGCTACCCAGAGAAAGACTTAGCTGAGATACTGAATGAAAACCATGTGTCAAGGCAAGAGGAGCAAACTACAGAGAAGTTGGATGAACGGTCCCATAGGCGGCTAGGCAGAAAAGCAGAATCTCCTACGTGTGAGCCTTGGAGCTGGGACTGAGAAGCTGATTCCACAGCTTCTAGAGCACTTCCTCCTGGGCTCTATGAGAAGGGCCCCCACCACTGGGCAGGGAGGATCCAGTTGGATCCTGCATTTCGGTTGATGGGTAGGTGAGTGGGTCTGTGAAGGGGAGGGGGTGTCTCTGCCCTTTGTTCCCTGCTCTCCCATCCTCAGTCTTTATTGTTTGTTGTTATCTGGGTAAATGAAGGAGGAAAGAGGATAAACAATCTTTGGAAAAAAAGCTCTTTGCCCTTAGTCCCCAACACCCTTCAGGCAAAACTTTCTGCTACAATGATCCTTTATTTGGGTTTCTGAAATTCAAGCACAGCATGACTTGCATCTTTTAAAAATAAAAAACAGGGAGGGGAGGGAGGGAGGAGCATACTTTCTGTAAAGGGCCAGAGAGTAAATATTTTAGGCCATATGGTCTTTGTCTTAACCACTCAACACTGAAGTCTTGGCCCAAAAGCAGTCTTAGATAATACTTAAACAAATGAGCGCAACTGTGTTCCCATAAAATTTTATTTATGGATGTGAAATCTTCTTATTTTACTTCTTCTACTTATGTAAAAACCATTCCTAGCTTGGGGTCATACCAAAACAGGCAGCCAGCCAGATTTGGCAATGGGCTGTACATAGTTTTGTAACCCTTGACTTAAAAGGTAAGATCTTTTTGCTTTAAAATTAAGAATTTTGTTTTTTAGAAAACATAACCTTATTAATGGTCAAGAAAATGCACGTTAAAAGCACAATGAGATAACATTTTCTAGTCGCATAAAATTAAGAATTAATGAAGGTAAATTGACCCATATTACCTGTACTTGGGGGATTAAGTTTAGGTGTAGGTGTTATAATCATTGGGACAGTCTATATGTGTTTGACATTTATTTGCTTGTAACGTTTAAGAGAATTTGATGTGATAGAGAATCTAATGGGTTAGTTAGGGAGATTCCAATTAAAATGTATAATTGATTATAGACTTGTGATTTTAAGTTAAAAGTTGGAAGAGAGTTTAACTACACTCATAAACAATAACAGAATGCTTGGAAGAACTCGAGTCTCTATATTTATAAATTTTAATAGTTTATATTAAAATTTGTAAGTTTAAAAAAATTTTATAAGTTTAGAGTATGTTGTTTTAGTATGTATAAAGAGTTATCTGTTTAGGTAGTAAACTTGCCTGGTCAGGCATTTGAAGTAAAATTCATTGTACACATTTATAAATGCAATGTAGAATGTTTAAACAAATTGGATAAACTAAAGACTATTCAAGGATGTTTATCCTGTGCACCTTAATTAAACATTAATGAAAGAACAAAGGGGAATTCCCTGGCGGTCCAGTGGTTAGGACTTCGGGCTCTCACTGCCGAGGGTGCGGGTTCAGTCCCTAATGGGGGAACTAAGATCCCGCAAGCCTCGAGGTCAAAAAAAAAAAAAAGAATAAGGAGGAACTCTTTGAACTGATATGAAGTGATCTCCAGGACACACAGTTAAAATGAAAAAACTAAAGCCAAAAATAAATAAAAAAGACTATTTTAAAAAAAAAGAAAGAACAAGGGGAGGTAAAATTGTTATTTTAGGTATAGATTTACAAATGGAACAAGATTTCTATGTTAAACTTAAAGAAAAGGACGTTTTTAATGATGTAACACTACTAAGTTGATGTTTCTTAAAATGCAAGTAACTGAGACTAATCCTTTCTGCGCAAAAGCCTCTGGGACTTCAAAATTCATGAAAATAAGAGGGACCCATGCGGAGCACAGTGACAGGAAGAGGACGCCAGGTACAGACAGCAAGGCTGACCCGTCCGTGTTGACAGTCAAGGCGCTGCCCGCTTGGCTGCCAATGATGTACCAACTGGGGCTGTGCCCATGATGCTACATGGGTACTATGTGTCTGCAGGATTCGCTCTTGATCCAAACAGCCAAGCCAAGCCAAACCACCAGCAGCCAATCAAAAGTCGTGGGTCAGGAAGGCGTCAATGTTGCTCTTGAACACTTTGAGGAAGGAGACCCACAAATGTGTTTTAGATCTTCAGCATGATGCCACCCAGCAGCTGAGACGCAGTATTCCCTGTAACTTGAGAAATACCTTCTGCATAGAAATGTAGAACAGAAAAGCACTGTCCATCTAAACCTGCCATCAGCCTAATCCCAAATCATCCCTGAGCATATCTGAAGAACAGAGATCAGTAAACTATAGTCTGGGGCAAATTCTGGCCTGCCACCTGTTTTTGTATAGCCTTCAAACTAAAAAAAATGGTTTTTATATTTTTTAAAAGTTAAAATGAAAACAAAAATAATATTTTGTGACACATGGAAATCATATGCAATTCAGATTTCAGCATCATGAGGTTTAACTGGAACACTGCCATGCTCATTCATTGACGTTTTGGCTGTTTCCTTGCGCATTGCTTTCTCAGTGGCAGAGTTGAGTAGCTGCAACAGAGACCGTATGGCCTGCAAAACCTAAAACATTTACTACTTGATCCTTCACAAAATTTGCCAAACTCTGCTCTAATTGGAACAACTTTATCATCTCCAGTGAGTTGATGTGCTGCGTGGACAATTCATGGCTACCACATATTTCTTATCCCAGGTGGCCTGAGGTGACTTACTGGCCAGTGGTTTGAGGTGGGAATCTAGCCCCTGGGGCTGCAAACATGCAGGTGGTTCTGCCTGACACCAGCTACTCCTCATTCACATTATTTAAGCAGAATTGATTTCTCCTGCGATTAAGTTACTCTCTTGTGAGAGTTAGCAGCAGATTACAGCTAATCTCTTTCCTTTCACCCTCAAGAAATTTTAGTATCTCATTTAACTCAAAAAACACTTTAATCCTTACTCTTTGGATTTTGAATACCTCTTATTCAAGTCATCTTCAAAGAGGATAAGGAAGATGCTTGTTCTCCAATGAGTACTAGTATCAGAGTGGCCCATCTTCCCTACTCGGAACCTCCAGATTATATGCCAGTCGAGCCTTGAGAGTCCAGATGCAAATATGAATTTACTGTAAAGCTAATAAAGTGTGAACTTTAAGACCCTCACAAGAACAGCCTATTTCTTTAACTTTTTAAATTTTGTATACAATTTTTAAGGGTTACTTTCCATGTACAGTTACTACAAAATATTGGCTATATTCCCTGTGTTGTACAATACGTCCTTGAGCCTGTCTTACACCCAATAGTTTGTACCTCCCACTCCCCCTATATTGCCCCCGTAACTGGTAACCACTAGCTTTTCTCTATATCTGTGAGTCTGCATCTTTTTTGTTATATTCCCTAGTTTCTTATATTTTTTAGGTTCCACATATAAATGATATCATACAGTTTTTGTCTTTCTTTGCCTGACTTATTTCACTTAGCATAATGCCCTCCAAGTTTATCCATGTTGCTGCAATGGCAAAATTTCATTCTTCTTTATGAATGAGTAGTATTCCCTTATATATATATATATATATACACCACATATTCTTTATCCATTTATCTGTTAATGGACACTTAGGTTGCTTCCATATCTTGGCAATTGTAAATAATGCTGCTATGAACATTGGGGTGCATGCATCTTTTTGAAGTAGTGTTTTTGGGTTTTTTTCGGATATATACCCAGCAGTGGAATTTCTGGGTCATATGGTAGTTCTATTTTTAGTTTTTTGAGACACCTCCATGCTGTTTTCCACAGTGAAGGACAGCCTGTTTCGGATGTGTTCCGTGCTCATCTGTATTGGAAAAGTAAGATATTTAACTGTAATCTTTTCAGACCAGCGCTTCATTCCACTTAAACTTTACTTCTGTCACTCATACCCCCTTGTCTTTGGAAAAGCCATGGTATTTGAGGGATCCATGGGAAGGGAGGTGGAATTTGGGATATATTTAGTTTGGTGTAAGTGGGATTATATTTATATGACTTGAAGTCACTTGATCTGCAGTTACTATTAGCTGTCTTCTTCCATCCACTATGCCAACACAATGACTTTGTGGCAGGGGAAGCAAAGGGATACAAACTCATCCTATAGCGCTCAGGACCGGAAGTAGTGTTCAAGAGGTTTGAGATGTATGAAGCCAGAATCTGCTCTGTAGAACAGTCTTCATATCATCAGACATGCATAATTGTAAGCATAAGATTTATTTCTTATCACCATCTAGTCAAGACAGACATACGCTACTGTCAGAAATGTGCTTGACGGTAAAGCACATACAATTATAAATGCACTATATATATTTTTATGGAAATCATGTGAAGTAAAATTTGTTTTCAGAATTTGTGTTTTTAGAGCATAAATCTGTAGCACTTCTACCAGCAGCCAGTATATCTGTATGAGAGGTCACGTGTCTTACACCTCCCACTGTATCATGTCAAATCCTGATGTGAACCTAGCACATCTTGGCCTGATTAAGGCTCACAGTTCCAGGCAGAACACTTTGCAAAAGTACCACTGACTCAGTTAAGTGGCCTGAAGAAACCAGTGTTTCATGGCAAAACTATATGTATTCATCAGTACATCAATAGTCGCCACATAAGAGTGATTTGACTACACAATGATCTAGCTCAATATAAAATAACAGCAATTTTTAAAGGCACTTGAATTGCTTTTGTGACTGTTGATGTTGTATTTTTTAAGAGAGTACCTCAAAATTGTATGAGCTTCAGGTCCCACAAGACCTGGCTCTGCCCTGGCCAGGCCCACCCATCTGATTCCCAGAGAGTTGCCCTGGTTTGTCCACTCTGTTGTCTAAATAATAAATAATATACATTTATGAAGAAAGAGGGGAGTAGGGGGAACACTTCACTAATTATGATTCTTACTCTCTACATGTGTGCTCCTCTTTCAGTCTCTTCAGATGCCATTCTTACATTTGATTACCCGCGAGGAGGTCTACCTCGCCTTCTCTTGCTAGGCCGCAGTGTAGGCTGTTGAGGAGCCATGGAGTGGCCACACTTCTGCTCCAAACAGTGGCCATTCTTACGTAAATAACAACCTTGACCCTCACCAGCATCTCATCTGATCTCTCCAGTACATGAATATGAAAGAAACTCCACTGGCAGCGTTAAGTGTCCTGCTGAGGTTAGAGATCCTGCAGCAGAACCTGTCTACACATTCCCTGCATTTCTCCAGCAGCCCTGGCTCTCTGGGTATAGGGATGGAGAAGGTAAATTGGAGCATTGTTCTAGGGTTGGGGTTTGGTGGTAAGGATGCAATGGCATGAATTTTTTTTTTAATAAATTTATTTATTTATTTATTTTTGGCTGCGTTGGGTCTTCGTCACTGCACGGGCTTTCTCTAGTTGTGGAGAGCAGGGACTACTCTTTGTTGCAGTGCACGGGCTTCTTATAGCAGTGGCTTCTCTTGTTGCAGAGCGTGGGCTCTACGTGCACAGGCTTCAGTAGTTGTGGCACGCGGGCTCAGTAGTTGTGGCACGCGGGCTCAGTAGTTGTGGCTCATGGGCTCTAGAGCACAGGTTCAGTAGTTGAGGCGCACGGGCTTAGTTGCTCTGTGGCATGTGGGATCTTCCCGGACCAGGGCTCGAACCCATGTCCCCTGCATTGGCAGGGGGATTCCTAACCACTGCACCACCAGGGAAGCCCAATGGCATGAACTTACATAGTGAGGTTATTATAAATGCTGTCAACCACAAAGTACAGTTTGGTAAAGAAAGAGTGAAGGCTAAGAGGAACTGGAAAACTGGACAAAGCAGAAGAATCTAGGGACTAGATATCTAAATGAGATTAAAACTCAGGAAGGTGTCACTTTGTTATACAGCAGAAACTAACACACCATTGTAAAGCAATTATACTCCAATAAAGATGTTAAAAAAAAAAAAAAACTCAGGAAGGTGAAAGCATGGCTAGGAATTTGTGGTCCAAGTGTGGTTAAGATTTCAGAGGTGTCGTAAGATGTCCTTAAAGCATGTGTCTGAAGTGCAGTGGAGATTCGGGTCATTGGAGTCAAGATGGTGGAGGCTCAGGTGTCAGTTATGGATGTTGACAACTTCTAGGGTGTTGTCTGCAGGTAGGGCGCTGACTGCCCACCGTGAGTGGGTGCCCCATCCCAGTACGTGAGGGAAAGTGACCACAAGGTCAGCACAAGGCAGCCACGAGTCAGGACAGACGGTGGTACATCCAAAAAGCATTACCTTTGGAGGAAGATGCTCCTCTTCTACAGGCAAACTAAAGAGTAGTAGCATTGAAGCAATAGTGGGCACCAGGGGGAAAGTAGAAGGTTGGCTATTATCTCGCAGGAGATTTGAGCTATTTATCCAGACGTGAGGATTTACTTCTGCCCTAGAAGGCTTTTCAAAAGCCATTTGGGTGTCTGGCAAAGAAATGAAAATCATGAATCAGCTGTAACCATTTACAAGTGAAATTCTGAAAATTTAATTTGATCTTGGCAACAGCAAAGGAATGGTCCACTTGTCATGGTGACTCTTGCTATCCAAGTGTTTGCAGGAGGCCTTCTCCAGTGTGGCAGTGAGGAAACCTGGTGTTCTCTGAAAGCTCTGGCAAAGCGGAGATGGCGATCAGAGACAGATCTCATCTACCTGAGCGTCCAGGTGCCTGAGACAAACCTGCTGTACAAATCAAGCCATGTTTTCAGAGCAGACGCCCAGATAACTGATCGATACATTCTAATGATTTGTTCATTCTTCTCTCCCTGGGCAAAAACTAATAGCAACTTGGCAAATAACCACCACTGAATTTGCTGTCCTAAAGGTCTTTTTCAGAGCAGTTCATCCTTTGAAAAGCAAACAGTGTTTTGTATAGGACTTTGCTTCCATGTCTGTGAGCTGCTCTGTTTCTAGGATGTCATGCTAGCCACGTGCCTCGTGGGTAGTGCAAGGTGCTCCCTTTGATCTATCATGTCAGCAGTAAGGGAGGCCCTTGACCCAACAGAGGTCTGACTCAAAGGACAGACTTCAAAGTGAGTGTCATTCTTAGAAATAAGCACACCACCAGGTTGGTGTGGGGATTTTTAATCACATGCTGCCGACAGAAGCTTCCTTGTCATTTTTGTTTTTCTATGTCCCATTATCCTTCCAGTCTTCCCCCTTTGAAGTGCTTACACACCATCTCCATACCTGGGTTTTGAGGGGGATTCTGCAGTAGTTTACAGCATACTTAACAACAGAACGAGATCCTGCAAAAAAACAGAAAAGAAAAGAAAAAGACACGGCATGATCCCAGATCTTCTAATTGTCTCCCACCTGCTCTCCATTATTCAGTATATTTGTTTTGGGGTTGTGCTGATTTAGATTTCTGTTTCTAGCTTTAATTCAAATACCGTGACTGATCTGACCAAATGTTACATACTAAATGATTTAGAGATCACACTGTGATTTTCATTTCTCAGTAAATGCTTTTTGACAGCGAGTCAAATAATTCTTACAAAATTCCTTTAAAGGACAGTGGCATTACCCTTTGTTGTTTGCAATGATTATTCTGATCATTTAATTAGGATGGGCATATTGCCACTTTATGGATCATTTTACATCTGAAAAAAACCCACAGAATTACATTGGCAATTTTAATCATTAAAATACATTGACATCATACTTAATGTATAAAATGAGCCGAATTCAGCCTTTTTAAATTAGAAAATTCACTTCATGCAGGAATAGTAGTTGGAAACAGACACATATCCCTTCTAATGGATATTAATGGGTATAACCATTTTACTGACATGATGGTTATAAGAACATTCTGTGCATTTGATGCAGCTTCATGATGCTATTCCTGTGACCCTGAGAACTCACTCATGTAAGAGAAGAATTCAGTTTTGTAAAAGGATGTATCCTTGCACAAGTAGAAAGCCTGAGTTAAACAAACTAATACCTTAGATGCAGCCCTATATCTCCAAAACATTAAAACAAACGAACAAAAAAAAAACCAGGAATAGCTTTAGTAGCCACTGCTCAGCTTGTATCCCAATCAAAGCACAGGCTGCCAAAAAAAAAAAAAGTTTTAGGAAAGAAGTAGGCAAAGAATAGAGAGAAAAATCTGAGTTTGACCACTATAAACTTCAGCAAGCTTTACTCCTAGAGCCCAGACCGATTGCATGGTTCTTTCTGTTTTCTTTACATACATTTCTTCTGGGGCAGTTATGTCATTCCTTCAACATTCTAAGTACTGGAAATACAGCTGTGAACAATTTATGCAAAGTCCTAGGACCCCTAACTTACATTCAGTAGAAGTAATTTGAGCCAATAAGCAGCACTATACAATGCTCTCGCATACTGAGAGAACTAGAGAGGTAGCTTACCGGTGGGCTCCCAACCCGCAAAATATGGAAGAGCCTTCCAACCCAAGATGACTGTTTCAGTCCTGGGAGGGTAAGGGAATAAATCATTCAAATTTTGCCTCAGAAAATGCAGTGGGAATCAGTTAAAATTAGCACCGAGTGCAGCCTTGAAGGACACAGGGTAAACATGCAGAACTGCAGTTTTAGAGGGAAAGTGTGGAAACAGAAGTTGCAACACAGTGGCCTTACTAGGGGAGAGGAGTGAGATTTTAAGGCTGTGAGTCTCAGATCATTTGGTACCAGCTCACTCATCCCTGAGCTCCCCGGCCCGTCTTGTGTAACTGTAGTCAGGGAAAGGAACTGGATACAGGTGATTTCTTCTCCCTTTTCGAAGTTAGATGGGTTATTCCAATAGCAGGTTTCCCAGCTGAAGCCTCTTAGAGAAGAAGCATGACCTCCCTGAAAGAATTTCAGAGCAATGCATTCCATTTTCTATCCAAAATTTTTAGGAAAAAATGAATCATAATAGCTAACCTTCCTTGAGTTGTTACTACTGGCCAAACACACTATATTCTTTACATATACGATCTCATTTAATGCAAAAACCTTAGGCAGCAAACACTACTAATGGCACTGCTCCCCTCTCTCCACCAGGGATTGCAAATCATAGCAATCTTTAAGCTTCTAGGGATCATCCTGAGCTCTAATTCATTGCTTTAAACCTGAAGAATTTACCCAAACAAACCCTTATCTGCCAAAGTCCTTCCATTCCAACAGTCATTACTCTACTCTCATCTGGACAATCGCTAATAGCTTCCCAACTGCTCTGCTTTCTTTCAGGGTCACTCTGCACAAATCCCAATCCTTTCTACACAACACAGACAGATTACCTCCCCTAAAGAATAGTTCAGATCATCACTTTATATCTTCATCATCATTGCTAACCCTACTATGTGGCAGGAACTATGCTGTGCCCTTGACATACATAATTTCATTAATTCTCACACACAAACATCAGCTTTATTCCCATTTTACAGATGATGAAACTGAGACTCAAATAGTCAAAAGTCACACAACTTATTCAAAGACAAAAATCAGCATTTGAATCCTGGTCTCCAGTGCCCATCTTAGCCACTTTTCTATTCTGCCACCCATTTCTCTGGCAATAGGGAAGCACTAAATGTGTTTGAAAACACCACTTTTTTACATGAAAAGGTTTCCTCCTAGACATCGCTACCTATCTAAATCCTCCCTCAATTTCATCTCTTCCATGAAGAAAAGCACACAGGAGAGTATATCTTTCTAATAACGTCTTATTTAGAAACAATCTTAAACTTACAGAAAACTTGGAAGTGATTGGATTATGTTGTCATCTCTCTTTAGTTTCCCTCAGTCTGAAACAAGTCTTTCCTTAACTTTCATGACCTTGATACTTTTGAAGATTTCAGGCCAGTTATTTTGTATAAAGTTTCTCGGTTTGGTTTTGTCTGATGTTTCCTCGTGACTAGAATCTAGTTATGCTTCTTTGGCAGAAACACCAGAGAACGCCACTGTGTTCTCACTGAATCCTATCTATGGGTACAAGTTTCAGTGTGTCCCATGGCTGATGGTGTTCACAGCAATTACTTGATTGAGAAGGGGTCTGCCAGGCTTCTCCACTGTTTTTTCTTTTAAGTGCTTTGTAGAGAGGTATTTTGAAACTATATAATGTCCCATTTCTCTTGAAACTTTTATCCATGTATATAGTTATTTATATTAATATGGACTCATGTTTTCCTATTTTATTCAAGAGATTTAATCTATTATTATCATGCTCTATATCGATGCTAAATTTGTCCTGTATTAGACCAGTGGGAACCCTTTTAAGTTGGCTTCTCTGTATCTTTTTCCCATCATTCCCATCATCTTTGACTACTTTCTTTCTGGCACAAGTAGGAGTTCCCAATTCATGTTGTACTTTCCTTGCCCCAGCCTTGGAATTCGCCATTTCTCCAAAGAGTCTTGGTTCCTTTTAGTGGAAAATGGCATTTTAGAAGCCAAGGTGTGGACACCAGGTATGCTCACTGATGCTGGGTAGACAGAGCTAGGGAACATACGCGCATATATGCACATATGTAAATATATGTGTGTGTATACACACACGCACATACATATACAAACGTTCCAACATTTACGTGATTATTTTTGTATCTGCTTTTGTATTGAAAACCATGGGTTTACATTAATGCCTATTTTAACTTTTATTTTATTTTATTTTTACTCTGTGCTTGTCCCTGTTTGTAATTCCCTTCTTTGGCACTGAGAAACCAGCCTCCCATTATTCACAATGCATTTACTTATTTGACCAATCCCCCTGTATGTAACCCATTCCCACCATTCCCTCACCTTTACACACACACACACACACACACACACACACACAAACACACCCCAAAATATCCTCACCCTATGTGGACTCTAAAAACCTGTGCCAGACCACCACTTCCCCATGTGGAAAACCTTCTTAATCTACGCAAGCTCTGATGCTCAGACTGAGCGCCTGTGCTCCAACACCCGTCACCCGGCCAAGCCCTCCATGGGGACACCCTGACGACTCTGCCCGGGCTCGGACGCCACACGTCCCCCCTCCAGTGAGACCCTCCTTCCTACAGAGACCTCCTGCCCAGGTTCTGGGTTTCCACCCCCCGTCCCCAGGCAGGGCTGCTCTGCCCCATCTCGGGGCTTTAGGACTGAACTGTTCAGGAAGAGAAGGGAAGAGGAGGAGAAAGAGGAAAAGGAAGCAAGCATATACTTCAAAGTAAAATAAATTTGTCTTTCAGTCCTTATTGCCGCTTAAGAGCTTGATGAACTCTGGCAAAGCTGCTGACCTTCTCTGAGCTTTTTCCCTAAGAAGGCACATGGCGTAGTATAAGGAAGAAAGACTTTGGAGTCAGAGACCTGGTTTGAAACCTGGTTCTGCCACTGTCTTATTAGTCTGTTCAGGCTTCTATAGCAAAGTACCACAGACTGCATGACAAGTAAACAACAGAAATGTATTTCTCACAGTTCTAGAGGCTGGAAGTCCAAGATCAGGGTGCCAGCATGGTCGGATTCTGGTGAATCCCTCTTTCAGGTTGCAGACTTCTGTCTCCTCACATGGTGGAAAGGGACTTGGGAGCTTTCTCGGGCTTCTTTCTAAAGTCACTAATCCCATTCAGAAGACCCTGCCTTCATGACTTAATTGTCTCCCAAAGTCCCCATCTGCAAATACCATCACACTGGGCATTAAGATTCCAACATGTGTGTATGGGAGGGGGACACACACACTCAGACCATAGCAGCTGCTGACTAGTTCTGTGACCTCAGGCAAATCACCCACACTCAGTTATAAAATAAGAGTTGTTGTGAGGATTAAGTGTGATCGTGTATACAGAGCACCTGGCACTAGCAGGAATTGGGCAATTGCTGTTGCTACTGTTGTCTGTAAATGGAGATATCACCATCCAGGTTCTAGGGTTGTTGTGAGGATTCGTGATAAGAGATGTGAACGACCTGGGACACAATAAATGCTTAGTGTATAATTGCTGCTATTGTTTATGCCTCCTTTGTGGCATATATACTCTGTCTTGTAGTTATTTTTGTACATATATTCTCTCAATTAGGTTATAAATTCATTGAAAGCAGGAATCTTATGCTCATTTTGTATCCTCAGCAATGGCTAGTGGAGTTCTTGGCATGTATTTTTCACTAAATTAATGGAGACTTAACTTACCAAGATTAAAATTTGGAAGTTTTGCTCTATAGGCAATTTGTAGTAATTGTAAATTTGAGGGTATGGTAGAGACATTGGAAGTGTTGTTAAAGAGTGATTAATTCGCTAGTTCTGTATAAGATGAATTAGAATAGGAATTGAATGTGGAGATTTAGAAATTATCTATTTATTTGGTGTACTATATGGAATCTTCCACATTTGCATGTTTATAATGTGGTTTCAAATAATCAGGGTTTGGTGAACCAAGCTACATTTACTCTCTAAACAATAATTATTTGTTTTCAACATGGGTAGGGAAATGTTTTTGTTTGCAGTGTCTGGGTGAATGAGGAATAAGGAATGGGGCTGAGCCGCCTAAGGGCACTGACTCACAAAGCTGGTGGGAAAGGGGCTATAGAAGGAAAATGGGAGGTGAGGTGACCTAAGCAGTCCATTTCCATTTGGCCTGAGGCCCTGGTGTCAGCCGGTCACTTAGGGTGTCAATACCCAAGTTAAAAAGTCAGGAATACTTGAAAAGTTGGCAAACCTCAGCTTCCTTCAAGTCAACACTTTTCCCCCCATGTGAGTCTCTTCTGATAGAAGAGAGAAAGAGAGAGAATGAACGAATGAGCAGTGATTCTAGGGCCCCTCACCCTTGAGCCTCTTCCCCCCATCTCTTAACAACATAGTTTACCACTCTGTACAAAGGCTTTTCCTATCCACAGGGGCCATGACTCTGTAAACTCATGGAAGATCAAAGGCCTTGCAGGACTCTGTTAACTGTCTTCTGCTTTTGAAAGCTTTGTCTTTCTTCCTAGTGCATACCTGTATTAAAGGATAGGAAGTCTGGGAAATCCAAGTTTGAGGAAGTTAACATTGTCCTGCTGAGGGAGACTATAAATCCGATTAATGTTACCAGCATCCTAAATGATGGCGTCTAGCAAGCACTTTTAGAGAAACATCGTTGCTTTTAGAGTGACAGTGTTCTCTCCATTTCACTGTGCAGTGGTTTAGAACCAGAGCCCTGCCAAAAATCCATCTGGGAAACAGGATTTTTTGGTCCAAATCATCAGCAGTAGAAAGCCCTAGTGTCGAATCCTCTGTTTATGAGGCTACAGACAAGTTTCCTATTTTGCTGCCTTCTCTGAATGACTCAGAGCGTGACATCTATGGTTGTGAGCTGCAATTTAGAAGAGGTTTATACTAAGGTTTGTCAAGGCCTTAAAAAGATAAACAGAGTAGAATAAGGAAGAAAGCTTGCCTGTATCTCCACACTTGTAAAATGTGAGGAGACTGGGGATATTGGCAGTGGAGAAAGTCAGTTCTACTGTTCCTGTAAAGTCATAATGACCGAACATGAGCAGAAATCTGAAGACTGTGTCCTTACACATCTAAATCTTCCACCTCAAAAGGGAGTGATTGTAGGATCTCATGGCTGTGGAGCAGTGCGGAAGTTGTGGGCAAGATAGGATCATTGTCCTGAGTCTGAATTCACAGATGAGATTGGTCTTGTGGACTCCGTCCACCCAGTTTCCTTATGTGTGTTTGCAGGAAGCGGTAATAAATACTTTCAGTGGGAGAAGTATAAAACTTGAATAATCTAGACAAAATTTCGTATTGATCTTATTAGGTTGCACGTGTATAAATGTTGTATCACGGATAGTATAGTTATGGTACTACAAGTGTGTGCCAAGATACGGGGGCAAAGACAGATTTATTAATGTAGTTCTCCAAAAGCGTGATGTATTACGTCAGACCCCAAATTTTGGTGCCACGACACTGTCATCATCAACCATCTGATTCAAGTGGGCCTGAGATGCACTTGGAAACGAAAGGTGAGTCAACTTTAGACAGGCTGGTAAACTCCTTGGGCCAGTATAACTTGACAGGGCTTTGTGAAAGAAAATGTCATCAATTTCATTGTTTCTTTTACTTTGCCTTAAATAATTGCTTATGTGACAAGATTATACCTTTTTCCTTTTGAGCCAGTGTTCAGGGCATGTTTACAGACACCTTCAGGCTCATGATGAAGTGTGACCAGATGTGATGAACAGCCATAAGCCTGCAAGATTTGTGATGTGCATTTGCTGGGAGCAAGCACATTGGTGACTGGTTTGCAACTGCTCTTCTTCAATCTGACAGCATTTTGCATCAACAGGGTCTTGCGTCCAAACTATACTTAACCCCTTTCCTGCTAATTTTTTTTCCAGGATGACTTAATGTAGCACATGAATGGTTCAACCTATGAAAACAGTTGTCCACTTTTCTGAGTAGACTTAGAAGAATAAAAACTTTATATTTAGGTACTTTGAGTTTCGGGTTCCTTTGAAGGATAAAGCTCATCAATTTGCATATTTTAGACAGTGCCAAAGGCTAAATTTATTTTTTATCCAATAGCTTTTTTTTTTTTTAATTTTTATTTATTTATTTAATTTTGGCTGCGTTGGGTCTTAGTTGCAGCACGTGGGATCTTTCGTTGTGGCATGTGGGCTTCTTGCTAATTGTGGTAGGTTTTCTTTCTCTAGTTGTGGCGCACAGGCTCCAGGGTGCCTGGGCCCTGTAGTTGTGGCGTGCAGGTTCCAGAGCACGTGGGCTCTGTAGTTTGCATCACGCAGGCTCTCTAGTTGAGGCGCGTAAGCTTAGTAGTTGTGGCACGCAGGCTTAGTTGCCCCACGGCATGTGGGATCTTAGTTCCCTGATCAGGGATCAAACCCGCGACCCCTGCATTGTAAGGCGGATTCTTTACCACTGGACCACCAGGGAAGTCCCTCCAATAGCTATTTAAAGAGGTAGGGTAATCAACAAGGTAGACAAAATAGATGCCCTTATAAGCTTATATTCTAGTCTTGGAGAGGAAAATAGGCAAATGAAGATGTAAACAAGGAAGTTAAGGATTATGGTAAATGCTATGAAAGAAATAAACAGGATTATGTTGAGAGAATGGAATTCTTTGAAAGCTCAGAAAAGGCCTCTTTTAAAAGGGCCTTTTAAAGGCTAATAAGACTATAATAAGATAATAAGATAATAATAAGACTATAACCTGTCATGCAAAGGTCTCAAAAGAAAACATTCCAGGCAAAGACCATTGTAAGCACAAAGGCAGATTTGCTTAGCTGAGCTTAGTTGTTTGATGGAAAAATAAAATAAAATTAGTGTGGCTGGATTGCAGTGAACAGAAGGGAGAGCGGTAAGATGTGAGGTCTGAGACACGGCCCAGGGCAAGGTCATATAAGGCCTTGGAGGAGATGATATAAATTAGTGGTTTGTTCTGAGGACAGTGGAAAACTGATTTTTTAAGCAGAGGTATGATGTGATCTAAAGAAAAAGACTCTTTCTTCCAGGAATGGACAGTCTTAGCCATAATACAAAACCAGTGTTGTAAATGGTCTACCCCATGGCTCAACCACTGTGATTAGAAGTCTACTTTCTCTCGAAAATTAAGTCTGTTCTGAGCACTCTAACTTCTGGTGGACCACTTGTCCGTCTCCAAAAGCAAAGAATCCTGTTATGGATCAAAGGATACAATGTAGTTCTCAAACTTACATGGGGCAAGTAGAGAACAATAAATGAGATTTTGCGGTAAAAATTCCTTTTAGTTATCCTTGCTCTCTCCCCACCCTTGCAAGGTCTGGCAGGACCAGGGTAAGGAGACATGGAGAGCAGAAGCTTAGTAAATCTCCTCTTCAGGCCTTGGCAGGAAAAGTCTTCATTCTTCTTCCACGGTCCAAGTGCTAATCTCAAGGGCCAAGATCAGATATGTTTCGATGACAGAGAGCCTAAGCCACAGGCCATTGGCCTCGCTGTTGTCTAGGTTTTAGGCTAAAGGAAGCAAAGGAGCTTGACGTTCACAAATCGTCCCCCTCAGCTCACCGAAGTCTTAGTGCAGATAGGGATTTGGGAAGAGGACTCTGGCTTGTAGTACAGCATGCATTTTTCCTGGAGTATTTTATAGCAGTGATGCTTGTGTGGGTGTCAATTTAGCGAAGCTGGGACTGTGTTTCCCAGAACTCTCATCCAGTTCTGAGTTAGGACTGGCGACGGGAGAAACTGCAGGAGATGAGCAAAGCAGAGGGACAGCAGAAGCCAGCCTGCTCTGAGGTCCAAGTCGGGGTCCAGTCCCGGCAGCGCATCCACGTGTCCATTGACCTCCCAGCTCACTCTCGCCATGCCTGTGAGAAGCAGTCCAACCGCAGCTTCTCAGGTCCCACTGACTTTCCTCCTTTACCGTCTTCAAGTTCTGTGCAGGTGCACATGCAGAATCCACTTTGTCCTCCCCTCCCCCAGCCCTGCTGCCCTGCGGTGGCTCCAGGTGCACCAGGAGACCAGAGGCAACACCCTCTGATGGATGGACTCGTTCCCCACTTCCCACAACTGCATAAAGTCTAGCTCGCATAATGAATCCCTTATTCCGTATCACTTGAACCTTAACAATAAGCTAGGTTATGCTGTAGAGACAAGTTATGCCTAAACCCTAACCACAAGTTTTATTTCTTATTCGTGGTCCATCCCCAGCTCTGTTGTACATCATCTTCACTCTGAGACCCGGGCTGAAGGAGGAGCCTCTGTTTAGGACACTGCTGGTCGTCATGACAGATGAGGAAAGACAGGGAAACCCACGCTGCTCTCCAGGCTCTGCCTGGCGGAGACTCACACCACTTCCCCTCACTTCCTTGGCCAAAGCAACTTTAACAGAAATGCCTGAATTCAACAGGAGCATGGGTGAACATAATACAATGTGTGTGTGGTTTTACCTGACACCAAATACCTGTCATTTTTCCACACCAGTTCTGCAGTTCCCCACCATCACCTGGTGTCCAACAATCCAATTCAGTTCTGACATGAACTCTCAGAGCTAGCACAGACCCCACAGGGTAAGGGCTCAGTGCTGCAAGACTGCCCCGACTTCAGACATCAGCTGCAAATGGGGTGCCCCCCAGCTGCCCATGCTTCTGCCCAGCCAATTACAAGTCCAGGGGTTCCCACGATCCCCTCCTCAGGTTTGACAATTTGCTAGAATGACTCGCAGAACTCAGGAAAGTACTTTACTTACGATTACCAGTTCATTATAAAGGATGCAACTCAGGAGCAGCCAAATGTATAGGACAAGGTACAGGGGCCGCTGCTGGGACAGCGCCCTCCCAGCACTTCAGTGTGGTCACCAACTTGGAAGCTCCCAAGCCCCATCATGTAGGGGTTTTGATGGAGGTTTCTTTACATAAGTGTAATTGATTAAGTCATTGGCCTCTGGTGATTGACCTCAATCTCCATCTCTTCTCCACTCCCCAGAGATCAGGGGGCGGGGCTGTAAGTTCTAACCTCTAATCATGTGGTTGGTCTTTCTGGTTTCTAGCCCCCATCGTGAATCTATTTACCACCAACACTGCCGCCCCCATGGGTCATCGCATCACATCAGCATACAAAAGACAGGATAGTTCAAAAGTTTAGGAGTTCTACGACAGGAGCACGGGCAAAGACTACATATTTTTTTTTATCATACCACAATATGTCACAATAATAGATAGGTACACACCACACACATATCCTTCATGAGTCTAGCACAGTTTGCAGAAAGTCAAGGATTCAGATTTGAAGGTTGCCTTTGTCTATCTCTTTCCATCACAAATGACAATATTGTTTACTCAGCAATACTTTAGGAACCTGAATTGGACACAAGCACTATTTGGGATTAAGACCAAGTTATTATTTTGTTTTTTATTTTTAGTAGTTAACATTTGAGACTAAAATGCTACATTTTACTTCAGTTGTAAGATGATAAAATATTTATTGGAAGAATGAATGAGTTGAGGGGCTTCCGTGGTGGCGCAGTGGTTAAAAATCTGCCTGCCAATGCAAGGGACACGGGTTCGAGCCCTGGTCCGGAAAGATCCCACATGCCATGGAGCAACTAAGCCCGTGCACCGCAAATACTGAGCCTGCGCTCTACAGCCCGTGAGCCACAACTACTGAAGCCCATATGCCTAGAGCCAGTGCTCCACAACAAGAGGCCACCACAATGAGAAGCCTGCGCACTGTAATGAAGAGTAGCCCCCACTCGCCACAACTAGAGAAAGCCCGCGTGCAGCAACGAAGACCCAACACAGCCAAAAATAAAAATAAATAAATAAATGTATAAAAAAAAAAAGAATGAATGAGTTGAATATTGGATCACTTCTGAATCTTGAGACCCAAGAGGAAAATGATTGTTTTTTTCCATGCTAATGTTTCAAAAACAGACAAACTTTAAAGTAGCTGTGAGGGATTGATATTGCAAATACCTGAGAAACAAATTAAAGGATTGTTACAGGTTACTTCCTGTATGCTCATAAAACTACTTGTAGTTTTTATTTATGTTATAATCAATATCCCTTATATAATGATGTTACCAGAAGGTTTCTCCTTGTGTTTCAAACCAACAGAAAATTAGCTTAAGAACTTGTAAGATCATTAACTCTTTACCTGTGAAATTGTTTATCTACTTTTCTCCTACTAGGCTATAAACTTATTGAGTGCTGTGGACTGTATCTTGTTCATTTCTGTATGCTCAGCAATTATAGCCCCTGGCAAATAGTAAATACTCAACAAATACTTATTATATTACCATATCTTACCTATTTAAAATATTTTTCACATTTTAATATCTCTACAGTTGGGATGCATCTTACAATTGATAATGGCTTAAGTCACTGTCAGCCAGGTTTGAAAATCTTCAACTGATACCTCTTGGTAAAATTAAGGGAGCGTTAAATTTACAGCATGTTAGATTTGATGAAGAATTATTAAAATGTTATCTTCCTAGAGTTGTTTATTATGATACTGATTCAGACATATTTTATAAAGGGATGTCATATGACATTAAATATCCTTTTACAATTTTACATCCTCATAAATTATATAGTTTAACTCAAAATCTATATCATCATTTTCTTTTTTTGCTGCTTATTCGTTCAAATGAAAATATATAACTCGGGACTTCCCTGGCGGTCCAGTGGTTAAGACCCCACGTTTCCAACGCAGGGGCTGTGGGTTCGCTCCCTGGTTGGGGAACTAAGATCCCACATGCCACACAGCATGGCCAAAAAATGTACATATACACACACACGTATTTATATATACCAAATATATATAAAGCAATATATATGATATATATATATCTACAAATGGAGTACATCATTTTAACCATGTTGATTACCTTTATCCTACCACGTAATTAAGTGAGAAATGGGCCCTTCAGAGATTTTGTTGTCCTTTTATTCATTCTTTTATAATTTACTCATAAGTATTAATACATTTCACATTAATTTGTGTTTTCTATTAACCCAGTTATTATATGTTGAGTATACATAGCGAGTAACACATTCTTCTAAAAGCCATGGTCATGAGGGCAGGGAGAAGGGGCAATTATATTTCTATCCCCGTGCCACCTGAGGCCCTTAAGCTACAGGCAAAGCCTCCATAAGCAATTCACACTTGTCTAAGTGAAGCAACGGTCACAACATTGTGACAAATCCACAAATCCCTTCTATTCTCTTTGTGAATTTCAATGTACTTATATGCATGTGCTGCCTTGTTTCTCTAATTCTCCACTTGTAAGCTTGGCTGTTTTAATAGCTAGGGGGAAATGATTTCATTATAAACTGCATAACCACATTTGTTTAATTTGAAAGGATTTGGAAGAAAGGAAACTAAGAGGCATTTTTTTAAACAGTGTGTTTTTATGGCGTGAATGAAGTATACAGATGAATGAAAGAAAAAAAAGTCTGATTTTAAAGCAACAATCTGCTTATTATAGCAGATGATGAGAAATGCCAACTGAAATTCTTCACTGGACCATTTCATCAGCTCCAGTCATGACAGGCGTTCACATAATCCCAGTGCCCTATAGAGGTACATCAAGGCAACTCCTTATATTATGCGTAAAAAAGAATATTAAATGTACCCACTCTTCTCCAATTTTTTAAATAAAAGATAAGTTTGTTTCATGTTAAGTTGCATGCCAAATATGGGGATATAGGTTATTTTCAGGTAAGGGCCAAGTGGTCTTTGCAAGTAGTTGATGCAATCTGAGGCATTTATCCCAGAGAAATGAAAACATATCTTTACACAAAAGCCTGTACACCAATGTTCACAGCAGCTGTATTCATAATAGCCTGAGACTGTTGGGGAAAAAAAAAAACCAAGGTTCTTCAACAGTTGAATGGAATGCTACACAGCAATAGAAAGGAACTAACTATTGACACATGTAACTATCTGGATGTATTTTAAGGGAATTACGCTGAGTGAAAATTAAAAATCTCATAAGGTTATATACTGTATTGTTCCATTTACATAACATTCTTGAAATAACAGAATTATAGAAGTGGAGAACATATTAGTGGTTTCCAAGGGTTAGGGATGGGGGTGTGGGGTGTGGCTATAAAGGAACAGCATGACAGAGCTCTGTGGTGATGGAACAGTTCTGCATCCTAATTGTGGACGTGTTTACACAGATCTACACACATGATAAAGTTGCATAGAACTACATACACAGACACACACACACACAGATACACACTGATCCTCTGAAAAATTGATGAAATATGAATTATCCTGGTTGTGATACTGTACTATAGTAATCCAAGATGCTGCCATTGCGGGAAACTAGGTGAAGGGTACATATGACCTCCCTGTTCATTTATTTGCTACTTCTTGTGAATCTATAATTATTTCAAAACTAAAAGTTTTTAAAAATTATCCTACATAGACACGTGGGACTATATCAAACCAAAAAGCTTCTGCACAGCAAAAGAAACAAGAGTGAAAGGCAATCTACAGAATGGGAGAAAATATCTGCAAAATATCAGATATATCCGATACAGGCTTAATATTCAAAATATGTAAGGAACTCCTACAACTCAATAGCAAAAAAAAAAAAAAAAAAAAATTAAAAACTGAAATAAAGGTAACTCAATTGAAAAATGAATAAGGAACCGAAGAGGCATTTCTGCAAAGGAGATACACAAATGACCAGCAGGAGTATGAAAAGGTACTCAACGCCACTAATCATCAGGCAAATGCAATCAAAACCACAATGTGATGCCACCTCACACCTGTCAGAATGGCTATTACCAAAAAGACAAGAAAGAACAAGTGTTGGTGAGGATGTAGAGAAAAGAGAACCCTTGTGCACTGTTGGTGGGAATATAAGTTGATGTAGCCACTATGGAGAACAGTATGGAGGTTTCTCCAAAAACTAAAAATAGACCTACCATGTGATCCAGCAATCCCACTTCTGGGTATTTATCTGAAAGAATTGAAATCAGGATATGAAAGAGATATTTGCACTTCCATATTCATTGCAGCACTATTCACAATAGTCAAGAGGTGGAAACAACCTAAATGGTCACTGATGGAGAAATGGATAAAGAAAATGTGATATATATGTAGAATGGAATATTATTCAGCCATAAAAAAGAAGGAAATCCTGCCATTTGGAACAACATGGATGTACCTGGAGAAGATTATGCTAAGTGAAATAAGCCACTCACAGAAGCATAAATACTGCATGATTCCACTTATGTATGAGGTATTTAAAATAGTCAAATTCGTAGGAACAAAGTTGCATGGTGGTTGCCGGAGGCTAGTCAGAGGGAAGGGGAAATGGGAGCGGTCGCTTGCTGTTCAATGGCTCCAGAGCTTCAGTCATGCCAGGTAGAAAAGTTGTAGAGATCTACTGTATAATATTATGCTTACAGTTAACAGTAAGTTTCTTAAGAGGGTAGATACTTTGTTATGTTTTTTTACCAGAGTAAGAAAACATTATTCTACAGTTACCCTGTGATGAAGGTTTATTGTCTCTCTGAGAACCTCTGAAGTGCATTTTTGGTTTCTTGTCCTACCACCTGTGAAACACTTCTCTTGATCTGACCTGCCTGTCCGCAACCAATAACTGTGCACGAATTGTGGCAGATAAAACATGTTATGGCCTTGTGTCATCAAGTAACCCAAAGACTGAAGTAAAACAGCATTAACAGAATGCAAGAGCTTCTGTGGGAGGACAGGGCGAGGCCAGAATAATAGAGGGAGAAGGAAATTTGTGAAGGTGACAGATGAAAAAGAGGAGAGAAACCGTTTCAAGTTGTACATTCCTGATTCTCCCTGAAATTTCCGTTCTTCTGGGGTTCCCTTTCCTTTGATATCCAAATACAATGACTCAGGCCCAGGTATAATTCCCTGCAGAGTGTTTCTGAGAGTTCCCAGGGAGGTATGTCTACCTCATGCCCCCCTCCATCTAAACTGACTTACTCCTAATTATTTTTGGCCATTGTCACCACCTTTCCATGATGCAAAATTGTATAAGCCAGTTCTCTGGTTCTATTTTAAGACTGTCATAAAGGAATTATGGTTCAGAAAAGGACATTTTAATTTGATCAAATCTGTGGAGTTTATCGTGAATGCATTGGATTCACCATGTCACAGGAATTCTTTACCATTTACTACCATCAATCTCTCCTCAGCAAAAATATGTCATTGGACCCCAGTCTACATCTGGTCTGTGTGCAGAGTCTGTTCCAGAACAGAGAAAGGAAGGGAGGCTTTGATTTTTTTTTTTTTCATGGATTTCTGTGCTCCCATAAGGTGTTGTTTGCCCAAACCAACATAAATTCTAAATAATCTTCCATGGGTTATTCTGTTTTACAGAGAAGTGACCAACCTCTCTGTTGCATGCTAACACCATTAAAATTGAAATTAAAATTTTAAAATATTTTCTTAAAACTTTTGTTCTAGATTATGGTTTCCAACAGTAAATTAGGGTCTACGGTCTTTCAAAACCTTACCTATAAATTTTCAATTCTGATGCCAATGCTAAGTCCCCTCTAAAAGGGAGAGCCAGCAAACTGGGCCATAGTGCCCACTCCCCGTCCTCCAGGCAGCTCCATACACGGACACACACCCCATCGGGAATGTTGGGCAGCCCCTGTCCTTAATCTCTAATAACCTCAAAACTTCAGACAAATGAAGAGCATTTACTCTGGTAGAAAGTTTGGTAATTCCTTTCTGAAGTGATTCTATGAGTAAGATTGCCTGGGCTTCATAATCTCTTTTCACTTCTTTCTCTCCTTCTCTTCCTTCCTCTTGCTTCTTTCCTCTTTTCTTCCTTTTGCTCCTCAGAAAACCATCTGCATTTTTAGATAAATAAAGCAATCTGTTTCTGATTATTATCTGTAGGCACAAGTATTACTGCTCTAAAATTTTTAAAGCCTGGTTGAATAAATTTTTTGTTTTTCACAAAATTTTCTTAACATTATGTTCCACGTTGCCTCCACTCTGTCATTTTCCTTTGCCTTTTCAAAATTATATTAGTCTCAGTATTACTGGCTACATTTTAAATACTGTGGAATTAAATATTTTTATTTGTCATATAGAACATTTTTAATATTAAAAACTCATTATGGGTATGATTTTAATCAAGTACCATCTCACAGATATTCTCCCTTTCTTTATTCTTTGGTTGTTATCTTTGTAATAAGAAAAATAATATGCCCTAATCTAGAATAAAGATCTGGTAACTTTGTTGTTAAACATTTCCCCGAGTACTGTAGAGAATATATAATAAGGAACAGTCTGAACCTTTAAAATTCTGTTTATTTTCCTTCCTTTTAAAACATAACCTAAGAGTGGAACAACCATGTATTATTAATTTGCAAAGTAATATATGGTCACTCAATAAATATTGTTAATTACATTAATTACTAATGGAGAACTCAATTTTTAAAGACTATGTAAGACTCCATAATTTTTTACTTGTTAAAAGTATAGAAAGGTAAAATTTTATAATATCTTTTTCAGTTTAATATATATTTAAGCACCTAGCGTGAGCCAGGAATGTGCTTAGAATGAATGGGGTGTAGTTCCTGTAGAACTTGGCCACCAGCATCACCCAGGAACTTGTTAAAAATGTAAATCCTCCAACCCCTCCCCAGATCTACTGAATCAGGAACTCTGGGAGTGAGATTCACAAGTTCTTCAAGGTGATTCTGATTAACAACAAAGTTTGAGAACCCCTGGTCCACAAGAAACAAAAACAGTTTCTACGTAGTGTTGAAAGTGCCATATTAAATGTGTCTACAAAGCACTCTGGAAAAAGGAAGAAACAGCATTTAACTGCCTGGGAAAATTCAGGAAGAGAGACCCAACCTTGGGGGTGAGTAGGATTTTATTGTTTAATTCAATAAATCTTTATTGAACACATACTATCCTTGTCACTCTGCCAGACTGAGAAAGTTTAACAAACAGTAGTTCAATAAGAGTCATTGAGCAAGAGCTCAGAGGCAGATTTACCGGAAGCTAACCAAGCTGAAGCTTCAGGCTTCCTCAGTTGTCTGGGACCCTTCCAATGCCCTGTCTCTCTTTTCTTAATTATACAAAATTATGAGAATGCATAATTGTATACTCTTTTTCTTACATCGGACCCCCAAATTGTATAAGCCCTCAGGTCCCCCACAAAATCTGGATCTATCTCACACTTGCTACATTTGGGGGTAGAAGAGAAATAGTGAGGAAGCAAGTAGGACATTCCAGCAAAGGAAACATTAAATGCCAGGGGATGGAGGCAAAGAGTGACAAGTCTGTCAGCGACTGGGGGAAGGTGACGCTGAACAGGTGCATTACCAGGGGCCTGGGATGCACTGCCAAGGGATTTGGACTTGATTTTCTGTGCCATAGATAACATTAGAGATCTTTCAGGTGTCTGCATTTAACAAAGGTAACTGTAGCAACTGTAGAAGGAAACAGGTTGATGAAGGGAGAGACTAGACCATGGACACCAGTCAGCAGCATAATGAAATCAACCAGGAGGGAAATGTTGACGGTACAGGTTCAGGCAATGGAAGTGAATTTGAGGGCCATTTCAAAAAGACAATCCAGCGGGGGACTGATTGGAAGGTAGACCAGGAAGAGGCATTAAAGGTGACTTTTAGATTTATAGTTTGAGTGGTTTGGGTGCCTTATAATGTGGACAATAAACCTCTCAACTCAAAGAAAAGGATGAGAGGAGTAGTGGGTTTCACGGAGAAAAGAATGCGTTCCGTTTTCAATAAGCAGAGCTTTTCTACATTATGCTTCTATCATTATGAAATACATATATATAATTCTAATCAACTGCTTTCTGAAAAGAAAGAAAAATCATTTAGACATGGCCCAGTGTTTTATAGTTTTACAATATCACTATTCTAAAAGTTATATTCTATGGTCATTAGATAACTAGTTCTTTCCAAAAAACATGGGATTTAAGTACATAAGCAAAAAGTCTATCTTGCTGATAAAATATGAATCAAGCAGCCTTTAAAATAATTTAGCACCACCTTTGATGACTAGAAAAAATGGTTCTAAAATATCTGCAAATAGGATGAAAAGGTCCATTTATGTTATTAAGTGGAAGATAGCAGAATAGGTAAAGGGGAGAAGTAGCAATAAGCTCTGCTTGGAGCCGGGGGAGGTTGGGGGTTAATGGAAGACAGTTTAAAGTTCCATTTCAGAGATATACATGACAGAGCAGTGAATTACATTTGCAATCCACATCAAAAGACACTAAACAGATTTGGTGCCTTGATAAAATCATACGGATTAGACATTTAGCAAAGCATAAAGCAGCATGATGTCTCAAGAAAAAGGTAATCTAAGTACCCCTAAAGGAATGTTCACTGAGATTATTCAGAAAGAGTAAACTCCTCGAGGATGAGGGACATGTGTTTTTGGTGCATGAGCTTTGCAGTGCCTGTTAGACTTCATGACTTATTCATGGCCATTTAGCGGGAAAGCCACTGCCAGGGCACCCCACTCCTAATTTATACTCTGTTTTCTGGGCTGTGGCACTGCTAAACACAACAGAAAGAAGCAGTGGATGCTCCTGAGTTGCCATGAAAGTCCTCAGGCCAGCTTAATATTGATCAAAGAGTTCCTTGCTGTGAATTAAGAATTAATACATCCTGACCACATTTCTACTCTTAGGATTAGAAGTATTTCTCTCTCTTCCTGGATTTATCTTAAACCTGGTTAAAGTTAATTCCCTTGGTTCTCTGAATTTTTTTTATGACTCTGCAGGCTAAAGGCAATTTTAGATATTCCTACAGTAACCACCTGCTCAGTTGGCAAATGGTCAGGAATTTTAAAAATTAATAGTGGAGAGAGGGGGAAAGGAAGTTGTTGTTTAATGGGTAGAGATGTTCTGCAGACCTGTTTCCCAGTGTGATTGTACTTAACCCTACAGAACTGTGTGCACTTAAAAATGGTGAAGATAGTTTAAAAAAATAATAGCAGAGTAAAAATTGTCATTCTTATCATACATTATGCCACAAGAAGCCCCAGGCCCTTATTGGGTACCTCAGAGCTTCAAGATCCTCCAGAGAAATCCACCTCTTTCTTTCCATACTTGTTTTTGTATAGAGTTCCAGGTTTGATTCTTGGATCTTTAACTATTTGTCAAACAAAAATTAGGCAGCATATTTCAACTGACAGGCGTAGGCTCTGAAGCTGGGTTAAAAGAAGAATTGTGTATCTGCCACTTGTAACAAGTTGCAATTTGTAAACCAAACCCCTTGATGTGGTGCAACAAAGCAACGCTTAATGATTCCAAACTCAGAGCCAAAACCTGCCCATTCTCCAGTAGTCCTCTTCATGGAGACCAAGACATAAATGATTTCAAACAGCACATAGATGATCGTTTCTATTTTGTTTAAGAATACAGGTGTTTTTTTGCTATAGTGCAATATATGCATTCCATAAAACCTTGCATTCTACAAAATTATATACTAAAAATAACAGGGCTTTTGAGAAAATTAGATTAGTGACAGACCATTCAAACCTATGCAACTTTGTATACAGAATACTAACAAAAACAACAACAAAATAAAATACTAGCATGATTTAAAAGGTATGTTAAATTCCTAATGAACAAATACTATATAGTTGATATAGGTATGGTAAATGTAGGTATTTATTGCAGGAAATAACAGTGGCTTGATGGAAAGGGGTGACAGGAGGGTTGAGGCCACTGAGCTTCAATAGTGACAAGGGTAATATTCAGAAGGATCAGGGAAAACCAAACAAAGGGTACTTTCAAGGCAAAGCAGTGGCCAAGCTGAGCCAAGTGTGAGAATATGGGGTGAATTGGCCTTTGAACTGTCCTGAATTCCTCTGTGCCTTGCTGTGTTCCTCTGCAGAGTACACTTTATATTCAGCTCCTATTCCTTGTCAGCATAAGACATTAATGCACTGGGAAAATCATATAGGAACCAATGCAAATTCAGTATTATTTTGACATTACCCTGCATTACTGCTGTAGACTGAATGTTTGTGTGCCCCCAAAATTCCTATGTTGAAACCTAATCCCCAAAGTGATGGTATTAGAAGGTAGGGCTTTGAGGAAGTGATTGTCATGAGGGTGAAGCCCTCATGCATGGGATTAGTGAACTTGCCCAGAACACTCCCTTGCCCCTTCCACCGCACGAGAACACAGCAAGAAGGCTATGAACCAGGAAGCAGGCTCTCATCAGACATCTAATGTGCTGGCACCTTGATCTTGGACTTCCCAGCTTCCAGACTTGTGAGAAATAAATTTCTGTTGTTTATAAGGCACCCAATCTATTATAGCAGCCAAAACTGACTAAGACAGTTACCAATCATGTTGAAGCTACTTTGAATTATGGAAATGCACATTATACCAGAACAGACTGTATCTGCATTTGAACATTTTCTGAAAATGCAGATAATGTGTAGATTTGACTCAGGACAAATTGAGAGTGGACTTGGTTCCTATCCCTGCATCAACAGCTGTATGCAAGTCCTTTTCTGCAGCCAAACAAACGAGTTTTCCTCTAAAACTGGTGCAAGACATAACCTTTCTCCAAGAGTCACTGCAAATGAGTAGCTGATTAAGTACTACTAAGGGTTTCTTGATGTACAAAGTAAACAGAGAAAATTTCAGAGTCTTCAAAACTGTAGTTAAATTTGGTGTTGTCATGAATGCCTGCTTGAAAGAACAGTCCTAACAGGACTTTCATAAAGCATGGTCCTCAGAACAATTACTTCAGAATTACCTAGTGCCCTTGTTGAAAAGTCAGATTCCCTTGGGCCAACCCAGGACCCTTGAATTTAGGATTTCTGATAGTAGGTCCCAAGAATCTTCATTTTGTCAAGATATCCATGAGGCTGATAAGTCGAATGCTCTCTAAAGTTTGAAAAGGCAGTAGTATAATGGTTTCTTGCCAGATAATGCAAATGGACATAGTAGATAATAGCTGTTTAACAGTGTATTTTTCAAAGCATGTATTACTTAGAATCTGATACATCCTTATGACAGGCACTGGATAGGAGGCGGCATTGCAAGAAAAGACTTAGGCTAGTGCTACCTGATACTGTTAGGGAATATTATACCTGAGACATGATCTTCAATGTGTACCTATTCCCTGACAGGGCATTCAGGGCTTCAAGTCTTTAATCCATTTTGAGTTGATTTTTGTGTATGATGTAAAATAGTGGTCAAGTTTCATTCTTTTGCATGTGGCTGTCCAGTTTTCCAGCACCATTTATTGAAGAGACTATCCTTTCCCCATTGTACCTTCTTGGCTCCTTTGTTGTAAATTAATTGACCATATATGCATAGATTTATTTCTAGGCTCTCTGTTCCATTAATCTATATGTCTGTTTTTATGCCAATTTCATACTGTTTTATTACTATTTCTTTATAATATAGTTTGAAATCAGAAAGTGTGATGCCTCCAACTTTGTTCTTCTTTCTCAAGATTGCTTTTGCTATTTTAAGTGTTTTGTGGTTCCATACAAATTTTAGGATTGTTTTCTCTATAAGAAAATTGCTATTGGAATTTCCATAGGGATTGCATTGAATCTGTAGGTTGCTTTGGGTAGTAGGTACATGTAAACAATATTAATTCTTCCAATCTATGAGCACAGAATATCTTTCCATTTATTTGTGTCTTCTTCAAATTCTTTCCTCGGTGTCTCTTTAGTTTTCAGTATACAGGTCTTTCATCTCCTTGGTCAAATTTATTTGTATTTATTTTGTTCTTTTTGATGCAGTTGTAAATGGAATTGTTTTCTTAATTTCTCTTTCTGATAGTTCATTGTTAGTGTATAGAAGCACAATTGATTTTTGTATCCTATAACTTTTCTGAGCTAGGTTATCAGTTCTAACAGGTTTCTGGTGGCATCTTTAGGGTTTTCTATATATAATCTCATGTCATCTGTAAATAGAGACAGTTTCCCCTCTCATTTGGATGGGTGCCTTGTATTACTTTTTCTTACCAAAATATAACTTTTTATTATTGTCCAGAGTCATGCAAATGAAACTATCACTTCAGGAATGAATGTTCTTAGTGGTATAAAAACTTAATCAATTGAACATTTGGAAATTTTTAATCCTTTAAAAAATTAACAGTTGTCTTCAATCTAAAAGAATTATACTTGGCTGTCAGCATGTCTAATCTTCCTAATTCTTTCCCTTCATACTGCTACAGCCATTTTCTTTTCCCAGACAAATGATCTGACACCAAGATAGAGGCGTGGCAGTGAAGTTGTAAGGGCAAGCAGTCGCTCTTACCTCCCATTTCATTCAGGATATACAAAATTATGAGACAGAATGTTTTTTGTTTCAGCCAAACAAGAAATAAGATTAACAAAAGCACCATTTCTATTACTATCAAAAGAAAATCTTACCTAAATGAAGCCCAATTCCTATTGGGCCTAGAATGAGTCATTGTTGAGCTAGAAGGAGCACCCAGAAGAGCTAGCACTTACATTTACAAATACATATCTAAAACATCTAATTATTAAATCCAATATGCTCAGTCTCAAAAACTTCCAAATGCCCCTGTGCCTGGTTCCTATAAATACCTTTCTTTCCTCACTAATGAATTTAGAAAAAGATCAATAAAAGATGAATTTATGATACTATTTGGTGACCACCAGTTATAGGAAGGAGGGCAATAAATTATGAATGTAACAACAACCCTTGTAGTCCAGAACAGCTGATGGGAGCATACATTTACTTAAAGGGATGAAAATGGGACATGGTTATGCACAATCCCAAAGCCAGTGAGCTCATTTGTCAAATATTAGGTGACCATATTTGTGAGGGTTTATTTCTGGGCTCTTGATTCTGTTCCATTGGTCTATGTGTCTTTTTTATGCCAGCACCATACTGTTTTGATTACTATAGCTTTGTAATATAGCTTGAAATCAGGACATGTGATGCCTCCAGTTTTGCTCTTCTTTCTCAAAATTGCTTTGGCTATTTGGGGTGTTTTGTGGTTCCATACAAATTTTACGGTGGGCTGTTCTATTTCTGTGAAAAATGCCATTGGAATTTTGATAGGGATTACATTGTATCTACAGAAGGTCTGTGTGGTATGAACATTTTAACAATATTAATGGATGTTTTTCCATTTGTGTCATCTTCAATTTCTTTCTTCAGAGACTTGGCAATTTTCAGTCTACAAATCTTATACTTCCTTAGTTAAATTTATTCCTAAGTGTTTTTATTATTTGAAACACTGTAAACAGAATTGTTTTCTTAATTTTTCTTTCCTATAGTTCATTGTTAGTGTATAGAATTTAACTGATTTTTATATATTTATTTTCTATCCTACAATTTTACTGAATTTATTCTTTCTAACAGTTTTTTTGGTGGGGTCTTTAGGATTTGCTCTATATAAGAGTATATCATCTGCAAACAAACACAGTTTTACTTCTTCCTATCCAATTTGAATGCCTTTTATTTCTTTTTCTTGACTGGTTGTTCTGGCTTGGACTTCCAGTACTATTTTGAATAGGAGTGGTGAGAATTTGTCTTGTTTTTGATCTTAGAGGAAAAGTTTTCAGCTTTTTGCTGTTGAGTGTGATGTTGGCTGTGGGTTTGTCATATATGGCCTTTATTGTGTTAAGGTACATTCTTTCTGTACCCAATTTGTTGAGCATTTTTATCATGAAAGGATGTTGTCTTTTGTCAAATGCTTTTTCTGCATCTATTGAGATTATAATTTGATTTTTATTTTTTACTCTATTAATGTTGTATATCTCATTAATTGATTTGTATATGTTGAGCCATCCTTGAATTCCAGGGTTAAATTCCACTTGACCATAGTGTATGATCCTCTTAATGTGCTGTTGAATTCAGTTTGCTAATATTTTGTTGAGAAGTTTTACATCTGTATTCATCAGGGATATTGGCCTGTAGTTTTCTTTTCTTGTAGTATCAGTGTAATGTTGGCCTCATAAAATGAGTTTTAAATTTTTTCAGAGTTTGAGAAAGGTAAGTGTTAAGTCTTCTTTAAATGTTTGATAGAATTAACCAGTGAAACCATCTCATGCTGGGTTTTTCTGTGTTGGGAGGCTTCTGATTACTGATTCAACTTCCTTACTAGCTATTGGTCTGTTCAGATTTTCTATTTCATCATGATTCAGTCTTGGTAGGTTGTATGTTTCTAGGAATATATCCGTTTCTTACAGGTTGTCCAATTTTTTGGTGTATAATTATTCATAGGAGTCCCTTATGATCCTTTGTATCTGTTGTATTAGTTGTAAAATGTCCTCTTTCATGTCTGAATTTACTTATATGAGTAAGTAAAATAAAGTATTTTCTTTAGTCTAAAAAACTATTTAGACTTCTATCTTTTTTTCTTAGTGTACCTAAAGTTTTGTAAATTTTACTTATCTATTTTAGAAAAAAACAGTTCTTAGTTTCATTAATCTTAGCTATTGTTTTTCTGGTCTCTCATTTATTTTTCACTCTGGTCATTATTTCCTTTCTTCTGCTTACTTTGGGCTTAGTATTTTCTTCTTTTTCTAGTTCCTTGAGTTGCAAAATTGTTTGATTTTTCTTAATGCAGGCATTTATCAATATAAATTTCTATCTTGGAAATGCTTGTAGCATCCCATAGGTTTTGATATATTGTGTTCCCATCTTTGTTTGAAGATACTTTAAAATACCCTTTGATCTCCTCTTTGACCCTTTGGCTCTTCAGGACTGTGTTGTTTAATTTCCACACTTGTGAGTTTTCCAGTAATCCTCCTAGTATTGATTTCTAGTTTCATATCATTGTGTTCAGACAAGATGTTTGGTATGATTTCAATCTTCTTAAATTTGCTAAGACTTGTTTTGGGGCATCATCTATCTTGGAGAATGCTCCATGTGCACTGGAGAAGAATGTGTATTCTGCTGCTGTTGAATGAAATGTCTGTTAGGTCCATTTGGCCTAAACTATGGTTTAAGTCCCATGTTTTATTGTTGATTTTCTGTCTGGATGATATAGCCATCATTGAAAGTGGAATATTGAAGTCCCTTACTATTATTGTATTGTTGACTACATAGTCTCCCTTTAGATTCATTTGTATTTGCTTAATATATTTAGATCTGATGATATGTATATATATTTATAAATGCTATAACTTCTTGATGAATTGACCCCTTACCATTATATAATGACGTTGTCTCTGGTTACCATTTTTAATTTAAAGTCTATTTCATCTGATTATAAGTATAGGTACCCCGAATCTCTTTTGTTTTTAACTTCCATGGAATATCTTTTTCCATCCCTTCCCTTTGAGTAATATGTGTCCTTAAGCTGAAGTGAGTCTCTTGTAGGCAGAATATAGTTGGTTCTTGTTTTTTATCCTTCACTTACTTTATGTCTTTTGATTGGAGAATTCAACACATTTAGAGTAATTATTAATATATAAGGACTTACTAATGCCAACTTAAATATTTTTATGGCTATTCTGTGGTTCCTTCATTCCTTTCTTTCTCTCTTGGTGCCTCCTTATGTGAATTGATGATTTTTCCATAGTGGTATGTTTTTATTTCCTTCTCTTTATCTCTTGTGAATGTATTGTAGTTTTTGTTCTGTGGTTACTGTGAGACTTATATAAGACACTATATATACCACAGCCTATTTAACTCTGATAACAATTCAACTTCAACATACAAAAACACCCTTTTACTCCCCGTTTTTATGTTTTTGATGTCACAATTTACATCTTTTTATATTCTGTATCCATTAACAAACTGTAGCTATAGCCCTTTTTAACACTTTTCTCCTTTAACATTTACCCTAGAGTTAAGTAGTTAACATGCCACTATATTACAGTATTAGAGCATTCTGAATATGACTATAAGCTTATCTTTACCAGTGCTGTTGTATGTTTTCATGTTTCTAATTATCATCCTTTCATTTCAGCTTGAAGAACTCCTTTCAGCATTTCTTGTAAGGCAAGTTTATTGATGATGAATTCCCTCAGCTTTTGTTTATTAGGGAAAGTCTTTATTTGGCCTTCATTTCTGAAGGACAGCTTTGCTGGGTAGAGTATCTTGGTTGACAGTTCCTTTCTTTCAGCACTTTGAATATAACATCCCATTCTCCTCTGATCTGCAAGTTCTCTGCCACTGATAGCCTAATGGGGATTCCCTTTGATGAGAGAATTTTTTCTCTCTTGCTGCCAAAATTCTGTCTTTGATTTTAGTTTTCTTACAATGTGTTTTGGAGAAGATCTTCTTGGATTGAAATTTTGGCGTGACTTATTCACTTCATGAACTTCGATGTCTAAATCTCTCCGTAGGTTTGGGATGTTCTCAGCCATTATACTTTAAATAAGCTTTCTTCCCCTTTTTCTCTCTCATCTCCTTCTGGGACTCCAGTGATGTGTGCTTTATTTCTTTTGTATGATGTCCCATAAGTCCTGTAGGCTTTCTTTTTTTTTTTTCTTTTTGCTCTTCTAATTGGATAATTTCAGATGACCTGTTTGTAGCTCACTGATCCTCTCTCCAGTTTGGTCAAATCTAATGTTAAAACTCTCTGTTCTTTAGTTCAGTCATTGTATTCTTCAGCTCCAAATTTTCTGTTTGGTTCTTTTTGTTTTCTACTTTACTAAATTTCTCATTTTGTTCTTGTATTGTTTTTTCTGATGTCATTAAATTGTTTATTTGTGATCTTTTGTAGCTCTCTAAGCATTTTTAGAATAATTGTTTTGAATTCTTTGTCAGGCAATTCCTGAATCTCCATTTCCTTGGGGCCGGTTACTGGAGGTTTACTATATTCCTTTGGTGGAGTCATGATTCCCTAATTCTTTGTGATCCCTGTGGCCTTGCATAAGTATCTGCACATTTAAAGGAGCAGTCACTTCTTCCAGATTTTGTGGACTGACTTCCCTAAGGGAAGACTTTCACCTGCAGGTGGGGGCATGCTGGGGCATGCTGTGATGCTAGGGTCTATGGTACAGGCTGCAAGTTTGGGGACATGTAGTGGTCCCAGGTCCAGGGGTGTATGATGGCTCTTCAGCTCAGGCCACTGAGGTCCAAAGCATCAACAACTATGTGGTCCTTTGCAAACACTTGTGGGGAGTTCATGGCGGCTGAAAGGGCTGTTGGGGTCCTTGGCAGCCCCTCCAGGTCCAATGGCTATAGATCAGGGCAAGCAGCATTGGTGACCAGAGCAGGTGGTATGCACACACTCAGCTGTGGGGACCAACTGCAGGTGCCTGTGTAGTAGCAGGGGCCGGATGCAGATATACTTGTAGTAATAGGGGCCAAGACAGGCAGCAAGGGTCAGGGTTAACCATGAGCTTACTGGAAACTACAGGAACCCTGGTTGTTGGTGTGCCTTCCCATCACTACACAATCTCCCCCTGGGTGTGTGCACTGCAGTGAGGCTGGTGACAGGGTTGGGCGAGGCAGGTGTGCAGCTGGAGAAGGTAACTACAGGTGAGCATCATGGTGCAGGCTAGTGACAGAAGACAGGGCCTGAGCTGGGCACACAGGCAGTTGCAGGGGCCCTGGCTGGCAGCATGCTCTCCTCTGGCTATACAGTCTCCCTCAAGGTGGGCACGCTGCAGTGGAGCCTGGTAATGAGCATGCAAGTGCCCAGCTGGAGGGGCAGCCCTGAGTACATGCACAGTGGTGGGGGTCAGCCACAGGGGTCAAAGCAGGGCAAAGGTTTGTACTTGCACAGCCACAGAGGCCTGAGCTGGCTGCCGGTACAGTTCCCAGGCTCTGCCAGGATTGGAGGTAGGGGGTAGGGAGAGGGGGAACTCAGACAGCTGGCATCAGCAAATATGAATACCTTTGGGGCAAAAGCTGATGAAATGTGCAGGAGGTCTGTGGCAGCTATGTTGGCCATTGGTTCCTTCTTCAGTGGCAATTCCTACTCGGTTTCTCTTTAAAGAGGCCACTGTGAGCCATGATCGCTCCCACTGCATGGCTGCTATCAGGAGCCCCTGCTTCTCTTCCTTGTTCCTGGCCCTCGCTGTACGTTTCAGCTTTGCCAGTCTGGGTAAGATGAAACTGAAGCAGGGCCTTCGTGTAGTGCCCCAGAGACTGCAGAAGCTGGTTGCTTGCCTTGCTCTTCCTTTCCTGCCGAGGGGAATGCCTTCTAACTGGGATATTCCCTCTTGGTACTGAGCAATGCTGATTTGGGGGATGGGATGATGCAGGCAAAATGAAGCTGTCTTTCTTTTCTTCTTGTGCAGTTATTCTCCATTTTTTTTTTTTTGTTCCACTGTGTTGCTGAAACTTAACTAGACTCCAAATCTCACCCAGAGCTGTTTTTATTAATGGATATCTAATCGTTGATCTTTGTTGGAGGATGGGGGCTGGGGTCTCCTATGTCACCATTTTAGTGACATCACCTATACCTACTAATCTATAACCTGCTTTTTCACTTAATGTTATTTTTGTGAAGATATTTCAAGGCTGATCAAAACACATTTACATTGATGTGTGTGTATATATTTACTTTGATATTATATCTCTAAATGCTGCTAATCTTTGAATTTTCACAGTTTACCTGTATTGACTCTCTTGCCTTCTCTGTATACAGTGATTTGTGAATAATGACAATCTTGTTTCTTCGGGTTCTTAGCCTTTTTTTTTTTTTTTTTCTTTATTCTTTTGCTGGCACTGACCCTCAGTATGAGAATCTGTGGAACTGGCATTAAAGTACATTTACTTTGTTTCTGACTTTAAAATGAATGCTTCTAACACTACTCTTGTATACAGATGCTTGCTGAAGATTTTTGGTAGATACTCTTTAATAGCCTAAGGAAGTACACTTTTTCAGCACTAATTTCTACAGATACCTTTTTTTCTGAGTGTATTGATATGATCATACGGCTTCTTTTCTTTAATACATTACTATTAATATGATGAAATATACTAATAATGTTAAACTAATAATTGCATTCAGTAATGATGTTAATACCTTTTACCTATGTTTAGTTTGCTGACATACATTTCTAGGGTTGGCACCTACGTTCATAAGTAAGGTTGGCTTATAATCGTTTTCCTCAGGCTATCACTTTCTCGCTGCTAATATTGGTCATTTGAACCTTCATTCTTTTGTTCTTAAGCAGATGTGCTAATAATTTTTCCATTTTAAATGTTTCAAAGACCAATTTTTGGTTTTCTTGATCCTCACCATTACTTTTCCATTTTATCAATTTATCCTCTTTTTATTATGCCCTGTATTCTATTTTTTTTGTATTACTATTTTTCTAACTTCTTGATTTAGACATATGACTCATCACTTTCTCATCTTTATTCTTCTGTAACAGGATCATTTAAGGTCATAAATTTCTTAGAAATGTCCTATTTAGTTTTGACTTGTTCCTAATTTTACTACAGTGTCTTCTTTAACCCACAAGTTATTTAAAGTCTGTTTGTTAATTTCTAAATGTAGATATATTTTGTCATTGATTTCTAAATTTAATTACACTGTAATCAGAGAACATTTGTTTGACATGAATTCTCTGACATTTGTTAAAACTTATTTTGTAGCCTGGTATTGAGTTAATGTTCAAAACAATTCTAAGTGTGCTTGGGAAGCAATTCTGATCTTTTGGTTACTGAGATATAATGGAAGATTTATAATTTAAAATCCTGATGATACTGTCCATTTTTGCCGTATATATTTTGATACTGTTTTACTGGATACACTCAGATTGTAGTATTTATATCTTCCTGGTATATTGAGCATTTTATCAGTATAGATGGATGTGCATGTGTACATACATATTTATATAGATACAGATAGACGTATTTTTATATTTGTACGCTATATATAGTGATATACATATTACTATATTATCCCCAAAAGTGGTTTTGCCCTAAATGCTTTTCTATTAATATAGTTCTACCAGCTTTTTTTTCTTTAGTATTTGTATGGTATATATCTTTTTCCATTCTTTTGTTTTCGTTGTTTTTATTTTATGTCTCTTGTAACCAGTACTGAGGAGAATACTTTTTATTTTTCAATATTCATGCTGTTTTAAACTGGTGAATGTAATCCTTTTTAATTAACTATATTTACTGACGTATTTTATTATTTCTTTTTTGAAACTATTTTTTTCTGATGCTTTTTTGTTTTTGTAGACACTTTCCCTCCCTTGAAGCTCCTTTACCTTTCCCCTGTTAATAACGTAATTGTCTTAAATATTCCATCTGTATGCAGTGATAACCACATCAAAGTATCTCATCTTCAGAAATTCCAAGAGCCCTTCATTTCCTTTCTTTTTCAGGAAATTGCTCTAGCCGTTCTTTTAGATACTATGAAGATCTTGAGTTGAATAATCCTGCTATGTGTTGAATATATTGGCTTTTACTTACAGCGGATACCTCACTCATGTGTTTTATAATTTTTTTTCATGAGCTCTTCAACAAGGTTTCAGATGAAAGAATTCTGCGTGGCCCAGCTTGAGGGTACATCTTTGTCTGGAGGGGTTTTGCATTTATTACCACAAACTGCCTCCTTATCAAATCTTACTGATGTGTAGTTGCTTTGTTTTGTTTTAATTCCTACTCTTTCACTGAGGCTATTGCCCTTTGAAGTTCTAGTTTTATGCTAGAATCTCAGTTCCAGCTCCAAACTTTGGGCCCCAGATCTCAACCTTATTCCCTGTATGGTTGTGACAGATTCCCACAATTCTGAACCTGAACTACCATCATAACCCACGTGCACACAGCCCTAACTGGCATTTTCTTCTTTATTTTAGGCTACTGGGAATTTCCCTTATGTTTGGGGGGGGGGGGGAGCTCCACTCTACTTTTAAAGGAATGTTAATTATATTTTATTCAGTATTTTCTAGTTGTCTTGCAGCAGAAGAGTGTTGAAGTTTTCTAGTTCTCTCTATTGCTGGAAATGTTAAGTCCCGTGGCTCTTTGGTCATTAGCATAAACTGTCTAAAAGCTTTTAAGATCTTTTCTTTATTCCTGGTATTCTGAAATTTTATGATGATGTAATTTGGCGTGGGTCTATTCATTGTGCTTTCAGTAACCCCTTTTAATCTGGAAATTCATGTTTTTCAGTTCTGAAAATTCTTGTATAAATGATCTGATAATGTTCTCCCTTCTACTCTATTTTGTCTTTATGACTCTCATTCATCAGATGTTGGACTTACGATGTAATTTCTTATATTTTTTCTATTTGCCATCTTTTTACCATTTTGTGCTACATCTTGGGAAATTTTCTCAACTTTGTTTTCTAATTGTTCTATTGGATTATAAATTTCTGCTCTTTTTTATTCTCTAATTGTTCCTTTTTTAAAGCATTTTGCTACCAGGGCTACCAGGCCTTGCCTCAGGGGGGCGCTGCGTGGTCACCAGGCTGCTAAGCTGGTGGGCAGGTTAGCACCTCTCACTAATAGGCCAGAGGGAGGACCCCAAAACGGAGTTTGCCAGCAGCCGTGTCCTCGTGGTACCATGAGCTTCCCAAAATGGCTGCCATCAGGATCTATGTCCCCAGGGGGAGTCTCAGTCACACTGGCCTTCAAAGCCAGACAGTCTGGGGCTCATCTTCCTTTGCAGGAGCCCAGTGTGAGGCTCGGACCCCTTGTTCCTTGGGAAGAACCCCTGCAATCGTGATTTTCCTCCTGGTTGTGGGTCACCTACCCAGGGGTGTGGTCTTGACTATACTGCATCTCCATCCCTCCTACCGTCTCGTTGTGGTTCCTTCTTTATACCTTTAGTTGTGACAAATCTTTTCTGCTAGTCTTCAGGTCATTCTCATCCATAGCTGCTCAGTAAATAGTTGTAATTATGGTGTGCCCTTGGGAGGAGGTGAGGCCCTTGGGAGGAGGTGAGTTCTAGGTCTTCCTACTCCACCACGTTGGCCACCCATATGCTTTTCAGATAACAATAAGAACAAAGTTAATAGCTTTCAAGCTGTCACTGTGTGCCGGACTCTCTGCTATGTGTTTTACTTCTGATATTCCAGTTAATCTTAAAAACAAAAAACCCTTGGGTAGGTTTTAAAATGATCTTCACAGTACAGATGAGGAATCTAAGGCTCAGAAATGTTAAAACCTCACCCAAAGTCACGCAGTCAATGCTGCAGAGCTAGTATTCCAGCCCAGAGCCGTTGGATTCCCAAGTCCATGCTGTTGACTTTTACTCTAAACTGCCTCCACCTCTTAAATAGATCTGGCTGTGACTGGTAGTCATATAAGGAAAGGAATGCACGGGAACCACCACCAGCTTCCAAGGCCAGAAGGCTCTGCAAAGGAGCATCCTTTCCTTGGAATATCAGATGGCTGTTTGCAGTGAAGACCTGAGACAGTTGGTTGGCAAACAGCCTTAGGCCATCCTGACCAGGCCGGTGATACTTTGTCTTCATAATCCAGGGTCACCCAATCCAGGGTCAGTTCAGAATCACTTCATCCAGATGGGATCAGGCTCTACAGAAATGATTGATGGTAACCTGCCCATGGTGGGCTGATTAGAACTTTGAAATACCTGCATATATAATTCTTAGGGCAAAAAGCCCCTAACAGGGCAGACCAGGATGTGAGACCCACCAACCAGACTGTCTCAAACACTAAGTCAGGAAGTTGGAAGGTGCTTCTTATTCTGAGATAGTCTCAGGAAATCCTGGAGACACTTACCCAGCCAGCAAATTATGGGCAGTGGAGTTAAGCATATCCTCTGTCACCGTTTGGTAGCTGTGCATCCTTGGGAAAGTGACTTCACTTCTATGAACCTGAGTCTAGAAACACCTATAAAGTGGGTGGTACTTTACAAATCTCACGTATTACTGTCCCCTATATCTTGATACAGGCATCTGCCTGCCACCCAGACTGAAATATCCATGTTACTTATCCAAGCACCCCTTCCCTAAAATATTGCTGGAGAACAATACAATTCATTTTAATTTACTTTCCTAATATCAAAACAAAATACAGTTCCTGATTTTTGCAAATTCTTTTTTGTTGGTTTCTTTTAGACCAATTGTTTTCTGATGACGTTTCCTAGGAAGCCTTCTCCAGGTCAGGCCATAGGGTCTGTTTCCTCCATGGAATTTTCCTATGGGGAAGCTACTCTCCTCTGTGGGTCGAGGATTCTTATCTTAGCCTAGGCCCCAGAAAACAGCACTTACAGACTCATCACCAGCGTGGCTGTTCAGATATTTCACGTTCCTGTGGCTCTCCACCCTCTAAATAGAGCACTGCCTTCCTCATCTCCACAGGTATTAGGTGATACACCTTAATATCAAAATCTGTCTCTGTAATGCGTTTAGAGGCAAAGATGATTAAAGGATTAGAAAATCTAACATGTAGAGAAAAGTGCTTTATCTCACAAGAGCAAGAAATCAGCCATTCCTCACTGAAGAATGGAACAAGAAAAAATGAAAAGTGTGCTGCAGTGTAAAGGATTAAGAAAATGTCTGACAATCTTGTTAAATGTGGATATGAGTTAAATTAGGATAGTGTCGACTCTCCTTCTTTGGGAAACAAAAGATGTGGTTTAGATGCATCAAATGGGGACAGTTGGGTCCAGTCCTAGATTCTTGTATCCTAGTATCCTTGCCCAAGGGCCGACAGATGGATCAAATGACCTCTCAGCATCCCTCCCAGCCCCACACTTCCGTTGTGCTATGCTTGTTGGATTAGCATGTTGAGTCAGAGTTGCCCTTGCAAGTTAGTGGAGGAGTAAGCTTCTTGAAAGAAAAACAAGTAAATTCATTGTCCCCAAAATAAATGCCTCTCTACCCTGTTCCAGATGAAATTATACCACCAGGGGTGTATTTCCTTCAGTCCGAAGTATTTTTGGTCTTCTAGAGTTCCCTAACAGAATGCGGACACTGACACCTAAGTAAAGATGAAGTAACTAAACTTTATCAGATAAGGTCTTAGCAGAGATCAAGATCCTACAGCAGACCAAGACGGGAAACGCAGGAAGAGGGAGTCCCAAGTAGGAGACGTAGACGTGACTGCACAGGCAAACTGTGCCGTATTGAAAATGTACCTCTTGACTTGTGCAGAAGATGGGGCTGTCCTCCATCCCCACTGAATTGAGTCATTCTTTCAATGCCTGTGCAGCTCCTACCAGGCGTGGAGCACTAGACAAGCACCGGGAACACTGCTGTAAGCCAAACACGTTCCAGCATTCCTGCAAAACACTGAACACGTGATGAACCCTGTGGGGTCTACACTCATGCAGCAAATAACAACTGAGTTGCTAATATGCACAAGGCATCGTTTTAGGCTCTTGGAATGGGGTGGTAACCAAGTGGACAAATCCTTTGCCTTCGTGGAGCTTACGTTCTGGTAAGAGGCAGTTACGTGATGAAAGAAGCACGAGAACTATGCTGAAGAAGAACTATGACAAGGAGCCCTATCCTAGCTGACAAGTCCCCCCCCCCCCGCCGAGAAAGGCATGTTTCTACTGACATGTGAAGGCTGAGGAGGAACTGGTGAACAGGCATCAGTCGTGGGGGGAGGTGGCATCAGGGGAATGCTCCATTTAAAGTTACCAAACGTTGTCAAGCTACCACGATTTGCTTGTATAGTAGGATGAAGGGTCACTTATATCTTTCTCTTTCGTACTAGTATTCAAGTATTTGTGCAATAAATAATTTTAAGCACTATCAAAGTCATACTTAAAACTATTTTACCTCATTTTTATCTTGTGACTTTAATGGATTGGTCTTTAAACTCTTACTTGTAAACGATCACGTTCTATATGGCTGTCATATAATTTGGACACTAAATTCAAAATCAACTAGGAGTTTTACCCTGATGATGTAAGCATTGAGGCTAATTCTGAAATGTGTTTGGTATTGCTGTATGCAAGCAAGACAACATGTTTGACATTGTGACATGGATCTTTCCCCACCTACATTGAATATGAATTATAGGTTGGTTCCTGCACTACAGGTGGACCTGTGGCAGCCCAGCAGTATCTCCCAGGTATCAGAGGGAACAGTTACTGATGTCCATATTCCCCACAATGGTTCCCGAGCCCTGTTAGCCTTCCTACAGGAAACCAACATCCAGTACAAGTAAGCATGCTTTTCCCTTGCTTAATTCATTTGTACTCAGTTGAACTGAATGATAACTGTATTCAGGTTATGCATTGAGTGCAAACAACTGTGTTTCAGGTTCTATTTTTCACATTGGGGAAACCAACATGAATATAACACAGTTATATTTGCCTTTCATGAGCTTCTTATTAGTGTAATGGGGGAGGGGGAAGTAACCACACTTCCCTGTGATTTCACCATTACCTCTAAGTAATCAGTGTAAACATGGAAGCATTTTACTGTGTGAGGAAAGGAGAGTAGCTTATCCAGGCCTACAAGGTGGATAGGGAGACAGGGACAGAAAAAAGCCAGACTCTGCAGGAGCTGTGTCAGTTAGGCAAAGGATGAGACTCAGGACCTTGAAGGTAGAGGGGACAATGCAAGCAAAGGCAAGAAGCAGCATAGTATGTGTGCAGGGAACTGGTACAAGTTGGGGAGTAGAAAGAAAAGATGCTAGAGAAGAGGGGGGAGGCCAGGTTGTGGGCAGCCTGCTGTTCAGAGTTAGGAGCTCAGACCTCATCTTGTGGGTGATCCTGCACAATTGGAGGATGTCAGCCAGGGAACCACATGTAAGTGGGCGGAGGAGCAGTACGAGGCCACAGTAGTGATCCAGATGAGAGATAACGAGGCCCCTGAGTCAGGACCAGAGTCCTAGAATCAAGAGAGAACTCCAAAATATGTTTCAGAAGCAAAATCACCTGGACTCTGCACTTGTTTGGATGTAGGTGGAAGAGGAGGAACTCAAGGATGACTCCAAGTCTTCTGTCTTCGGTGACTGAATAGACAGATTTAGATATTTTGAGGGTTTTGTTTGTTGTTTGTTTTTTTAAGGAATAGTTAAGCAGTAAGAATGGAACAAGTGGAAAATAGTCGCAGGAGTCAAAGAAGAAACAAAAACCTTTTGGGAGAAAGGATGTCAGTGGCACCAAGTGCTGCAGCGATATCCTGCCAGAAAAGGATTGATCAGTTTCCTTTGGATTTGATGATGGAAATTGCACTGGTAACTCTAATGTAGCATTAGATTGTTAGGAGCAGAAGACAGAAGAGTGAACAGGAGGTGAGAACATGGAGCAGTAGAGCAGACTATCCTACTACTCTTAGAAGTTACAATAGGGGAGAGGCAGAGAGGGAGGAGTGACTACAGGAAGATGCTACATCAGTGGATGCTTGAGACCTGGCATGTTAGGGTAAGGAGGCTATTTTGGCCTGTAGGCTGAGGGGAAGGACCAGCAAGGAAGGAGACATTGATGATGCAGGAAAGAATGCACAGGTGAGGGAGGGGGTTTGAACACTAGGAAAGATAGCTTATCCTATAAGACGAAAGAGGTAACTGTGGATCTAGTTAAGATTGTGGAGAAGAGAGTCAACAAGTTTAAAGAGATCATAACTGACAGCCAAATTATCTGGATGAAGTGAGAAGCAAAATTCATCTACTCAGAGTAAAGAAATAGGGGTTAAAGAGTGTTGCGAGAGAAAAAAATCTGGGTAAGAACCAATAATAGTGGTTGTCGCAGAGAAGAAAGATTGCAGCACTGATACAGAGTTGAGGTTTTGGTGGTTAGGACCACAAAAAGATCAGGGTGGAGGGAAGTTGAGGTTCCTAGTGAGATACTAGCTCAAGTATTCATCCATGGGGTCTAGTCTGGATAGGAAGGGAGGAGAGTCTAGGAAGAATGATAGGACAAAATGGAAGAATCAAGGGTATTAAGATCTTTAAAACAGGTGTGAGGGCAACAAGCTGGAAGGAAAGAAGTTTTGATAAAGTGTAGGCTATTGGATGTTAAGAGTTCTGGGGAAGAATATTTGTGGCTGGCGACAAGATTATAGGGGTAGCAATGAAGGAGATGGCTGAGGTGGAGATCATTGAGGCTGATGCGGTCAAGAATGAGTGGGCTTAGTCACCAGAAAACCATCCCAGCAGCCTTGAATCTCCTTGGCTTATGGGTAGATTAGAGGTGGAGGGAGAGAATGTACTCCTGGGACAGGAAATACCAGCTTGGAGGTAAGCAACCAGGAATGGCCTGATGCTGAAGGGAGGACGAGCTTTTCCTGGAAGTTAGAAGATTAATGGAGCAGCACCAATGGGAGCCCAGGAGGATGCTGACCTCCCTCCCTTCTGGCCCCGTGGTCAGAGAAGTGGGAGAAGAGACAGCCACGGAAGAATCTGTGTCCTTGAGAGAGTCTGGTTTCTATTGGGGCAAGAATATGAGAAGAGAGAAGTTCTCTGAAGAGACTGGAGGATGTAGGGATTTTATTTACGATCAAAGAGGGATTCCAACAGGCACAAGGCGAAAGGATGTGGTGAAGAGATGGAGAGTCAGTGTAGAATCTGGGAGGGAGAAACACAGGCTAGTGAATTAGTGAGAAGGGAAGGAGTGGGTTACCTTTTGTTTGGAACCCTAGGATTTCAGCGCTGAGAGGCATGATTGTAAATGACTAACTTCAACTACTCCAACTTTTCAGCAAGTGGTTGTACTGCCAAAACTGGCAGAAAAATCCCTGATGATGTCTGGCGAGGCCTGGGAAGGGTTCAGGGCTCTGAGTCAATGGTGAGAACCCTAGTCTCGGTGGAAGGCTGGGCCAAGGGGTGCAAAGGGGCTGTGACATCCCTCCTTGGTCCACACAAATACCTACCTGCCAGAGACATATTTACAGGCTTATTAAAGTACTTATAGGCTTTTTGCAGAAAGGTATTTTATCTGTGTTTCTAGAACAGGGTAGAGTCACAGCTGTGCATAAATCTCTTGTTCATATTGAACACATTTTAGTCATTGCTGTAGCTTTGAAGGCATGCTTTGATTCTCTGAATGCCTCTCAGGGAAGTGCTTATATATCTATAGGTCCTCAGTAAAAACTCACATGCTTTATTAATTATTATTTGGAAGAAAAGAATATACCAGTTATTATTATTTGGAAGAAAAGAATATACCAGTTATTTTAACAAGTCTCTATTTCCTGCCATTCAATATAGGTCATGTGGAACTGATACAGAATCAAATATCACCCTTTATTCCACAGAGAACAGAGTCTAAAAAACGAGTGTTTTAAACCAGTTGTCTCCTCATGGAGAGCACTCATTTAGAATTATTCATTTTGTTGTTCCCAAGATAATAACAGAGAACAGTCAGTTAAGTTCCACGGGGCTGGTAGGTAGAGATCATTTTAATTGACTTTTATTACTGTAGCCAGGGGTATTTTCAAAAGATGATCGTTTACTCTGTACAACTGTACATAATGTATAGTTATAGTCATCTTTATGTGGCCCCATGTGTCTGGCCCCAGGTGATCCAGCCCTCTTAACGATATGACATAGGAGATGACTCCTTTTGCCATAAAAAAATTTCAAACATTTTGAAAATTAAATACCTTTAAAATTTCAAATTCTGACCACCCCCCTTTCTCCCTAGAAGCTTTGGGGAGGTGGTTTTGTACTAAGTTGATGACATCACTTGGAAAATTCTTAATAGATCTAGGAGTCGCTATTTTAGGAGTGCATACAATTGGGGTAGAAATAATAATCAGCCATAAGGAACTAAGAAACTACAACAGTTTAAAAAAGCCATTTTGGGCTCCATTTCATGGGCTTTTCATCAACTTGCTGGTTTCCAGTTGCCTACTTGACAAGGACCAAGTAGGCAGACCTGGTGTGACAGCCCAGCGGTCAGGAAGCTGTTGCTGTGCTACTGCTGCCACCACTGTCGTTACCACAATTGCCTCTCATGCCAGGAAGCTGGTGACTAGACCCTGGAGTTCTGAGTCCAGCCACCTGACTGCCTCTAAACAGTCACACCTCTGCGACCTCGACGCGCCACAGCAACGCAGCAGGAGATGGCCTCTGCCTCGTTCTTAACTTCCTGTCTTGTCAGAGTTCACAGATTTGTACCCAGAACCACAGGTGCAAGAGAGTCGAGGAAAGGTACTTTTCAGCTTCCCAGCCCTTTCAGCACAGGAAATCCAAAGAGGGCATAGGCATAAATGCTGAGAGGCAGTTGACCACATCCAGCAGACACACTCAAGAGAGGAGAGAGGAAGCAAGGACCAGCTGTATTCTAATACTGTCTTCCCCTTTTATCTAGTATAGAATCTAAGAGGACTGAGAGCCGTCAGTTTCCAGATTAATTAGCCTAAATTACTGGCTTCCAGATGTTAGCCTAAATTTGAGCTGGACGATATATTAAAATCACCTGGTGAGCTTTTTCGAAAGGCCCGATACCTATGCACAGGAGATTCTTGTCTAAGTAAGGCTCAGTGTGGCATATTTTTTAAAGCTCATGGGTGATTTTAAAGCAGCCCATCTTGAGAATCACTGGCCTAAATGAATGGATAAATACTGGGGATCCAAAGGCCAGCTCTATTTAGGGCACTTGGAAACTTTAAAATAAAACTGAGAAGCTTAAGAGTTGGTTCATCAAAGAAACTAATACCCAACTAGAGTGATTCCACAACCTCAAACTGAAAAACCTCATCATTTACTTTGGTTAAAACACTAGCAAACTTGATTAGAAAATATTAAGGTAAATATTTTGTAGGAGCAATTATCCATTAGAATTATTTTGACAGTTCATTTCGTTATGTGATTAGTAATATGTTTATCATTATCAGTTGATAAATGACTTAAGAATCTAATCAATTAAGGAGCATAGTTTTTCATACTGAAACTCCTGAGAAAATATTAGCTTTCTAAGGGGTACAGTGGTGGTTCTACCAAGAGTTTCCAAACAAGCAGATGTATCAGCATCAGAACTTTCTGGTGATGAATATGAAGAATTGGTCTTACCTTGAGGGGAAACAAGTTATCTGTGCTTGTTTATATAGGCTTGGCCAAAAAGTTCGTTCACATTTTCCTGATGTTACGAGAAAACCCGAATGAACTTTTTGGCCAACCCAGTATTTAGAAAGTCTGTCCATTTTGGAAATAATGCAAAAGTAATACACTAGAGCGCAATTTTGTAAACACGCTGTAAAGGTTTTTATAATTTTAAAAACTTTTTTGTATGTGTTCATGTATCTTTTTAAACTGGAAATTCAGAAGGAGATTCTTCTGTAGGTTGCTGGCTTTGGCAAATCTATTTACTTTTTTTCCCCTTACTTTCCTGAAATAGAGAAAAGTAGCCAGGAGAAAAAGACAGATGGTACTGGCGAGTGAAAGACAGCTGAAAATTGCCTACTGTAGCTGGAATTTGTTGACAGTTTATAACCAACCAACTCAGCCGTAATCAAACTTGCATTTTTCTTGACCACCCCAGATTCGCTCACAACACAAGAAGATTGGACGTTGACAAAGAAGTTCATTTGGTTCTTTACACCCACACTGGCAATATTGTAAAGTTCTTTAATCCATACAAACCTACTTTCATCTGTAACTCCTTTCTTTGAGGGAAGAAAGAAAGAACTAGTACAAATCATATTCAGACTGACGATCTAAAACTCCACTCATATTTTGAGCCATGGGAAGCAGCTACCAAGCGAATTTACCAACGTGGTGCCACCACACCTTACCCTGATTTTTAATACGTTTCTAGTTTTAAAGATGAAAATTGAAACAAAAAGAACAGTAAGCTGATGATAAATTCCAGATTAAGTGCTTTGTCCACCATGGGCCCTCGGTAAATAATGAATGAGTAAATCAAAAGGAATTTCCTACACCCAGCATGACCCTAAGTAAATTTACTTCCTTTGAGGACCAAAAAGTATTTATTCAAGTAATTCAAGATAATTTTTTTTATTAAGTGGCTTACATAGGTCAACTTTGAAAGTCATTTAAAGATGCCATTACACGTTCTTTTAATGGCACTGAAACCAGCAAGCCACAGGTTCTTTGGGAAGATAAAATATGAAAGCAAAGTTTTTTAGCTACCTGACAGGCCCAGGAAAAAATCACTGAGAGGCTCTTTAACATCTTTACATAAAGGAGTGAGCACCTTGTTACTTCATGGTGCTCTATTTACAGGAGATTGGTGAGTACTAGGGTGACAAGCCTATATCTAGCTCAAGGGTCTCATCAAGAACACCAGTCCACCAGTCCCTCCCATCAGGAAACTTACACAAGCCTCTTAGATAGCCTCATCTACCAGAGGGCAGACAGCAGAAGCAAGAAGAACTACAATCCTGCAGCCTGTGGAACAAAAAACACATTCACAGAAAGATAGACAAGATGAAAAGGCAGAGGGCTATGTACCAGATGAAGGGACAAGATAAAACCCCAGAAAAACAACTAAATGAAGTGGAGATAGGCAAGCTTCCACAAAAAGAATTCACAATAATGATAGTGAAGATGATCCAGGACCTCAGAAAAAGAACGGAGGCAAAAATCAAGAAGGTGCAAGAAATGTTTAACAAAGACCTAGAAGAATTAAAGAACAAACAAACAGATAAACAATACAATAAGTGAAATGAAAACTACTCTAGAAGGAATCAATAGCAGAATAACTGAGGCAGAAGAACGGATAAGTGACCTGGAGGAAAGAATGGTGGAATTCACTGCTGCGGAACAGAATAAAGAAAAAAGAATGAAAAGAAATGAAGACAGCATAAGAGACCTCTGGGACAACATTAAATGCAACAACATTCGCATTATAGGGGTCCCAGAAGGAGAAGAGAGAGAGAAAGGACCTGAGAAAATATTTGAAGAGATTATAGTTGAAAAATTCCCTAACATGTGAAAGGAAATAGCCACCCAAGTCCAGGAAGCGCAGCAAGTCCCATACAGGATAAACCCAAAGAGAAACATGCCAAGACACATAGTAATCAAATTGGCAAAACTTAAAGACAAAGAAAAATTATTGAAAGCAGCAAGGGAAAAACAAAAAATAACATACAAGGGAACTCCCATAAGGTTAACAGCTGATTTCTCAGCAGAAACTCTACAAGCCAGAAGGGAGTGGCATGATATACTTAAAGTGATGAAAGGGAAGAACCTACAACCAGTATTACTCTACCCAGCAAGGATCTCATTCAGATTCAAAGGAGAAATCAAAAGCTTTACAGACAAGCAAAAGCTAAGAGAATTCAGCACCACCAAACCACCTCTACAACAAATGCTAAAGGAACTTCTCTAAGTGGGAAACACAAGAGAAGAAAAGGACCTACAAAAACAAACCCAAAACAATTAAGAAAATGGTCATAGGAACATACATATCAATAATTACCTTAAACGTAAATGGATTAAATGCTCCAACCAAAAGACACAGGCTTGCTGGATACAAAAACAAGACCCATATATATGCTGTCTACAAGAGACCCACTTCAGACCTAGGGACACATACAGACTGAAAGTGAGGGGATGGAAAAAGATATTCCATGCAAATGGAAATCAAAAGAAAGCTGGAGCAGCTATACTCATATCAGATAAAATAGACTTTAAAATAATGTTACAAGAGACAAGGAAGGACACTACATAATGATCAAGGGATCAATCCAAGAAGAAGATATAACAATTATAAATATATATGCACCCAACATAGGAGCACCTCAATACATAAGGCAACTGCTAACAGCTCTAAAAGAGGAAATCAACAGTAACACAATAATAGTGGGGGACTTTAACACCTCATTTACACCAATGGACAGATCATCCAAAATGAAAATAAATAAGGAAACAGAAGCTTTAAATGACACAATAGACCAGATAGATTTAATTGATATTTATAGGACATTTCAACAAAAACAGCACTTTCTTCTCAAGTGTGCACGGAACATTCTCCAGGATAGATCACATCTTGGGTCACAAATCAAGCCTCAGTAAATTTAAGAAAATTGAAATCATATCAAGCACCTTTTCTGACCACAAGGCTATGAGATTAGAAATGAATTACAGGGAAAAAAACGTAAAAAACACAAACGCATGGAGGCTAAACAATACGTTACTAAATAACCAAGAGATCATTGAAGAAACCAAAGAGAAAATCAGAAAATACCTAGAGACACATGACAATGAAAACACGAAGATCCAAAACCTATGGGATGCAGCAAAAGCAGTTCTAAGAGGGAAGTTCATAGCTATACAAGCCTACCTAAAGAAACAAGAAAAATCTCAAATAAACAATCTAACCTTACACCTAAAGGAACTAGAGAAAGAAGAACAAACAAAACCCAAAGTTAGCAGAAGGAAACAAATCATCAAGATCAGAGCAGAAATAAATGGAATAGAAACAAAGAAAACAATAGCAAAGATTAATAAAACTAAAAGCTGGTTCTTTAAGATAATCAAAATTGATAAACCATTAGCCAGACTCATCAAGAAAAAGAGGGAGAGGACTCAAATCAATAAAATTAGAAATGAAAAAGGAGAAGTTACAACAGACACCACAGAAATACAAAGCATCCTAAGAGACTACTACAAGCAACTCTATGCCAATAAAACAGACAACCTGGAAGAAATGGACAAATTCTTAGAAAGGTATAACCTTCCAAGATTGAACCAGGAAGAAATAAAAAATATGAACAGACCAATCACAAGTAATGAAATTGAAACTGTGATTAAAAATCTTCCAACAAACAAAAGTCCAGGACCAGATGGCTTCACAGGTGAATTCTATCAAACATTTAGAGAAGAGCTAACACCCATCCTTCTCAAACTCTTCCAAAAAATTGCAGAGGAAGGAACACCCCCAAACTCATTCTATGAGGCCACCATCACCCTGATACCAAAACCAGACAAAGATACTACAAAAAAAGAAAATTACAGACCAATATCACTGATGAATATAGATGCAAATATCCCCAACAAAATACCAACAAACAGAATCCAGCAACACATTAAAAGGATCATACACCATGATCAAGTGGGATTTATCCCAGGGATGCAAGGATTCTTCAATATACAGAAATCAATCAATGTGATACACCATATTAACAAATTGAAGAATAAAAACCATATGATCATCTCAATAGAGGCAGAAAAAGCTTTTCACAAAATTCAACACCCATTTATGATAAAATCTCTGCAGGAAGTGGGCATAGAGGGAACCTACCTCAACATAATAAAGGCCATATACTACAAACCCACAGCAAACATCATTCTCAATGGTGAAAAACTGAAAGCATTTCCTCTAAGATCAGGAACAAGACAAGGATGTCCACTCTCACCACTATTGTTCAACAGAGTTTTGGAAGTCCTAGCCACAGCAATCAGAGAAGAAAAAGAAATAAAAGGAATACAAATTGGAAAAGAAGAAGTAAAACTGTCACTGTATGCAGATGACATGATACTATACATAGAGAATCCTAAAAATGCCACCAGAAGACTACTAGAGCTAATCAATGAATTTGGTAAAGTTGCAGGATACAAAATTAATGCACAGAAATCTCTTGCATTTCTATACACTAATGATGAAAAATCTGAAAGAGAAATTAAGGAAACACTCCCATTTACCACTGCAACAAAAAGAATAAAATACCTAGGAATAAGCATACCTAAGGAGACAAAAGACCTGTATGCAGAAAACTATAAGACACTGATGAAAGAAATTAAAGAGGATACCAACAGATGGAGAGATATACCATGTTCTTGGATTGGAAGAATCAATATTGTGAAAATGACTGTACTACCCAAAGCAATCTACAGTTTCAATGCAATCCCTATCAAATTACCAATGGCATTTTTTACAGAACTAGAACAAAAAATCTTAAAATTTGTATGGAGACACAAAAGACCCCAAATAGCCAAAGCAGTCTTGAGGGAAAAAAATGGAGCTGGAGGAATCAGACTCCCTGACTTCAGACTATACTACAAAGCTAGAGTAATCAAGACAATATGGTACTGGCACAAAAACAGAAACATAGATCAATGGAACAAGATAGAAAGCCCAGAGATAAACCCACGCACCTATGGTCAACTAATCTATGACAAAGGAGGCAAGGATATACAATGGAGAAAAGACAGTCTCTGTAATAAGTGGTGCTGGGAAAACTGGACAGCTACGTGTAAAAGAATGAAATTAGAACACTCCCTAACACCATACACAAAAATAAACTCAAAATGGATTAAAGACCTAAATGTAAGACCGGACACTGTAAAACTCTTAGAGGAAAACATAGGAAGAACACTCTTTGACATAAATCACAGCAAGATCTTTTTTGATCCACCTCCTAGAGTAATGGAAATAAAAACAAAAATAAACAAATGGGACCTAATGAAACTTAAAAGCTTTTGCACAGCAAAGGAAACCATAAACAAGATGAAAAGGCAACCCTCAGAATGGGAGAAAATATTTGCAAATGAATCAACGGACAAAGGATTAATCTCCAAAATATACAAACAGCTCACGCAGCTCAATATTAAAGAAAGAAACAACCCAATCAAAAAATGGGTGGAAGACCTAAATAGACATTTCTCCCAAGAAAACATACAGATGGCCAAGAAGCACATGAAAAGATGTTCAACATCACTAATTACTAGAGAAATGCAAATCAAAACTACAATGAGGTATCACCTCACACCAGTTAGAATGGGCATCATCAGAAAATCTATAAACAACAAATGCTGGAGAGGGTGTGGAGAAAAGGGAACCCTGTTGCACTGTTGGTGGGAATGTAAATTGATACAGCCACTATGGAGAACAGTATGGAGGTTCCTTAAAAAACTAAAAATAGAATTACCATATGACCCAGCAATCCCACTACTGGGCATATACCCAGAGAAAACCATAATTCAAAAAGACACATGCACCCCAGTATTCATTGCAGCACTATTTACAATACCTAGGTCATGGAAGCAACCTAAATGCCCATCAACAGACGAATGGATAAAGAAGATGTGGTACATATATAAAATGGAATATTACCCAGCCATAAAAAGGAATGAAATGGAGTCATTTGTTGAGATGTGGATGGATCTAAAGACTGTCATACAGAGTGAAGTAAGTCAGAAAGAGAAAAACAAATATCGTATATTAATGCATGTATGTGGAACCTAGAAAAATGGTACAGATGAACTGGTTTGCAGGGCAGAAGTTGAGACACAGATGTAGAGAACAAACGTATGGACACCAAGGGGGGAAAATCGCAGGGGGGTGGGTATGGTGGTGTGCTGAATTGGGCAATTGGGATTGACATGTATACACTGATGTGTATAAAATTGATGACTAATAAGAACCTGCTGTATATAAAAATAAATAAAATATAAAAATTAAAAAAAAAAAAAAACACCAGTCCAGCTGGTTCCATACATTCAGTGACACGAATCCCTCACCCTGGCCTCGGCCTTCAATTTCCAAATGCATTCACTTTGATTACCTGAGCTTGTCTTCTCTTGGCGTCATTGATACTGGTAGGCAGTGAAATTAGCTTTTTCCGACTCTGGGTATTTCTTCCATTTCCTCTTGAGTATTGTAGTTTCTTTTTTTCTTTCCCTTTTCTGAGTCTTGGGTCAAGTATGCCGGGTGACAACATGACAAAAGTTCGGTGACAAAAGGCATGGGAACAGATAGAAGCAGCCGAACAGGAGGATGTGGCAAAAGGGTGGAGGAGCTTGTCGTGCTTCGTTTTTCATAATGTCACACCAGACCTGAGTCTAAAGCCTGGAACTTGGGTTCACATTCCAAGTTCCAATTCTGGCTCTGTGCTCACTGGAAGTGTGATATTGACAAGTTCTTAACCCTTTTGAGGCTCAGTTTCCCCGTTTGTAAAATGGAGAGAACAATAAAGTCTAACCTCATAGGGTTATTAACTAAGCTCATGTAAAATACACAGCACAGTGCCTGCCACCTGGTAGGTGCTCAGTAAATATGTGTTCCCACGCCATCATTCAGTTCTTGTAGCTGCTCAATCAATGGTAGTTATTATTAGGCTCATTATTACTTGAGAACACCTGCCTATAATTTTCTATTTTATAATCATTATATCATTTATTTAACAGATTTTATTTTCTGAAAAAGAACATCTTCCCAACATTTGGTATTTTTAGAAGTGTCAATCTTCACTGTCCTTTTTTTTCCCCTTCACTGTCCTTTTCACAGATGCATGATTTTCTTTTGATATTGACTGATTTTTGTATTATCTCCATTTAATTTTCATCATGTCTATCATCTCAAATCCAGGATCCTCATGGAAGATCTTCAGAAAGTACTGGAAAAGGGAAGCAGTTTGCCAACCCAGAGAAGTCGAAGATCCGTCTCTGGATATAATTATGAAGTTTATCACTCCTTAGAAGAAGTATGTAATCAAAGGACCTTTTGTTGCTTTTTTACAAGTGCATCTTTATCATTTAGGTCTCAGGATTGGGAGAGAAGCATAAGGACAGAGGCAGAGGCTATATGAAGAATACATACAGCTCTTACATTGCCCAGGCACCTCAGTTCTCTTCCATTAAGCCTTTTACACTATATAAGTTGCAGCAAAATAATTTTAATTTCACCTGCTTTATCCAACCCACCCCTACAATGGACAGGGGAAGTGCAATGGAGAGTGCGGTAAAGCTGCTATACAGTCGCCCCTCGGTATCCGAAGGGCATTGGGTCCAGGACCCCCTACAGATACCAAAATCATGGATACTCAAGTCCCTTGTGTACAATGGCATAGTACAGTCAGCCCTTGGTATCCAATGGTTCTGCATCCACAGATGTAGAGGGCTGACTGTAATTACGGTTATAAACACCCTAATTGAACAATGCATGCACAGTAGAGCTAGCCAGAGTTTGAGGGCAATGGTTTGGTTGAGGGGTAGAGTGAACTTTGATGTTTGCCCCATACCCTCTGCAAATTTGAGACCTCCCCCAAACCAAGCTTCATTTGTGGCACCTCAGGGACTGTTAGCTTGCTGTTATTTACTGTATCTGAGAAATACAAGGACCCATCCCCACTGCCACTACTGTACATCTGGGCAACAACTAGTTATTCTTCAAATCTCAGTTTAAGCAAGAAGAGAGCTGTTTCTGCTCTCCCAGATGGGGTCAGAGCTCCCTACTCTCAACCCCCGGAGTATTACTTGCACCCATAGTACATGGATGTGATACCTATCATAGTTGTTAATTATGTTATTGTATGATTATTTGATTAATGCCTTTCTCTCCTAATAAGCTGCAAGGGCCTTGGGGACAAGCCATTGCTTTCTTGTTCACCACTGTATCCTCAGTGGCAAGTAAAGAGAGACTTCCAAATAGATAGCTGTTGACAGAATGACTAAATGGATGAGTACATACATTTTTTCATTCTTCCCCTGAATTGAGCACAGGAATGCCAGTCATAGAACAAATGAGATCCTGTTACATTCTTAAGAGAATTTTTGGTTCTCTTGATAACTTTCCTTTCAAAATTATTTCTACATATTTCCTGTTTTTAACATACTTTTTAGAAGCTTGAAGTTACCAGCAATGGAAAGGATTTAGATAACTTGACATATTAGATATGTCAAGTTAGATTAGACATTTAGATAACTTGACATACTTGCGATTAACGTGCACTAGAAAAAAAAAGTCAAAATTTAAAAATATGTTAATATAGATATGTACATATACATACATATATGTAAATGTGTGTGTGTGTGTATCCTGCCCATTAGACTAAATAGGGATAGAAAGAAAGGAAAATCTGTTTTTTGTTGTTGTTTTTTTTTTTAGAACAGACTCTTTCTTTCACATCATGGAACAGAGGGACACTTTTTGTGACTTCCTTACTCCTTTATTGGGCTTCAAGTCAGAAATGTCACCCATCTTTCTAAGTGCCTTCTTTATCCATCTCAAATATAACTTTCCCCGATGACAGATAAATGTGTGTGAATGGATCAATGCAAATGTATCGCTATTACTCGGGAAATTATTCAGAGTATGCCCTCCAATGTGTGGCTGGTTAGAATAAACCTTAAATGCAGAAGATAATGCCTTTTTCTTAGCACCTTCTGTTCAGTGGCAAATTACAATATAGAGGACTTTAATAAACACTTTCAAATAGTTGGGATGGTTTTCCTGAAGCTGATTTCTTTCTTTTCCTCTAAATTTTGGGGGAAAATGGAAATAAATTTTGGTTTTTCAAAAAGAACCCAGAACACATTGATTAATTTTCTGTAAAATTCTGCCATTAAGATGTTAATGACAAATAGTAGTAGAAGGTATGCTTTAAAAGGGGAACAATATAAAGACATAAAGCAACTATTTATAAAAGCAGAAAATAAAATGTAATTTTAAGTATCCTGAAGAATATTAAAACTACAAAATTGGTTTTTCATTCAATCTTATACTCCACATATGCTTTTTTGAGTTCCTAGACCCACTGTTGTCTTTTTGTTCTCTTTTGCTTACTAAAAGCTCCATAATTGTGAGAGTCTGACGTGGTTTTTATTTACTTGCTTTTAGATTCAAAATTGGATGCATCATTTGAATAAAACTCATTCAGGCCTCATTCACATGTTCTCTATTGGAAAATCATATGAGGGAAGATCTCTTTTTGTTTTAAAGGTAAAAATAAGAAATTAGTAACTAAATATTTACTAAACATTCGTCGTTTTCAGCTTTGACTTATGGGGCAAAGAAATGAAATGGCATTTCATCGTGTCATTTAACCTCATCTGGTAATTTAAGAAAAAAAGTTTCCCTTAGGTTTTTGAGCCATATTTAACTTTTGCCACTGAGTATTCCAAAGAATACTGTTTCTAAAACAGTATTTATGCACTTCAAAAATAATGACCTTCAACATTATTTGTGAGTTGGTGCTGCTTACGATGAACCAATGCAAAACTACAGAAATGTGTAAGAAGGTATACGTCATTCCCAGCCCTTGAGCCTGCGTTCTCTTTCAGCCACTGACCCATCTCTTCTCTGCCAAAGATCTAAAAAGATTTCCCTGCATCACTGTCTCTACTTCCTCAGCAACCATGCAGACCTTGACTCCCTGGCCTTTGCCCTCACAACACCTCTAAAACATCTGCGATGACCCCTACTTGGTCCTCCTCCCCTCTCAGACCATCCCCTCAGGTATCCTCCAATGGCTCGTCTCCCCTTGTTCTTTCCGTACGTGCTGGTGGCCCCAGGATTCTCTCCTCAGCTGTGCTCTCCCTCTCCCCACCCTCCCTGGATGGGCACATCCACCTCATGGTTTCAACAATCATTCCAGACTTTTCTGTTCAGTGGAGTCTGCTGCCTGGTACTTACTGGACATTCATAGCTCATTGCCGCCTTGCCGTCCTCATCTCAATACTCACCAAAGCACCTCAGACTCAGGATGGCACTGCCGCGCTCCGGTCAGGAAACATGAACCATCCTAAACTCCTCTCCTTTATTCTCACCACTTACTTTAAGTCTAACACGAAGAACTGACAATTCTTTCTTCTAACTTTTGGATTTGTCAAAACCTCTTGTCTTGTCCTCACTGCTATGGCCCTAGCTTGTTTCTGGATCTGTTCTCCCTGGACTATTGCAGTCACGGCCTCAGGACTGAACTTCCCTGCGAGTCCCCATCCTCTACGCTCTCGTCCATCTACACACACACACCTCCCATGGAGTACAGGATGAAGCCTTATCTCTGTTACTTAGTATCCAGGAATTTCATGTGTCTTCTGCCTCTGTGTCCAGCTTCATCTGCCGTTCTTTCCTCATACCCCAGAAGCAGCTGCTCAAACATGGTGTGCTCAGATTCCCTTCCAAGCTTGAGATGCCTTCTTTCGCTTGTCTGCCAGGCAAGCTTCAAGTCTTGCTCAACTATTCAAGGACTCCTCTTTTGCTCCACAGGGAAATGAGACATAGCGCCCCTAGTTGCCAAAGTAACTTAAATATATTCACATTATAATGATTAATTCTTGTGTGTCTGCCCTCCCCTACTACCATATGAATTCCTTGTCTTCTCATCTCTGAATCTCCAAGACCAAGCACTGTGTCCGACATTAAAAAGGATTTCCTGAAGTATTAGTTGAGTGAATTAATGAATGAATGAAAACTAGATCCCCTATAATGTCAAAAGCCATCTACTGATAACTGGGTTAGAAATCATGTTATAAATGAAATTGATATAATAGGATAATAAAGAAAAGTCTGTCACTTGACTCTACAAATCATTTTGTGTTTCCATTTTGTATTGTAATAAAATTTGACTTTCTCTACATATAAGGCATAGCTATTTCTTTAATAGATACTGCTTGGGAATACTTCTGATTCCCTGCATGGGGAGGGAGGTGGAGAGAAAGAGGGCAAGGATGGGGGAGAGGGAGGGAAAAAATTAGCTTCTTACTTAAGTCACGTATTATATGAAAATGGAGAAGCAAGCCTATTTAAGCAATTGCTTTTTCCTTATGTATTTTCTACTTCTTTGATTTGCAATTAAGGCAATAAATTTATTCTTTCTGCATAAACAAGCCTGGACTTCTGAAATTGATAGGAAATCTCTGTCTTTTTTATGGGTTACTTAATGAACCCAACTCTAGTGAAGTATTATGCTGAAACCATATTAAATTATGCTGGTCAGTAAATCCAAAAATAAAAGCCTGCGTTGGTTACTATGAATACTCTTGTTTTCAGCTGGGCAGAAGATCACGAGCTTACAAAAGAGCTGTGTGGATAGACTGCGGTATTCATGCAAGAGAATGGATTGGTCCTGCCTTTTGTCAGTGGTTTGTAAAAGAAGTAAGTTAAACCCTTTACAGAGTGTCCATTCTCGCTAGCCAGTGTTTTCATTCTGCTCAAGGAACAAAACTGGGAATGTGAAGCCAGCGATATCTGATGGAATGATAGTAACACCGTGATTCTGTGGGTTGCTTCTATGTTTATGAAGCCCTCTCAAAACCCTGGCTCAGTTTATCTTCAGCTCTGCCCTTGGAGGTGGGAATTACCAACTCTCGTTAAAGAGAAAGAACCTGAGATTCAGAGCGTTTATGAATTCGTGACAAATTAGGAACCAACCATAGTAGCTGATATATAGCAAAAGGCTAAAAATCCAATTTATGGTGTTCCAGAACAGTTTCTCACGTGATACTCTCTTGTCTTCTCCATCAAAATGATCTCATGTATGCTATAGCAAGAAAGAGATGAGCAAGTGACTGCATTTTGCCCTCCTGCTATGGATCTGTGATTTAGATACCAAAGACCTTTAGCATCTGTGCATTTAACATTCTCTGTTTCAGTACTTCTCAGTGACTCTAATGGTTGATGACTCATGGTGATTTCTCATTTTCTGAAGGCTTCATTTAAGTCATAAGCCCTCTAAGGCTAGTGTATTGAGTGGGTTCTTATCCCCAGAGTGGGCCAACCTCATGGATGAACATCTTAATATGTTCTGATACTTTTCTACTGTCAAGAATGCAATGACTTTCATGGTTTTTTATAATCTTTACTTCTTAGTATTTTTTTTAAGACTCCTAAAAAAAAACCAACGACTAGTACTGGCAATAACAGTGAAGAAGTCTAAGAGAAGGAAGGGTCTTAGCCAGAAAAAAAACGCTACAAATTACTCATAGAAAACCATTAAGGATACAAAAGACATTTAAATATTTCAGTTACATTTCACTATGTTTTATGGGAAAATTATGCGACCTAGTAAGGTTTATGATTTTGAAGGCTCTCCTAGTCTTAGAAAATATGCCCCGCAAATGTCAATACTGGGGGGCTTCTCTGGTGGCGCAGTGGTTGAGAGTCTGCCTGCCAATGCAAGGGACACGGGTTCGAGCCCTGGTCTGGGAAGATCCCACATGCCGCAGAGCAACTAAGCCCGTGTGCCACAGCTACTGAGCCTGCGCTCCAGAGCCTGCGAACCACAACTACTAAAGTCCACGCACCTAGAGCCCGTGCTCCACAACAAGAGAAGCCACCACAATGAGAAGCCCGCACACCGCAACAAAGAGTAGCCCCTGCTCTCCGCAACTAGAGAAAGCCCGCGTGCAGCAACAAAGACCCAATGCAGCCAAAATTAAATAACTACATTTATTTTTTAAAAAGTCAATATTGTATTAATTTGTAAAATCTGCCTCTCTACCACTACCAAACCCACAAAAGTATTCTTAATTTTATAATGTAATAATAAAATTTTCAAACTATTCCCAGTGTATTGAGCAATTCATATTCTCTTAAAATACCATTTCATCCTGGTAGGATAAATGCAAAAGCTAACAAATTGTTAACTCTACCACCTTGCATTAAATATCCATTGTATACATACAACATATTGTCTGCTGTCTTGAGTTTCAAAAGGAAAAGGGGAAAACTGGTTAAGAACAGAACATCTATTGTTTATAGACTGTGGTCCCGTGTATTATTGTAGAACATAAGAATGTATCTCCCAAACATTTTACCTCACCCCCACATGTGCAACTTCTTTATAACACCTAAACTTACTTTATTTGTTCATGTGGTAATTGTCTCTTACTATACCAATGCCAAAGGCAGAGACTCTATTTATCTTGTTCATTGCCAAATCCCCAGTACATAGAACAACACTTGGCACTTAATAGTGCTTCAATTATTTGTGAATGAATGGGAATGTGAGAATCCAGTGGTTATGATATGGAAAGATTTCTGGGAGATGACTTGCAATTCATCTCCTAAGGATATGGTACCACCTGGACTTTTGCAGTGCACAATCTGTACAGCCATACACGGCAGCCCTAGAACCCAAGCTAAATTTCCAAGGAAGAGGAGGACACAGTGTAACCACAGAAAAAGGAACAGGCATGTATGGTTCCTATCAGTTGAGGGTAGTTCATTTTGGAGCAAGAGCAAGAAGCATCAATTAAGATTAGGCTCCAGGGACTTCCCTAGTGGCACAGTGGTTAAGAATCCACCTGTCAAGGCAGGGGACATGGGTTAGAGCGCTGGTTCAGGAAGATCACACATGCCGCAGAGCAACTAAGCCCACGTGCCACAACTACTAAGCCCACATGCCACAACTAATGAGCCCACGTGCCACAACTACTGAGCCCGTGTACTACAACTACTGAAGCCCACGCGCCTAGAGCCCGTGCTCTGCAACAAGAGAAGCCACTGCAATGAGAAGCCCGTGCACCACAACAAAGAGAAG